>NC_139950.1:1608200-1693200 GCF_963454915.1 Gymnoscopelus microlampas | reverse complement strand
GACACAGTTTCACGCAAATTGCTCAGAAATCCTGGATTTAAATGTTTTAAACTGCTCAAAATTGCAGACAATCTAAGGGCAGAGCTTACTGGTCAAAGTGATACATGTGTTCCTCATGAGTCAAGGCACATGTGTAAGCAGGTTTAACGGCTGTCGGCCAAACGAGGCATGACTTTTGCCTGTTTAAAGTTTGCATTTTCAAAAAATTGCTATAGCGCCCCCCTTTGACCAATTGGAGTAAGATTGGTTTCAGTGATACTTGGAATGACCCTCTACAATATTGCAAAGTGTCAAACAAATGTGAGTCTGCATGTATGTGTTAGAGGCAGATGAATAATTGTCATAAAACTGCAATTTTCATTGGCTTATAAAAGCTTAACGTTTTCACTTATGGAAAATCCGCTTGCTCACGTTTGTCGGCATTGGTCCAAAGTTCATGTGTAGACAGTTTCGTGCAGATTGCTCAAAGATCCCAGAAAGCTATGGACTTTTACTGCTTTTTACTGCTTTTCATAGAATTCGAAATGGTGGGAGATCTAAAGGTCAGAGGTCAAAAGTCAAACAGTGAAAGTTGTTAGGCATGAGGAGACGCATGTGTGCATCGAAGTTTCATGGCTGTGGGTCAAACAGGGCATGAGTTGTACCTGTTCAAAGTTGGCATATTTCAATTGAGTGCTACAGCGCCACCCTTTGGCCAATGGTTGTGAGTTTCGGGTTTTCGCCGTTTGGCATAGCCCACTACCATATTGCCGAATTTCATAAAAAGTGACCACGCGGTTAGGCCAGAACTGGCAAATACGGCGGAAGAATAGCGAAAGCCTAGTATCCCAAGAAAGGCGTTGAGCCTGATGGCCTCAAAACCTTAATAATAATAATGAAAGTGTAGTATCCCAATAAGGCTTCGAAGCCTGATAGGCTCTCGAAACCTTAAAAAACAGAGCTCATGGTAATGGGTCCCAAGGCACAGCTTCAGAGGATTGGCGATTTCCTCCTCCATGTGGATGACGGCTCCATCTCTCCATCCCCTGAGGTTCGCAACCTGGGTGTTATCTTGGACTCTACCCTCTCCTATCAATCCCACATCAAATCCGTCACCAAATCCGCCTTCTTCCACCTCAAAAACATTTCCAGACTCCGGCCGTCACTCTCACACTCTACTGCTGAGACCCTCATCCACTCTTTCATCTCCTCCCGCCTGGATTACTGTAATGGTGTCCTGTTCAGGCTCCCCAATAAAACCCTGGACAGATTGCAGTATGTGCAAAACTCAGCTGCCAGAGTGCTCACCCGCACCAAACGCTGGCAGCACATCACCCCCACCCTCAAACACCTCCACTGGCTTCCGGTCAAGTTTCGCATCAATTACAAACTACTCCTCCTCACCTATAAAGCCCGCCATGCCCTAGCCCCAGGGTACCTCTCGGACCTCCTGGACGATTACATCCCAGAGCGGGACCTGAGGTCTTCCGACTTGGAGCTTCTCACCACCCCTCGTAGCAACAAGCGGACCCTTGGCGATAGAGCTTTCAGCGTGGCAGCCCCTGACCTCTGGAACTCTCTCCCAATGGAGATCCGCCAGATGCAAACACTGGACTCCTTCAAGTCCGCACTGAAGAGACACTTATTTACTCAAGCTTTTGGCAATTAATGTGTTTATTGTGTGTACTGTAAAGCGTCCTTGGGTTTCTGAAAGGCGCTATATAAATCCAAGTTATTATTATTATTATTACATAAACGTTCAGATTTCAAATATAAAATGCTGACCCCAATGCCACGGATGTATCAAGTTGAGCTGGCAAAGGTTTAAGTACCTGTATCTAAAAGCATGAAATGAGTCCCACATGTAATGAAGGTCATGCTCTAATGATTTAGCTAGGGTACCCAAGCCAGTAACCTTTGGAGTCATCATAGTAGCCAAGTTTCCCACTACACTGTAAAACCCAAAGCTATAAAACAATATTTGGTTTATGTATTGAAAACTTGAACAATGTTAAAAGGTCCTTGTAACTTAAACATATTGAGTACCTTGAGCATTTTGTTTCTTTCTGAGTAATATAAAATTAAAAATTTCTATTAATCTGAACTATGTTTGTGGATTGATTAAACAGAACTCAGAACCCTCTATTGACGTTTACTGAAAACTACTAACGTGCGTGTGACGTCAGCCTACGTCAAGACGTACATGCGGACGTGACTCTGAATGCTTTTCTGCAATGGCCGCGGTTCCTCTCACTGCGCTCCAACTTTATTTTTCTACAAGCTACAATATAAAAACACTTCCTTCAAGAATACATCGTCTCACCACGTCAACTGTAAGTATATTAAACTTGAAATCAACAGTTGTTTTTATAATTTGTCGATATTACGTTCGTTAAAAGTGCTCATGTAGCCTATAGTCGCTTCTTTTAAACTTGTTTTCTTAGACCTGGTTGCTTATTTCTCTCAAACTCTGGCAACACTGACGAAAGGCTGCACACAGTGCATACACAGCCTCTCGTCTGCAGTAAAAGAAAAAAAATACCATTTGTTTACTCAAAAAAACAAAGACAGTTTTATAGAGTTGAAAGCCTGCTCTACTAAGTATAAACACTTGACCCCCCACCTCACGTCTAAAATACACTTTATGACCAAAATGTAAAATAATCCACCGGAAGGAAAACATTTTTTAGTTAATCCGCTGCGCCCCCTACAGATCTTGTCAATAGAAAAATTCCATTGACCGGATCTGTAGAGGGCGCAGCAGAGTAACGAAATAATAGTGTAAATAATGTATTTACTGATCTATAGAACATGATGCAACTACATTGAAATGAATTATTGTCTTTGTAGCTGGGAGACCTGCCACCTGGATTCTTTACCTGATTTCAGCACCATCAAATGAAATGCGAGTTTTTCCTTTGATTTTAGATATCTTTGTTGTCGTTTTATATATATATATATATATATATATATATATATATATATATATATATATATATATATATAAATATAAATACAAACAAAACTATATAAATAGTGCATTTACTGATCTGTAGAACACGATGCAGACTTATTGATGAACTCATAACCCATTATATCAGGGAACACATCAGGTGTCATTTCAGATTTCTTTGGCTATCACTGATTCTCAAACGTTTTCATGTCAAGGACCCCCAAAATGATATGTACTTGGCCACAGACCCCCATCTAAAAATATTATGTTCCAGGGACCCCAAAAAGCTAAAAGCTGCTATAAGCACTAAGAGATTTTTGGGCAAAATTTTAATGACATTTTATTTTTATTTTTTAGACAGTCAACAATGGGTTAAATATGCTCCGAAAATATCTAGTGTGTGTGAACTGTGCAGCGGCCGCCAGGGGCCTCTAAACAAGTAGCCAGTGCTGTCACAGATATACTGCTCAGGCCCACCTCTCTACCCATGACACTGCTGAATATAGGCACCACCGAAGAAGAACAAGAAATCTGCACTGCGCATAGAGACACACGGGCGGAAACGGAAGGCCTACAAATTCACGCCCACTTTTGAGACAGCGCTGCTACTCGGGGTCCGTTAGAAAGATGAACTGCAGCTCTCAATGCAATCTTTATGAGAGGCATTGTAAAATACCGTCATTTCATTGGTTAACTACTGAGGCTGTAGCGACTTTTTTGGTGTTCTAATAAAGTGTCCCATTTGTTTGATTTGTCCTTTTTAATGTCCTATATCTGTCATCTCGATATACTACCCACAATATACTATAATATACTCCATCAGTATGTCAAAACCGCTAGCATCGGAGATCTAGACTTTAAGTGGTCGCATGGTATATACGTCACGGACGCATCCCTTGAGGTTTTCAATACCCAGAAAACTGGTGAAAGTGGACGTTTTCAATATGTTTTGGTCATTATCTCTGGAACAGAAGGTCCAATCTGCTCAGTTCAAAGCTTGTTGGGTGCGTGACTTTGAGTACATTAAGCACGCAATGACACATTTTCGGGTTATTTGTTTTTTTTTAGGGGAGGCGAGATCTTAGTTGGGCAGGCGACCGCCTGTCCTGCCTCTACAGTGTGGGTACACCACTGGTCGGTGCTCGGAGCTCGTAAAGACAGTGATGTCACTGAAATGCGACAACTTGTCTGTCTGCCGTCTACCCTCTGCTGTGTTAACATTATGGGTAACTCGTTAAAGTGGCAAATTAAATGTGAAACAAATCAACTATTAAGAAAACAAGAAGATATGTTTACAAAGACACTCCATACATTTGGAAACATGTTTTTATTTAAATCAATATCGTCTCCAGTTAATGCAGGATAATTTTAAAAGTAGGCTAATTCTCATATCCTCTCATAGGGAATGCATTGAGAGCTGCAGTTCGTCGTTCTAACGGACCTCGAGTAGCGGCGCTATCTCAAAAGTGGGCGTGAATTTGTAGGCCTTCCGTTTCCGCCCGTGTGTCTCTATGCTCCTGGACTTAGCGTTTATTTTGAAAGGTTGCTGAGGACATTGTGAAGACTGAAGACACAGAGAGAGAGAGAGACGCAGAGAGAAGGAAGAGAAAACTTTTCGTGTTTTGCATTTGAGAAGGAAGAAAGACTTTGTGTTTTGCATCGACTTCTGCAGGAGAATGTCGGATTCTGAGGTAAGCTTCGTTTAGTAAAAAGATTCTATGAAGTTGGAAAGCTTTGATCATACTATCAAACTTATTGTAAACTATGTGTAATACATACACATACGTTTTTTACTCACAGCTTTATAGTAGCAAGTATTTGTATTACTGTAAGACGTTATATTGGGCTGTAATCAATTTGCTGGCTGATAATGTATGTTAGCTATACCCAAGACTTTTTTTGTTGTTGTTGTGTACAGTGCAATAGGGCATCGCAGTTCCCGCCCACTTCCTGGTGCCGGAAGTAAATACTCAATGCATTTTTCCCAATGACTTTTCCAAAAATATTTATATCAATTAATTTAAGCCTAGAATCAAGCTATCCAGGATCCTGGTGAATCATGACCATAAAACGTTTGATTCTGTGAAAAAACTTTTTTGAAAACGGCAAAACAAAGGGTATTTATTAAATATAGTATATCATATCATTAAATATAAAATAAAAAAAATCACAGAAAAAAGGTTTTATGGTCATGATTCACCAGGATCCTGGATGGCTTGATTCTAGGCTTAAATTAATTGATATAAATATTTTTGGAAAAGTCAATGGGAAAATGCATTGAGTATTTACTTCCGGCACCAGGAAGCGGGCGGAACTGCGATGCCCTATTCCTCCAGAGTCGACGACGACGACAGTGACACTGAATATATCCCACCACCAGAAGCTGCTAAAAAGGCAACCAAAAAAGGCCACAAGGCAGCGAAGAACACCACTGCAGCCACTGCAGCTCGCGGTCGTGGGCGAGGGAGAGGGAGAGGCCGGCTCGCTGGAGAGGAACGTTTGGACCCCGAAGATGTGAAGAGGATAGAGCTGCTGCGACAGCAAGCCATCGTGGATCAACAGTAACTAATAGTATTAGGCATAGAACAAATTATGTATATGTAGAAAGATCGATGGATCTAGATAGATAGGCTATGATATAGATATGAGATCGATAGAGTACATTTCGTTGTACAGTTGTGTTCAATGATAAATTCCATCCATTGTCCACACACACACACACACACACACACACACACACACACACACACACACACACACACACACACACACACACACACACACACACAGCTAGCTGTCTGTCTATCTGTCTGTCTGTATAGATAGAGTCCAGTTCAGACATGAGCATATCGTATGCAAATGTTAGTCTGCACGCCAGACACAGCCTACCCAGTCACCATTCACTATAGTAGAAGTAGATTATTACACAGTGTTTTAAAATATGTTTTACTCAAGCTAAACAAGCCAATATATTTAGATAGAATTATCTTTTCTTAGGTGAATTGTGCATGAAAGGGCTGTTCATGTACAATTGTGTTGTTGAAACACAATTGTTGAATTATAGTGCGGGCCACTGAGTCCATTTTTATGTTACAATAGTTCAGTTTGTGATACAAGCGCCAAATTTGGCATGAACAATGCCTAGGACCTACTTTTGCAGAAAAGCCTGTTAGCCACGCAAAAAAAAACAATATGGCTGCCATTTTCCAAAATGGCTGCTGGCGAAAGACATTTTATGTGTATTTTGACCTGGATTGTGATTGGATTTTGATTATATTGGTATTAACATATAGTTTTGACTCCCCCCGCCCCCTCCCCCCGTTAGCTATGCGAAAAAAAAACAATATGGCTGCCATTTTCCAAAATGGCTTAAGGCAAAAGGCATTTTATGTGTATTTTGACCTGGATTGTGATTGGATTATCCAATTTTGATTATTTTGGCATCAGAATATAGTTTTGACTCACCCCCGCCCCCTCCCCCCGTTAGCCACGCAAAAAAAATAAAATATGGCTGCCACTTTCCAAAATGGCTGCTGGGGAAAGACATTTTATGTGTATTTTGACCTGGATTGTGATTGGATTTTGATTATTTTGGTATCAACATATGAGTCCCCCCCCCGCCCAATGTCTGGATCACAAATTTTTCTAATCGTCACATTTGCAGGCACTCAGCTGTGTGCACTGAACGCCAAAGCGGTAGCACTTGCATCTACCACGACGTTCAGTCTTGCACCGGCTTGTCAGTTGTTCACAAATCTGGGCAATTGTAGAGTGTCATCCACGTTACTTGCCAAATGTCATCTTCTGCTCGCCATCCCCAGGTGGCAGGGCTCTCTGTATGCATTTGACATACAGTTACCTGGCTTCAGACAGGGGCAACTTGATAAGTGGCATGCTTCACATGATGTGCAAGAGATGCCCTTGTAGGTGGAATGGCATCATAGGACCTCTGCTTCCATGCAAACAGGTAAAATCTTGCATCATCAACCCCATCACCAGTGCTGTTCTTGTCATGCACTGTTACTGGTGGGTATTGACTGAGCTTCTGGAAGACATGAGACACTTCAGGCCACACTTACCGGGTTTCTGTCTTTTTGCCTTTTCCCACGAAAGGTTGACACGACATCACATCCAGTGAAAGTGTGAAAGAAAGGATGCCAATGGATTTTTCAGGGCCTAGATTCTTCACTAAATCGTGAACTGGTAACCAACAACAATACAATACAGTACAGTACAGTGCTGTTCAATAACAATACAGTACAGCACTGTGCTGTGCTGTACAATAGCAAAACAGTATAGTACTGTGCTGTACAATAACAGAACAGTACAGTAGAGTAAAGTACAGTGCTGTACAATAACAGTACAGTACTGTTTTGTAATGTGTTTGTTTGTCCTGTTTTAAGTGGTTACTTAGTTTTTACTTTACTGTTGTGTTCGTTTTATTTTGTTGTAACGTTTCCTGTCTTGTCTCATTACCTTGTGATTAGTTTTATTTCTCCACCTGTGTCCCGTTAGTCCCTTGGCTCAATGGTGCGCATTCTGCGCAACCTTTTTACAGTACACCCTCAGAAAACATTTGGATTATCCAATCACAATACAGGTAAAAAAACACATAAAATGTCTTTCGCCGGCAGCCATTTTGGAAAATGGCAGTCATATATATATTTTTTGCATGGCTAACGGGGGGAGGGGGTGGGGGGGAGTCAAAACTATGTTCTGATGCCAAAATAATCAAAATTGGATTATCCAATCACAATCCAGGTCAAAAACCACATAGCATGTCTTTCGCCGGCAGCCATTTTGGAAAATGGCAGCCATATTGTTTTTTTTTGGGTGGCTAACGGGCTTTTGTGAACAAGTAGGTCCAGAAGAAACTTTGTGGAAAATTTGGCGCTTATATCACAAAGTGAAGTATCGTGTCACTAACAGCCCCTACTATTATTGCTATTTACAAGACAACTAATACTATTGCACTTAGGCTCTTTCAATCAGCCCATTTCTGGGCATGTCATTATAGGAGAACATGTTCAGATATTTTATTATTTTATATTTTATTACAAATAACCAAAATAACCGATCCCCAAGCTGTGAGCTTGTAGATCGTCTATCTTTGCTACATGACACCATGACATGATAGTATGAATCCAGGTTATGTGATTTGGAAATGCTTCAGTACCAAAAAATAAAAAGTCTGAAAATAAAGACTGGAAAATGTATGGAATTTGCAATTGAATGTGTAAGAACCCTGTCCCTGACCACGGGGCAGCAGTGGCTTGGGGGTTGAGTAGCCGGTAAAAGTGGCATGGTAAACCGCAAGGTTCCCAGCTCGATCCCGGGCTCCCCCAGAGTTAGTGTCGAAGTGTCCTTGAGCAACACACTGAACCCCTAATTGCTCCCGATGGTTGGTGCATTGCATGGTTTCCTGCCATCGGTATATGAATGTGTGTGTGAATGTAATGCACAATCTATGTAAAGCGCTTTGGAATACAATTGCTAAATAAATGCACCATTTACCATTTATTTATTTCCATGTGTTTCCTTGGTCTAACATAATATTTATACTTTGATGAACACATGTTACTTCAGCTAGAAATGAATTGTAATTTGTCTCTCTATAAATATTATTGTCTTTGTCTATTGTCAGGCACGAATTGACAGTATGAGTCTGGAAGACTGCCGGCTGATGCTGCACAGGGCTCTTGCACGAGAGCCCAGTGTGCTCTTTGACCTGCCAGACAACCCCAATACCAGCGCTCCACAGGATCCTCCAGCTCAACGGCCACCCAGTTGGTGTGTGTGTCAGCGGTGCAGAGAGATGCCAACAGTGCTGGAGAAGAAGTGCTGCATGCAACGGCCTGGCGCATGTATCTCTCTGCTGCCACAGTTTGACATGTATGTCATGCAGGAGGGTCATCTCAGGTTTGTAATATTGTTTTTCTATGCATTGTTGATTTCTAGGTACAGTTTCGCGACTTTGTTTGTAACTAATTGCTACCGAAGGTCGCAGTTACTGTAGAATCGATTTGCCGTCAGTCCGTCCGTCACGCTGCAATGCACCACACACACACACACACACACACACACACACACACACACACACACACACACGTCTGACTGTCGCTTCCCGGCCTTTGGGAGTGTTACTGGTTTTATTGTTGTTCCATTTCAATGTGATGTCTTGTTTTATTATTGCTTATTTATTGTACAGCACTTTGTAACATTTGCTTTGACCCCTTACCCTCAGACTGGCCCGGAGGATCTGGAATGATGTCCAGGCTGCCGTCGACCTTCCTGACGCAGGAGAGGACAACCGGCAGTTTCGATACGCGGCCTACAGGCAGTTCATTGTGTGGCGCTACGGGACTCTGGGCGCTGACAACCGCATTGTGATTCCCAGCTGTTGTGTTTGGAAGATACGGACAGCCTGGCCGGACCCTCATGGGCATTACTGTACATGGTCATTGGTCACTAGAGGGGGAAATGTATTTTATGTTCCCAATGCTATCACTGCTGCCTAGACTGAATCACCTTGTGCTGAGGTGACCACCTATCCGCTTATCACCACTGCTCAGTGACTGATCACTGTAGAGGGTGGCATGTAGCCCCTTTAACACACCCATTATTGAATAGCTGCAGCTGTTGCTTACATTACTGTGCAAGATGTCTCATATGATCATCTGAATGTCATCATCAAATATTAATTTCTGATCCCTAATATCTCAGGAACTGCCACAACCATCACTGACACCACAGACCACCGCAATAGCAGGACCAAGTCATGTGGTTTCTACTGCCCAGGTAAAGTAAATTCTTATGATAGACACAACTTAACTTTTAAATGTGATACTACATTAATATCATACTACATACTGCTAGAAATGCTATAATCAACATTTCTATAGTACCTTCAGGAAACAAGAGCATTACGCGCCCAGCAGGATGAAGAGTATCAGCAGACCCTGTTAGCAGACCCAGAGAAGGTAATTGTTACCGGCTTTGCAATTATTACACGCCCACCTCACAGTCTCTCATAGTCTCTGAGCATTACTGTAGTCCCAGTTTCCCAAAGATGGCTTAACTATTTTCCTGTTCAGTTTCATTTCCCCATAGCTTTGTTTGATGGGCTTGGCAGCAAATTTGATATGGAAACGTATTAAGGATCCAATCAAACAAAGCTATGGGAAAATCATCAGGAACAGGACACGCCAGCTTCACGAAACTAGGACCACAGTTATGCAGAGAGCTTATTAGTTAGACTCAGGCCAAGTGTGTTCTTTTTGTCAGGTTTTGAAGCTATAATGATTTGACTTTTGTTTTGTGTGTTCTTATAATTACAGGAGAGAAGAAAACGGGCCCTAGAGAACATAGAGGAACGACGTAGAAAGGTTGGTTATATACAAGAGCTTTTTTTCTGTATGTTTTGCACTCTATTATTACAGTAACAGTGACATCTTTGTGTACATGTAAGGCAATTAAGGACAGAGCTCAGCGACTGGCTGATCGTCAGGAGCCAGAATCAGACGGGATAACGTTGAAATTCAAGTTTGCAGATGGTTCTGTGAAGCTGGGCAGATTCCTAGAATCAGAGCCAATTCAGGTAATGGCTTACTCTTGATGTTTTGTTATTCATACAACGAAGTGACTGAACCTTTCTAAATCATTTATATTGCTTTCATATTGCAGGTTCTGTTTGACTTCGTTGGTCAGGATGAGGCAGCCAGTGAAATTTTCAAGGTCCAGGATGCTGGTTCTAACACACCCAAAAGCAGTGTGAGTGGTTCCTTCTCAGACCATGGAACCACTCTCAGACCGTTTCAGCGGAGACGCTTCAAGCCAGAGGCCAAACTGGATCTCGTTTTTTGTTGACGAGGACAGCAGCTCGGAGGGGTCTGTGGATGAGGGTGGGCCCACTAGAGAGTTCCTGCGGCTGCTTATGAAAGCCATCCATGGCTGTCACATCTTTGAGGGCCATGAAAAGGCACGGCAACTGACGTTGAGCCTTGAATTTAGAACGTTATCAACAATCGTATCATTTTCTTTTATTTGTCTTGTCATTTTGCATGTCAGGTTTTCTATAGATTGGATGTGAACTTAAGCTTAATCTGCATGATGGTTAGATGATGATCAGTAACTAACTGTTTACTGTGTCTCTTCAATTACTGCAGCCTTGGGCAGCAACATGTATCTCTCGGTGGCCAAGATGATTTCAGTATGTGTGGTCCACGGAGGAGAGGGCCCATATTTATTTTCTGAGCTGCTCTACCAGCAACTTTGTGGCCTACCACCAAGTGCCCCTGTCAGCATAGAAGATGTGGCCGATCACACTCTCAGGGAACAGCTGATGAAAGTGAATGGATCAAGTTTATTTGTAAGCACATTTCAACAACAAGGCAATGCAATGTGCTTTATACGAAACATTAAGCTAAGGAAATATTATAAAAGGACATTTGAAAACACTTAATAGAACATTCATATTCAATATACAGAGTAAAATACACAATAATAAATAGTAAAAGAGCAAAAAATTAAAAATTAAATGAAGAAATAAAGAATACAAATACATATAAACGAAAGGCTACCGAAAACAGAAATGATCTTAGCTGTTTAAAAAAAAAATAGCAGTAGATGCAGGCCTGCAGTTTTCAGGGAGTTTGTAACATATTAAACTGACTGCTGATTCCCCTTGCTACGTGTTTATTCTAGGGTCATAATGCAAACCTTTCCCAGATGACCATAGAGGTCTGGATGGTTCATGATATCACACAAGATCAGATGAAACATGCTTTATAGACCAGTATTTTTAAATTTACTTTTTTTAATTACTAAAGACTTGAGTAGCAGCGTTCTGATTCAGCTGCAGTCATCTCATAGATTCTCAAAGATTGTATAGGTTAAATTCACTATTTAACGGTTCAAGCCCTATTTTATAATGTGTTGTAGATGATGAAAATCAAAACAGGATGAAAGTGGTTGAACCACTGCAGACTATGTAGATAGATACATTCACTGACAAATGAATTAAAAAGATATACATGAATCTAAGTAGAATGTCTAAAACCGGCATTATCCAGGAAAATGTGTACATTGCGTTAAGGGTAAAACATTTAAAAATAAATGTTTTGCATGTAGTGAAAATCACCTGGTGCATTAATATGCTGACTGGGACATTGTAATGCTAATATGCAGTGTGCCACTCCTATATCATTAGATTCACTGGGTTTCACGCATTCAAATCAGTCAGTTTTAGAGTGAATGGAAGCAGACAGTGTGAATGGTTGTCTTTGTAATTTGTTTACTTCCTCTAATTGTTACAGGACTGACTCAATAGTCCATCAAGAGGAACTGGTCAATCTGAAAGACATGTTTGTCCTCTTCTGATTTCTTCATGATTTTAAAACACATATTTATATAGTTCCAATTGATCATTTACAATCACTGGGTGGGCTATCTTTCTATCCATTCATTTATTCATTTTCATCTTTTCTATGACTGTCATTTTATGTTAACTATTGACATTCTACATAATTGAAACCCAGCCATCTGTAATCATAGTCAACCTATTCATAGACAGGTCATAGACTACAGTAGGTGAACATATTTGACCCAGACTGTAAAAACAAAGCTGTTCAATTGGGATTCTAAAATAATATTGTAGGGCAGCTAATAGAGTTTAAAGGTTTACTATGTTGTTCATTTCATGCTCATGTCTCATACTGTTGTGGAACACTAAAGATAAATTAGTGGACTTAAAGTGGACAATAAAATCTGATTTATCTTTGTACTTCAACTCTCGAGTGGATTATTTGGACTCGCAGGGTGTGAAGGGTTAAGTGGGGGCTGTTAACCAATGTTTGGCCAGTTTCTGTCTATTGTTGGTCTGTCTATATAAAATAAATATTCTTTGAGTATTTTGGGCTGAGTTCAATCATGGGTCAAATTTGAACCTCTAACACCAAAAGTGGATGCAGGTTTCTAACACAATGCAAGGGTTAATGAATGGCAACAAAGGCAGTAGTTGAGCGTAAGTATGAACACGTATAATATTTAGTCCAGTTCTATATGTCCAAAAGAAGGTTCGTTCAAATTTTCGGGGGATTAGGAAAACTATACATTTTTGGAAACTTCAGAGTATAACAAATCAGAAAATCCATGATTCCATTTGCGCAGAAGCCAATATGGTGGCCATCTTGGATTTTGCAAAATGGCGACCTTTGAATATTCGTTTTTCAATATCTCGACTTCTAGATTACGTAGGATCGGGATTCTAGTGGCTAAAACTAAATTTTTAGGGTCAGGAAATCCAATGGTGCTAATTAAAAATATTTACAAATGATCAATGGCACATATTTGGGTCATAATCCTTGATTTTGGGGGAAAGAATGAAAAATGTAATTTTCGTTTTTCCACTATTGTGACTTCTAGATTACATAGGATCATGATTCCAGTGGCTAAATCTACATTTTGGGGGTTATACTGTGTGCATCAATTACCTCAATGCACAACAGGTGTGTGATCACACCTAATCCTGAGTCCAATTAGTTTGACTCAGGCCAGGTGCCATCACCCATCCCACAGCCTTGGCCTCTCAGCTATAAAAGGTTGATTTGAGTGAAGGCAAAAAAGCTAAAGTGTCGATCCATACTGCACGTAATCAGTTAGACCCTCTCTCCACCTGGAAGATGGACTGCTGCTGCATTTATTGAGAAAACTGTGTTTTGGAGGTATGTACGTTTTTGTCTTCTCATTTTGATCATGTTTTACCTTGATCTTCTCTATGGATTAATCTGTTGACATCTAAGTAACACGGTTAGCATGTCAATATAAGATGATTGTGCAAGCTTGACACATGACTGCAACAACCGTTTGGCAGTTGGTGAAGAACATCCTACTGTCATCTCATTTGACATGGCCCTCTATGAGAAGGTTGTGCAGTTGTTGGATGCCAGGCCTGACTTGAAGCACACAGTGGTCCCCAGACTTGGTGAACTGCATGCCGTCATGGCTGCTCTGAGAGCTCTTGGATCCTCCTTAGAGAATTCGGGCATAGATGATGCCTGGATAGAAGCTGACGTCAATGGTGCAGCAACAACGAGGCAGATCCTCACATGCACTGGTACTGGAGGATTTATTCAGGGAGAACCCTGAGCTGAAAGACATTTGCTGGCAGACAACAGAAAAAGTAGAAGCAGCCGTCTCTATGGAGGACAAATCTGCAAAGGCTGAATCTACCAAGCAAGTGAACGCTACCCTTCTGGAAGCCTTGGGCACTGCTGAAGTGGAGAAAGCTTTCAAAGAGTGGGAAGCACAGAAAGCACAAAATGCCATGTTCAGGTCCATCATGAACTACCTGAAGAGAGTGGAGACAGTCCTGTTCTTTGTGGCTGCATCTCGCAATGCTGATATGGCACTCCATCTGCAAGCTGCAGAAGCACTCAGCAAGATGTTCTTTGCTTTTGACCGGATCAAATACAAGCGACTTTGGCCCAGATATATTGCTGATATGCATGACCTCAGAACCAATCATCCTGAGACCTGGAAGGAACTTGCAGGAAGTAATCTGTCAGTCATCAAAAATGACATTCCATTCGTGTCAATAGGTGCAGACCATGCATGTGAACATCTCAACAAACAGATGAAGGCTCAATCTGGACTTATTGGAATCTCCAACAATGCCAACGCTAGACAGAGATTCTTCATGGCTACACCTGAACTGTCACGTCTGTCGAGGGAGTTCAAGAGTCAGTTTGGCATTGGGACAGCTGGCAAGAACACAGAACATCCTGGACTAGTACTACTCCTAGTACTAGACAGTCCAGGACTACTACTCCTGGACTGTCAAGATACATTGGCTAGTGACAGCAATGATGATAGTGAGGATGATGTATAGACTGGTCTAGTTTGTGTTTGTGTAAATAAATGACGTAACCTTGTGTCAATGAGAGAAATCATCTGTCTCTGTATCTTCAGATAATCATATATTACAATTCTATATTGTTACATAAATATGTGCTATTGATTTTAATTAGCACCATTGGATTTCCTGAAACATTTAGATTTAACCACTTGAATCATGATCCTATGTAATCTAGAAGTCAAAATAGTGGAAAAACGAATATTACATTTTTCATTTTTTCCCCCCAAAATCAAGGATTATGACCCAAATCTGTGCCATTGATCATTTGTAAATATTTTTATTAGCACCATTGGATTTCCTGACCCTACAAATGTAGATTTAGCCACTAGAATCCAGATCCTACGTAATCTAGAAGTCGAGATGTTGAAAAACGAATATTCAAAGGTCGCCATTTTGCAAAATCCAAGATGGCCACCCTATTGGCTTCTGCGCAAATGGAATCATGGATTTTCTGATTTGTTATACTCTGAAGTTTCCAAAAATGTATAGTTTTCCTAATCCCCCGAAAACTTGAACGAAGTTTCTTCAGGAAGTGCACTTTTCTAGTATACTTTGCAGCGCTTGCATACATTTGCTGTGTGTTTGTTTTATATGCAAATGTCACGTGGGAAAGTAACAATTGTTTTAACTGTTATTGTCCTTGATTAATCCATGTTAACCGTCTCTAAGCTTCACAGCCCACACCTTGTCTGTCTTATAATCAGCTTCCATAAATAATTGACTGCCATCGGAGAGACGTGGCCATGGCCTGTGTAGTGGCTATTTGTCAACAACAATAAAAACTCCAAAAGGCCACTGAGGCACCAGGTAAAAGTGGATCTTACGCAGATCAGGCGTTTGTAAATGAGTCCATTGTCCAGACAAGGCAGCAACGTTTTTGTGGCATTTATTATCTTCACCAAGTTCACCATGACAAGGACAATACAGCAAGATGGTCAAAAAGTTTGCTAGACTCTGGCCCTGATACTGGTAAAAAAACATAGACCTTCCCGGTGCCCACTGACTGCTGCTGTGCCCTGATTGACTTAAGTAAACCCAGCTGTGTGCCCAAATTGACCCATCACCTTCAAAATAAAAGCATTTTAGCTGGAACACAAATTAACTTAAATAATATGTCTGTAAATGAATTAATTCTACAAAACAAATCAAATAAATAAATACGTTCAATAAATGTGAAAAATACTGAATAGCTTCCACATTCCGGCCCCTAATTGTGAGAATCACAATTACCCTTATGTAAAACATATAAGGAAGCTATTCTCTCTATATCCATGAGCCATAATGTCTTCTGTGTCTCCTTCTCTGTACTGACAGATAAACAGATGGTAAGAAGACAGGATAGAAAGAGAAAATAGATAGAAGAATTGTCCATGGTCTTATTCTGTGGCCTCCACCAGCAGGCAGATCTTCGTCTCAGGTCTCTCCAAGACGCTGGTTTTGGTTTGAATGCACACAGAGCGGACCAATCCTTTGGAGTCAGACTTGGTACTCACAACTCGACCCATCTTCCAGGATCCTCTTGGAGCTGTAGCATCGGCAATGATGACAATATCTCCTGGGGAGAAGTTTCTTCTTGGGGCTGCCCATCTCTGTCTTTCTTGCATCACAAGTAAGTATTCAGATGTCCATCTTTTCCAAAACAGCTCTGCGATATACTGTACTTGCTTCCATTTCCTTCTGATGCACAGGTCACTCTTTTCAAAGAGTCCAGGGGGAAAGATGGGTTTTCCTTTCAGCAGAAGAACATGGTTTGGGGTGAGGGCCTCGAGGTCATTAGGGTCATCAGACACTTTTGTGAGGGGTCTGTTATTTAGTATCGCCTCTACTTCACAAAGCAGTGTCTGCAGGCCTTCATCATCCAAAACCTGTTGTCCAAGAACAGAGGTCAGTATACTCCTTACTGATCGAATGAGACGCTCCCAAACACCACCTTGGTGTGAGGCTGTTGGCGTATTAAAGCTCCACTTAATTCCATCCTGAATTAGAGAATCCTGGATCTTTGCATTATTCAAAGCGGCAAGACTTTGCTTCAACTCCTTGTTTGCTCCAATAAAATTTGTGCCGTTGTCAGATCTTAAACTTGACACAGGGCCTCTTCTGCAAATGAATCTCCTCAAGGCATTAATGCAAGAGTCTGTATCAAGGGAATGTGCCACCTCCAGGTGTACTGCACGGCTGGTCAGACAAGTGAAAATCACTCCATACCTTTTTAGAAGGCTTCTTCCTCTTTTCACTTCTATGGGGCCAAAATAATCAACTCCCACTTTAGTAAAAGGAGCCTTGTCTGGCACAACTCTCTCTTCAGGCAGGTCTGCCATCTTCTGTTCCCCAAGTTTTCCTCTGTGCCGTCTACACACCATGCATTCTGTAATAGTCTTTCTTGCAGCTGAATTGGCATTAATTATCCAATACCTCTGTCGAAGTCTGTACAACATGTGGTTCCTCCCAGCGTGTCCTAGTTGTTGATGGATATGACGTAAAATGAGCTGGGAGACATGCAGGTCTTTGGAAAGAATAACAGGATGCTTTGTTTCTGATGGTAATGCAGACTTGTTCAAACGACCACCAACTCTGAGAATGTCATCCTCCAGTATGGGGTCTAGCTTGTACAGTGGACTGTCCTTGGAGACGATATTTGAGCCTTGTTTGAGAGAGGCAATTTCACTTTTGAACCTGTGTTTCTGAACAAAATGAATGATTGCCTTCTCTGCTTCATCACAATCTTCTGGTGTCAAATGTTTTCCACCGAGTGTGGTTTTGAAGCTCTTAAGTTTCTGTTCAACTGTACTTTTAACTCCTGCATCCTTGTCACTTTCAGTAGCTTTAAGTTCCTTTTTCTTTTGACTCAGAAGCAACAGAAGTCTTTTAAGTTCAAGGAACCAGGCAACAGACGTTTTAAGCTTCTTCCAAGATGAGAAGTAGTTGATGAGATGGTCTGTTGGATTTTCTGAATCCTTAACAATGGCATTCACTGCTGCTTCTTTTTTGACCTCCGGGTCATCAATGGGAATCACTGAATCCATTTCCAGTGTAGGCCACTCACTCTCAGGCAAATACAGGAATTCTGGGCCTTTAATCCATTTTCCATGTGTGAGAAATTCTTCGGCTCTCAATCCACGTGATGCTTCGTCAGCAGGATTGGCCTTGGAGCCCACATACTTCCACTGGTCAACATCTGTAGCTTCTCTGATCACAGTGACTCTGTTGGCAACAAATGTATGAAAACGTCTGGTTTCATTGGAGATGTATTTGATGACAGTCGTGCTATCGGTCCAAAACACTGACTTCTCCAGTTGCCATTGTAGTTCCCTTTGAAGCATTCCATCCATTCTGACAGCGAGGACTGCTGCTGTGAGCTCCAAACGAGGAATAGTGATGTGCTTCAGAGGTGCAACTCTGGCCTTTCCAGCAAGAAATGAAACATGCACCTTATCGCCATCTTCCAGTCTAAGGTACGACACTGTACCATAACCAGCTTCACTGGCATCAGAAAAATTATGAATTTGTGCTTTCAAACATGTTTCAAAGTTCAGGGTTTTGATACAGCGTTCCACCTTGAATACACTCATCTTTTGGAGGTCGCTCAGCCAATCAGACCACTGTTTGGAGAAGGAGGGGGAAATTTGTTCATCCCACTTAAGGTTTTGCCGGCAAAGCTCCTGCAACAGTAACTTGGCTGGCATTGTAAAAGGAGCCAAAAATCCTATAGGGTCATACAGAGAGCTGACCACCGACAAGATACCTCTCCTGGTCTGTGGGCGTGGCTGTAATGAAGTCCTAAAGCTGAACTGGTCGGACTCCACGCACCATTGCAGTCCAAGTGCTCTTTCCATAGGCAGGTGATCTGTGTCCAAATCCAGCTCTTTCATCTCTGTTGCTCTGATGTCACCTGGGATTGACGTCAAGACACAACGGCTGGTTGTCACCCATTTTTGGAGGTTGAATCCTCCCTGACTACAGAGCAGAGTTAAATCCTTTACAAGCTTAATGGCATCTCCTTCCGAGGCTGTAGACTTCAGGCAGTCGTCTACATAAAAGTTGTGATTGACTGTTTTGATCACTTAAGGAGGGAAGTGAGCTGCATTGTCCTCTGCAGTTCGCCTCAAGGCGTAATTGGCGCAGCTGGGGGACGAAACAGCTCCAAACAAGTGTACCCTCATTCGATATTCTGTTGGTTCCTGACCACTGTTTCCCTGAGGCCACCAAAGAAAGCGAAGAAAGTTCACATGTTTATCAGGCACCCGCACCTGATGAAACATGGCCTGGATGTCAGCCATGACTGCGACAGGCTCTTTTCTGAAGCGAATGAGGACCCCCATAAGAGTGTTGGTGAGATCGGGGCCCTGTAAGAGCTGACAATTCAGAGATGTTCCTTTGTATGAGGCTCCACAGTCATATACAACCCTCAGCTTTCCTTTGGTGGGGTGATGTACTCCATGGTGGGGAATGTACCACACTTTTCCCTCATCTTGTTCCAGCTGTTCAATGGGTACAACCTCAGCATAACCTTGAACCAGCATATCATTGATGAATGAGGTGTACTCCTCTTTAAACTTGATGTTCTTTTCAAATTTCCTCTTCAGGCCTTGAAGTCGCTGCTCTGCAACACAGCGGTTATTTGGCAAGACCGGTTCCTCTTCTCTGAAAGGTAAGTCAATGTAATAATGTCCATTTTTCAGTTCTGTAGTACTTCTCATTATATTCATGAATTTAATGTCCTCTCTTGACATTTCCAATTGCCCCTCTGATGTTTTTTCATTAAAATCATGGTTGTATTGCTTAATGAGCATCTCTTCCAGATGTTCCACAGATATGTGGTTTGTTGTGACAACAGAGCAGCCAGTCTTAACTCTGCCGTTACTTCCACTCCTAAGTGGTCCATTAATGACCCAGCCGACTCTTGTTCTGACTGCGTATGGGCCTTCATCTTGGCTGTTGATCAGCTCCCATGGTTCCATCACTTTTGCTGCATCAGTTCCGATGAGCAAATCCACATCTGCATTCAAGTCGTGCAGCTTTATGTTACTCAAGTAAGGCCATTTTTCCACATCATCCTGTCGTGGAATGTTCACACGTGACACTGGCATAACTCTTTGGGTTAAGACATTGGGCAATTCAATAAAATCATCTGTATCCATGCAAGACACTTCCAAGTGAGACAATACATTGGTACTCACAATTTTCTTTTGCCCCATTGTTTGCAATAGAATACTGGCTGGCTTGCCACTTAGCCCCAATCTCTTTGCAAGGCTATAAGTGCAAAAGGTACCGGAACTCCCCGGATCCAAAAATGCATAGGTCTGCACAACTCTGTCACTCATTTGGCTTTTCACTTGAACTGCAACAATCGAAAACACAGCATTGCAATCATCTCCGGCCCCTATATGGCCACATGTCTGAGACTGACCAGATGTTACACTCAGAGGGCTCACAGGTTCTTGTGCTTCATTACAAGGTGTACTCATACCCTTCTGCTCAATGTGAAGGACTGATGGATGCTTTTGCTGACACACACTGCAATCCAATCGACTCCTGCAGTCTTTGCTCATGTGTCCCCGTTTCAAGCAACCAAAACAAATTCCATGCTCCTTTATGAAATGTATCTAGTCCTTTTGTGTCTTTAACTTAAACTGTGAGCATTTTTCAAGTGAGTGGCTGTTTTGTTGGCAGAATAAGCAGCATTTGTTGTAACTTTGGGCAGAAAAGGACTTGATCTTATTATCCATGTAGCCTTTGTTTCCATCTTTCATTGCAGTGACACCGGTGGCAAAGGTGCCCTGTTTCCTATGCCTTGGTTCACTGACAGTGGGGGGTTTGTTGCAGCTGGTAAATTTGGAGTCCTGAATATTTCCAAACAGTGGGTCAGAGGCAATTCTAACTTGTTTTTCAACAAAGTTCACAAGGTCAATGAATAGTGCTCTGCAACCGCGTCTCTCCTGCAAATCACATGCATGGCTCCTCCACTTCTCCCTCACCTTATAAGGAAGCTTCATCATGATGTTTCTGAGGTTTGATGGCATGTCCAACTCATTCATGTGCATGATTCGCTGTGTTAAATTTGAGCATTCCCGTAAGAACAGAGAAAAGGATTTAAGTGATTTGACATCTTCTGCTTTAACCAGAGGCCAGCTGTCAATTTTGTCCATATAAGCAGAAGCAATTTTATATTCATTTCCAAAATGTTCAGCAAGCAGGGATTTGGCTCTTTGGTATCCTTGAACAGAGGGGAGGTGCTGACAACTTTTCACCAGGTCTCTTGGTTGCCCCCTGGTGAACTGCTCCAAGAAATGTAAACAATCACTTGCATTATCAGTTTTAACCTCAACACAATTTTCAAAGGATCTGATGAAAGAATGATACTGAAGAGGATCACCATCAAATGTGGGTATATTTCTCACTGGTAGGGAGGATGCTAAATTTTGCTGGACTAACATTGTAGTGATGTCAGTTTGGCGTTGCATGATATTCACAATGTCATTTTGGGTTTCATTATTGCATGTCATATTCAAAGAGGATGTTTGTCCTGTCTGTTGAGCATCATGAATCACTTGTGCTGGTGCTTGAGTGTATAGTGGTCTGAGGTCCGTCTGTAACACTGCCATTTGTTTAGACCTGACAGTTTGTGATGTGTCTTTAAACCTGATGGTCTGTGAGGTTTCCTTTGGTCTTACAGTGACAGCCTGGGTATTAGGGTAAAATTCATTTTGCATGTTATTTTTGTCATTTCTCTGTGGGACAAATTGATTAGCCTGAGGATTGAGTTGTCTTGTACTCTGAGCCTTGTTCCTTTCCAGATAAGAGTTCATTCCATCCCTTTTGGAGCTGTATTTTGAGTTAGTTTCCAGAACATTGATTTTTGCATTAGTTGCAGCTAGCTCAGTCTCCAGAGCAAACTGTTCCTTTTCTTTTCTTAGCTCCTCCTCCTTTGCTTCCAACTGATGTTTCCTTTGTAAAGCCTTCATGCGCTCCACAAGTGCTGCTTTGTCAGCCTCTGCTTTTAGCATGGCAGATGCGGTGGATGATGCTTTAGACACATTAGAGTGTGTTTTGTGTTGCCTTTCCTTTGGACCTGAAATGTTAGAGGCACTGTCCTCCGGATTGATATCATCAATAACAGCACTTTGTTTAGTCTCAACATCAGTTTCATCAACATCAACATTGCCAACATCATTGTCATTATTTTCCCCTTCATTGTCAACATTGTCATTATTTTCAACTTCATTTTCAACATCATTATTTTCAACTTCATTTGATTCCACATAAGGGTGCCCAGCAGCAGACAGCCAATCCTTTACAGACTCAGTGAAATTACAAAATGTCATCATTGTTGCATTGAAATATGTATTTTGCCTTTTGACCTCCTCCTCAGGCAAATCCATATTTATGAACGACTCATGCATGTCCTTAGCGTCCTCATAACACTTGATGAAGTTGCACAAATGAGCTCGCACAGACTTCACATTGTCAGCAGATTTCATCCAGACACGTATTGGTTCAATGTATTTCTTGGCCTGTTTGATTTTTGCGGATCTCTTTTCTTGGTACGTTTGTATGTAAAACGCCAAACCTTTTGGGGTAAACTTGAAGCCCCGTTTAACAGAGGGATCGGGCAGAGCAACATTCTCCACACTTGAAACATTTGAATCAACCAGCTGCTCCATATTGTCTGATTTAGTTCACACAGGCACTTATATTGACACTTCACGTCGGAGATTTGTGAATAAATGTCTTTTCAAGTCCAACAACTCCTTGTGTGCACCTTCAGACGTTCCTTTCGATTAAATATTTTGCCACAATCTACACAACTAAATATGTTCTTCCCTCTGTGACTCCTCATGGAGGGACTTTGTTTTGGAGATTTGAGGTCATGGCATAGCTTGTTGGTCAAAGACAATCTTTGTCCTTCCAAATGCTGTGTATTGAGTGTGTTTAAATCTGAATGATATTCCCTGGGTTCCCAGTCATCACTGTCTCCAGTGTCAGGTTCAGAAGAATGTGAAGAGACAAGCTGGTCATCACTGGTTGGTTTTGATGTTCCACAGTCCTCTTTATCAACTTGTGTTTTCATGTGTTCAGTTGATGTGCTGGCTACAGGCTCTGTCTCCAGGTTGTCATCATCATCTTCACTTTTCACTGCACTAGTACTGTCTCTTTTGACCCATCAGTCTCCGTTTCTCCTTGAAGTAGCTTCTCCTGTTCCTCTTTAATCTGTGGAGCCTCTGGTTCCTCCTGGAGGCTCCTCTCCTGCTGTTCCTCTTTAATATGTGGAGCCTCTGGTTCCTCCTGGACCAGACTGGGGCTCATCTCCTGCTGTTTAGGAGAAACCTCCTCTTTGCACACAGGGAGGAGCAGGACGTCTAGGCAAAAGATAGAATACAATTATAGAAAACCAATTACATTTTTGACCGTTAGCTACACTTTATCATACAGTGGTGACACATGTGTCTTTGTAATGGTCAAGATAAGATTGCAGTGTTTAATCAGTCAGTTTTGTAGTTGTGTGGAAGGAAAATGTTTGTAAATTCCACATCTGTCCTCGTTTTGTTTTGATTCCATTGTGTAATGGCATAACACTGTAACTGTGTATTACATCAAAACAGCTTAATGTCGTATCTATCGACATTTTTGGCTAATGTTCCCCCAGAATAGGGATGTTGGAGTTCAAGTGGTTCAACCAACACAATCATATAGAATCAGTCTATCATAATACATAATCAGTACTTATTCAGCAAAATAAACACTATATACACAGTATATATTCAGCATCCTTACTATCCCTCTCTAATCTTTGTTTAAGTCAGTCAAGTAGGCCACTACAACTAATACTATTAACCATTGCTAATTCAACCTTACACAATTATGACGCAAAATAGCATGCTGAAAAAATGACAGTACAGTTGAACCACATAGTATTTAAGATCGTGTGTGTTTTCTTTTCTTCTAGTTCTTCTACTTTATTGAGTTTTTTTTTTTTTTTTAAACAACTGTTTAGAAAATGTCTAACAATTTAAAATCATATTTTTGACAGTGTATTGGTTTTACCAACCTGCTCTGTGTGATTTGACGCTTGGTTTTAAAACCATATCCAGTAGTCTGCGTTGGCGGTCAGTTTCTTGCTTGATGTGGAAAGCTTCATCCTCGTACTATTTTAGAATTCCTCCAACGATCCCAAATGTCTCTTCAGCGGCTGCAATTCAATTCAATTCAATTTTATTAAAGTGTCAAATCACAACAAGTTGTCTCAAGACACTTTACATGTAGAGAAGAGACCCGACATCCCACCCTGAGCAAGCAATTTTGCGACAGTGGCAACGAAAAACTCCCTCTTAACTGGAAGAACATTTTTAAGACATTTTATTTTTTTAGCGGTGACAACCGCTCTACACTTGACTTTGTCCGTATGTCCATCCGTCCGTCCGTCGTCCGTATGAGCCCGGGATGAGCACGGCAAAGAAGAAACACATACAAACACACGCGCACACACACACACACACACACACACACACACGGACGTGGAGACTGCCTATGCCATCTCTCCTCTCATTGCCCACACGTACCACTGGTTATCAACCAGGGGTCCAGGGACCCTCAGCGTATGTTATGTCCGTCCGCCCATATGAGCACGGGATTTTAAACAGCTATAACTCCAGTTTCCAGCATGCCACCAAGTCCAAATTTAATATGTGGACTTAGACCACCAATAGGGACGAGCATGAATTGCTGAAGCCCCGCCCCCTCTGTCCAGGGACCCCCAGCGTATGTTATGTCCGTCCGCCCGTATGAGCACGGGATGAGCACGGGATTTTAAACAGCTATAACTCCAGTTTGCAGCATGCCACCAAGTCCAAATTTGGTATGTGGACTTAGACCACCAATAGGGACGAGCATGCATTGCTCAAGCCCCGCCCCCTCTGTCTTCCCATTGGCTGGCCTTTAAACACCCATAACTCAAGTTCGCAGAATGCTACGGAGTACAAATTTTGCACATGGACTAAAACCACCAATAGGGACGAACTGTAATTACTTAAGGCCCGCCCCCTCTGTCTGCCCATTGGCTGGCCTTTAAACAGCCATTATTCCAGTTTGCAGCATGCTACCAAGTACAAATTTGGTAAGTGGACTCAGACCACCAATAGGGACGAACTGAAATGAGTTAAGCCCCGCCCCAAAGGCACCGCTTCCTTCACACAGGGTGTGATTTTTTTTTCCTTTCTTCTAGTTTACTTCATTGAGGTTTTTTTTAAACAACTGCTTAGGAAAAGGTCTAACAATTTAAAACCAGATTGTTGACAGTGTAGTGGTTTTACCAGCCTGCTCTGTGTAATTTGATGATTGGTTTTAAAACCATATCCAGTAGTTTACGTTGGCGGTCAGTTTCTTGCTTGATTTGGAAAGCTTCATCCTCGTACTCTTGTAAAATTCCTCCAACGATCCCAAATATCTCTTCCGCAGCTGCAGATAGTCTCTGGTTGATCAAGGACTTCCTTATTTGTAGTAAAGCCATAACTCCAAACTTTCTTCAAAGTAGACTGAAAAGAAACTAGACAGATGTCGGTTAACTGATTTAGAGCCAGAACATCTAGTATAATTAAGGACAAAACTAGAACCAAAACTAAATATCTGACTGCTTCAGCTAGTGCAGGAAAGAGAAGTTCAGCTCTTAACAACTAGCAGAGATTGAAGTGGTACCAAGCAGAACACACTCTTGTTGAATACTAACAGAGGGCCCTGATGGCCCAATCAGAATGAGGGGGTGGGACACACCAACAATAGAACAAACTGCTCCCACGTAACCCTCCAAATCACTGTATAGGGAAGGGGGGGTCTCCTCAATGACAACATTCTTAAATAATTTAAGCCCCATGAGCTGTCCTACAGTATGCTATTGGAATGTGCTTTATACAAAATATTAAGCAAAGGAAACATTATAAAAGGACATTTTAAAACACGTAATAGAAAACACATAATCAGGATACAGAGTAAAATACACAATAATAAATAGTAAAATAGCAAAAACTATCCAATTAAATGAAGAAATAAAGGATACAAATATATATCAACTGATTTTAGCTGTTATTTAAAATAGCAG
This sequence comes from Gymnoscopelus microlampas, assembly GCF_963454915.1. NCBI lineage: Eukaryota > Metazoa > Chordata > Actinopteri > Myctophiformes > Myctophidae > Gymnoscopelus > Gymnoscopelus microlampas. Next base: position 1,667,265 of record NC_139950.1, on the reverse strand, counting down.
AGTAGATGCATACCTGCAGTTTACAGGAAGTTTGTAACAGATATGTGGCACATTAAACTGACTGCTGATTCCCCTTGCTACGTTTTCATTCTAGGGTCATAATGCAAACCTTTCCCAGATTACCATAGAGGTCTGGATGGTTCATGATATCAGACAAGATCAGATGCCCTAAACCATGCTTTATAGACCAGTAGTATTTTTATTGACTTTTTGACAGCAGGGAGACAGTGTTAAGATTTAAGAACTGATATGCTCAATTGTATTTGTATTACTAAAGACTTGAGTAGCAGCGTTCTGAATCAGCTGCAGTCATCTGATTTTTAAAGATTTATTTTTGTCTTTTTTGTCTTTGTTTAATTGAGGACACTTATGTATATCCAATTGTTGATTTGTTTGATGCATTTTCTCAGTGTTTCTATTGGACCATTAGTCTTCTGGTGATACGGCCAAGTAGATTTGTATGTTGACACAAAGGAACATATACATAAAGGAAAATAACACCCACTGACCTGATATGAACAATCAAAAGATGGCAAGATTAAAACAATACTGGAAAATAAAGGAAGACATGATTAGAAAAATATTGGGTAATAGAATATGACACTTTTTAGCTTGTTCTTTGTTTAACTAAGGTGTAATGTTGATATACGTATGCAGTGAAATACATGATAAGTTGACCGGGGCCTTTTAATGCTAATATGCAGTGTGCCACTCCTATCGTTTGATTCACTAGGTTTCACACCTTTCTAATTATTACAGGACTGACTCAATAGTCCATCAACCAGTTTGTCAATCTGAAAGACATGTCTGCCCACTTCTGAGTTACCAAATATTTTCAGCTTGACATCCAAAAGATCATGCGTCCTTTTGCCAGGAAATAAACTCATAATTATCTTTAGATGAACACCACCCCTTTAAAAAAAACGAATGTGACATGCTGTGAGCTCTGGGGGTGTGTCTTCTCCTCCGCGTCACCAGCGCCCATACGGGGTTGGCGAAAGGGCCTACTCTGTGTGGAGTTTACATGTTCTCCCCGTGTCTCCTAGGGTAGTTGAGTCATTCCACGAATTCGGTACACTTTGCAGTCCCCTCTGACCTTTTTAAGTGTATTGTATCCATCGGGTCACCAAAATCAAATTTTAAAAGCTTTTTAGAATCAATTGACATGTTCCCTTTACTATTGTGTAAAAATATTATATATTTTATCCTTATATCTGAAATTGTCTGCCTTTTCTACAGTAGACACCGCCTAAATGTGCCCATTTTTCATGTCCCCAATGGCCGATAGAGAGATTGGCCTTCAGATATGACTACTAAAAGTGTAGAATAATCCATAACTTATATTATTCACATAAAACCAGCAATGTACTCTATTGCTAGTCATGTTTCGTTTTTTAATAAATAGTTGATTTATCATTAAAATCACGTTATATAGCTCTGTCCCACAGTCACACTCAACCCCGTTACACAAGTCATTCTCCTCTCTGTAAAAAGTATAAACTGACCCTTTAGTGGCATCAACAACATGTGATGGCATTCTACAAGTCTTCTGAGCAAGATGCTGCAGAAAGAGGAACATTTCAAACTTCTTATACAGCTATTTAGGGTCATTTATACTTTCAAAGCGTGGTCGTAAAGCATAACAACTCAACCCCGTTACATGAAATAAAGATAGAAAACTATTATTATTTTAAATTGTCTTTGTCATTTCAGCAATATATGTGATTGACTAATGTCATGCATGCCATGTGGTCTCCTCTTAATCATCACAGGTAGAGTTATGGCCATCTTGAGTAAAAAATCTCAACCCTGTTCCACTCAACCCCGTTATGAATTTCAACCCTGTTACATATATTATTCCATATAAAAATATTAATTTAATGCCTGAGATGGGAAAATATGTTTTTCTGCATGTTAAATATGTCCTTAATGGTGTGGGCTATTCAAAAAAGTAATTTGTTTCCATCGATTTTTCAAAAAAAAAAGTGCAAAGTGTACCGAATTCGTGGAATGACTCAGTTAATACCCTCACAAAAACAAAAACATGTAGTAATCCTGGTCACTATACTGCTAGACTGAAAGAACGAGCCCAATCGATGGTCTTGAAGGGCGGAGCCAAACCCAGGCGCTGGATTCCAGCGCCTGGGTTTGGAGCACTCTGATCGGTTAGGAGATAACAAGGTCCTAAGACCAGCGTTCCTGCAAGGTTCTCCCAGGCTTTTTTTCTTTTGAAACAAAAAAAAAGGCATGGGTTTCCGAGGCTACTATACTGCCTCCCCCTGGTCAGCCGGGGTGCCTGATGATGGGGAAGGGAACTGGTTGGAATAACGTGTTCCTTCCACACGATACGTCCAACCAGGGAAACTCCCCCCTGTCAGGTGACAAGAAGGTCAGTTGGCTCTCATGCATTGCAGGAGGCATGAGCTCGGCCCTGGCCTCCCTAGGCTGGTGGGGGGAGTGTAGTGCCCAGGATCACTTAGCGAATTGGCACCGGGTGAAAAAAAGGGTTACAAAATCGTACAATAAAAATTATTAAACAAAGATGGATATTTCGAGTAAAGCATTAAACACAAACACGCCCTTGTGTGTCATGTATTATGCAGGGCTTTTTGTGTTATCCTTTTAGCAAGGAATTGGCCTGCCGTATTTTAGAACAGCCCTGTGCTATCTTGCACTTACACCATAACTACTGTGAACAGTACTGGAACAAGTCAAAATAATGAAGTGGGGGGTAACAAACATACATAAAACATATGAAAATGTATATGGATGACAACACCTTACACAGATTGTGTCAAAGGCTCTTTTCAATTAGCAGTCTTTAAACATTTGAGTAATGGAGATAATTTCAACAATGGCAGATCTGGCTCTGATAGAAAAGCATTATTCAAAACATTCAAGCTCCATGCTGTCCAACAGTATTCAATTGGAATGTATCCTCGTTGGACCAAATATTCTGCTCTGCTGTCTGTTTGTTTTGTTTAAGTAGAATGTGAAGGAGAATGCATAAAAACCCGCCAGGGGCTTGAGAAGTGGCATTCTCCAGGAAAATGTGTACATTAAGTTTAGGGTAAAACACTGTTTGCATTGTAGAAAAAATGGGACATGTTTATGCTAATATGCAGTGTGCCACTCCTATCATTTGATTCACTATGTTTCACTCATTCAAATCAGTTAGCTTGAGAGTGAATGGAAAGCAGACAGTGTGAATGGTTGTCTGTGAACTGGTCAATCTGAAAGACATGTTTGTCCACTTCTGATTCCCCAAACCTTTTCAGCTTGACACCCAAATGAGAAATGTGGTGTCTTGCCAGGAAATAAACTTGATAATTTACAATCTCACAATGTAACATGCAGTGGGCTTATGATTGGGCTAAAGTTTATCCATCCATGTATGCATTCATTTTCATATTTTCTATGACTGGCAGAGTAATTGTTACACTGATGTCCTTACATTGTGTACAAGTTCTCACTTACTGACTGAATTACACATCAATAGTAAACCAATAGACCAAAAAATGACCAATGAGCCATCATTATGTGCTTTCAGATAAACCAATGCAAATGACTCACCTTTAATGACAATGAACCATCATTATGCACTACTTAACTTACTGAATTGCATGTGAATAGTAAAGCTGTAGACCTTGCCTTGCCTACTTGTTGTTAACTAGTTGTACAAACTCTTGTTTTATCGGATCTTGTTTATTCGATACACTTATTTGTTTTAGCTCTTGCTCATTTCATTTTCCTATTTTGTCTCATCTGTTTATGCAAGTAGGTAGCTGATATATTGCACTAAACTTTAGTGCTAGGTATACTATTGGTTGCTTGTTTTAGAAGAGAATGCACTTTAATGCTTCTGGTGATTAGTAGTTTTGTTCCCTGAGACAACGATAGGGCTTGCAACTCTCTTTTGTGCTCCAGGCTTTATTCAAACAAAACAGCTGATGATACAACGTTTCAACCCCTTCTGTCTCTTTCCTGTATAAACAAGAGAGCAGGAAATTACCTATTTTTATACAGAAATTAATGATTTTGGTTACCAGCCCCACCTGATCAGTGGCGGTACCAAGACTTCATAAACATTTTATCAAAAGACAACACTTCATCTTTTACATTTTACAAAATATTTACAACAGTTGTTTAGAAACATACTTTTGTAGAAATATAAGTTTTAAAAAACAGTAGACTCTATTAATTTCATTCAACAGACAAACAATAAGGTCTATGCTTAATATCGTATAGTTTTGTTCCCTACCTATGTTGAATGCACTTAGTGTAAGTCGCTTTTGATAAAAGCGTCTGCTAAATGACTGTAATGTAATGTCATCCTGGATTAGAATGAATGATCATACTGATAGATTATTTGTGTGTAATATCTAACCCTTAAGTATGTGTTTTTCTCTCCAATGAACAGCTTCTCCTCTGTATGCATCCTCATATCTTGTGATCAAATGTTTGGTCAAATGTACATCTGACCAAATCATTTGCTGCAAACCGGTTTCCCTCCTGCATGAGTCCTCATGTGTCTTTTCAGATTAACCATTTGACTACAGCCTTTGCCACAAACTGGACAAGTAAATGGTTTTTCCCTTGTATGAGTCCTCATGTGTCTTTTCAGATGACCCATGTCACTCCAGCCTTTGCCACAAACTGTACAAGTTAAAGGTCTTTCCTCTGTATGTGTCCCCATGTGTCTTTTAAGATTACCTGTGTTACTCCACCCTTTGCCACACACTGTACAAGTAAAGGGCTTTTCCCCTGTATGAGTCCTCATATGTCTGTTTAGCTGACCACTGTGTACACAGCCTTTTCCACAAACTGTACAAGTAAAGGGTTTTTCCCCTGTATGAGACACCATGTGTGATTTTAGATCACCTTTTCGACTACAGCCTTTGCCACAAACTGTACATGTGTAGAGTCTTTGCCTTGTATGAGATATCATGTGTGATTTTAAATCGCTCTTTCGACTAAAGCCTTTGTCACAAACTGTACAAGTAAAGGGCCTTTCCCCTGTATGAATCATTGTATGGGTCTTCAGATGTATCTTTTGATTAAACATTTTGCCACAATCTGTGCAACTAAAACATTTCTTCCTTGCGTGACTCCTCGTGGAGTGACTTTGTTTTGGTGATTTGACGTCATGGGACAGCTTGTTGCTCTTTCCTCCCATATTTTGTGTCTTGTGTGATTCCAGTGTGTTTAAACCATCCCTGGTCTCATCCCAATCATCGCTGTCTTCGGTGTCAGATTCAGAACCGTGTGGTGGTAGGAGCTGACCATCACTAGTTAATTGTGATGTTCCACAGTCCTCTACGTAACCGTGTATGTTTATGTGTTGAGATGAAGTGTTGGCTACAGGCTCTGTCTCTATGTTTTCATCATCTTCATGTTTCACTGATAGGGATGCCAATTTTGACCCATCATCCTCTTCTGCTTTTTGAAGTAGCTCCTCCTGTTCCTCTTTAATCTGTGGAGCCTCTGGTTCCTCCTGGACCAGACTGGGGCTCCTCTCCTGCTGTTCCTCTTTAATCTGTGGAGCCTCTGGTTCCTCCTGGATCAGACTGCATGGGCTCCTCTCCTGCTGTTCCTCTTTAATCTGTGGAGCCTCTGGTTCCTCCTGGATCAGACTGGGGGTTCTCTCCTGCTGCTCAAGCGAAACCACCTCTCTACACACTGGGATGTGCAGGAAGCCTAGGGAAAATATAAAACAACATAAAACCATTACATGTTTGAATGTTACCATTTGGTGGACGGCATCTCACACTGTAATCAAAACAAATGTTTATTTTCCTCCCTGTATATTAACTCAACATAAATGCTTCATTTTGTATCCTTTTGGTTTTGTATCCTAGTGTCTCTAATTGAATTGGTTATCAGCTGGAACCATTCTGATTTAACAATACACACTTTAATGGTTGAATCCATAATAGGTTTTGTACAACAGTCTGCCATAATACATGATCAGCTTTGTTATTTATCCAACCTCATTACTATGTTTATATCCTCAAGTATGTATCTAATGGTCAGCTGGGATGGACACCGCCACAATAATAATGCTATTGACTATTGCCAATACAAACTCACATTATAGATGTTATTCACAAAGTTACTCTATGATTCGGAATAACACTATTGCTGTTCAGTTTCCTTTTTGCATCATAGACAACACATATGATTAGATAAGTTAAAACCATTTAAATGCAAATATTTATATTGTAAAGTTATTTTTTTACCAACCTGCTCTATGTGTATCCAGTAATCTCTGTTGGCTGCCGATGTCTTGCTTGTAATGGAAAGCTTCTTCCTGGTACTCTGTTAGGATTCTTTCAACGATCCCAAATATCTCTTCAGCAGCTGCAGATAGTCTCTGGTTGACCAAGGCCTTCATTTTTTGTAGTAAAGCCATAACTCAAAACTTGGACTGATATTAGATTAGTCAATTGTCGGTTAACTGACTTAAATATGTCAAATTAAGCAAAAAAAATAGAACCAAAACAAAAACTGAATATCTGACTGCTTCAGCTAGTGCAGAAGGGAGAAGTTCAGCTCTTAATAACTAGCAGAGATTAAAGTGGCACCAAGCAGGACACACTTGTTAAATACTAACAGAGGGCCCTGATTGCCCAATCAGGGTGTGTGTGTGTGTGTGTGTGTGTGTGTGTGTGTGTGTGTGTGTGTGTGTGTGTGTGTGTGTGTGTGTGTGTGTGTGTGTGTGTGTGTGAAGGGGGGGGGGGACAATAGAACAAACAACAATAGAACAAAACTGCCCCCACTTAACCCTTCAGTTCACAATATAGGATGGGGTCAAAATATTTGAAAACCACAAAAGAAAGGGCATTTAGTAAATACTGTATATAATATAATTACATTATTCAAATCTTTGTTTTACACAGAATCAAATGTCTCATGGTCATGATTCACCAGGCGCCTGGGTGGCTTAGTTCCAGGATTACAATAATTAATATAAATGTGTTCAAACTTTGTTTCCCAAATGATCTTTGATCTGATATCATACAAGATCAGAGGCCTTAAACCATGCTTTATGGACCAACAGTAGTATTTTGAAATTGATTTGTTGACGTGCATGGAGTCGGTGTTAAGATTTAGGAACTGATATCCTTAACTTTCTTTGTATTACTAAAGACTCAGCAGTGTTCTGAATCAACTGCAGTCATCTGATCGATTTTTAGGGAGATCTGTAAAGACACCATTAGAATACCAATCATTTCGCCCGGCCGGACGTTCGCCCCAAAAGTCGGATATTTCGCCCATACATTTCACCCATTTTGTAGAGATTTCGCCCATTTCGCGGAGATTTCGCCCGCTACAGTTAATAATAGACAGTGAAGCTAGCTGGCCGTTTGTGTGAGAGAATGAGAGAGGGTTAGGGTTAGATAAAAGCTCTCTCTCTGTGTGTGTGTGTGTGTGTGTGTGTGTGTGTGTGTGTGTGTGTGTGTGTGTGTGTGTGTGTGTGTGTGTGTGTGTGTGTGTGTATGTGTATGCGTCCGAAACAATAACTTCAGTTTTGTCTTTGTTTGTATTGGCACATCCAATTGTTGATTTGTTTAATGCAGTTCTCAGTGTTTCTACAAAAACTAAAGGGAACATACATAAAGACCAGTGTTGGTGCCCTGCAACTTGCTTTTAATGTTTTACAAGGAGCTCTTTTTAAACTTAAACCTGTTTTAACGCAGAGAAAACAAAGTACATGTTTTTTTACCAGATCAAAATCGATTGATTTTACAAAGCTACACATTTGCACTTTATCTGATATACCTCTTGAAAGAGTCCAACATTACAAGTATCTGGGCATATGGATTGATGAGAAATTCACCTTCAAATTTCATATTGATAACCTGGTCAAATCATTGCGGGCAAAACTATGTTTACTATACAGAAATAAATGTTGTTTCCCTTTATTTTGCAGAAAAAAAGATTCATACAGACTGTCCTACTCTCAGTCCTAGATTATGGGGACATCATTTATAGATATGCTGCTACCACCACCCTTAAGCCCCTAGATGCCATCTTACCACTCTGCTCTCAGGTTCATCACAGGTTATCCATACAACACACATCATTGCACTTTATATACTACAGTTGGATGGCCCTCTCTCTCCATGAGACGAGACCAACATTGGTACATACATATTTATAAAGCAATTTTAAATAAATCACCAACATATATTTCACCACTGTTAAAACCAAATACTTCCACCCATCAAACACGCTCTCAGGAATACATCGAGCACCGAGCTAAGCAAATCAGCTCTCAGGTTTAGCGCTCCCTTCACTTGGAACAAATTACAACGCACTTTAATAAAGGACAACTTTGTTTTTTTACAACCAAGGTTTATATTTTAGCTTGTAATTAAAGTAAATAAAAGATGTGTGTTCTTTTTTTTTCATTCACTGCTTTCTATAGTTTTAGCAATTTTTACACTGATGTCCTTACATTGTGTACAAGTTCTCACTTACTGACTGAATTACACATCAATAGTAAACCAATAGACCAAAAAATGACCAATGAGCCATCATTATGTGCTTTCAGATAAACCAATGCAAATGACTCACCTTTAATGACAATGAACCATCATTATGCACTACTTAACTTACTGAATTGCATGTGAATAGTAAAGCTGTAGACCTTGCCTTGCCTACTTGTTGTTAACTAGTTGTACAAACTCTTGTTTTATCGGATCTTGTTTATTCGATACACTTATTTGTTTTAGCTCTTGCTCATTTCATTTTCCTATTTTGTCTCATCTGTTTATGCAAGTAGGTAGCTGATATATTGCACTAAACTTTAGTGCTAGGTATACTATTGGTTGCTTGTTTTAGAAGAGAATGCACTTTAATGCTTCTGGTGATTAGTAGTTTTGTTCCCTGAGACAACGATAGGGCTTGCAACTCTCTTTTGTGCTCCAGGCTTTATTCAAACAAAACAGCTGATGATACAACGTTTCAACCCCTTCTGTCTCTTTCCTGTATAAACAAGAGAGCAGGAAATTACCTATTTTTATACAGAAATTAATGATTTTGGTTACCAGCCCCACCTGATCAGTGGCGGTACCAAGACTTCATAAACATTTTATCAAAAGACAACACTTCATCTTTTACATTTTACAAAATATTTACAACAGTTGTTTAGAAACATACTTTTGTAGAAATATAAGTTTTAAAAAACAGTAGACTCTATTAATTTCATTCAACAGACAAACAATAAGGTCTATGCTTAATATCGTATAGTTTTGTTCCCTACCTATGTTGAATGCACTTAGTGTAAGTCGCTTTTGATAAAAGCGTCTGCTAAATGACTGTAATGTAATGTCATCCTGGATTAGAATGAATGATCATACTGATAGATTATTTGTGTGTAATATCTAACCCTTAAGTATGTGTTTTTCTCTCCAATGAACAGCTTCTCCTCTGTATGCATCCTCATATCTTGTGATCAAATGTTTGGTCAAATGTACATCTGACCAAATCATTTGCTGCAAACCGGTTTCCCTCCTGCATGAGTCCTCATGTGTCTTTTCAGATTAACCATTTGACTACAGCCTTTGCCACAAACTGGACAAGTAAATGGTTTTTCCCTTGTATGAGTCCTCATGTGTCTTTTCAGATGACCCATGTCACTCCAGCCTTTGCCACAAACTGTACAAGTTAAAGGTCTTTCCTCTGTATGTGTCCCCATGTGTCTTTTAAGATTACCTGTGTTACTCCACCCTTTGCCACACACTGTACAAGTAAAGGGCTTTTCCCCTGTATGAGTCCTCATATGTCTGTTTAGCTGACCACTGTGTACACAGCCTTTTCCACAAACTGTACAAGTAAAGGGTTTTTCCCCTGTATGAGACACCATGTGTGATTTTAGATCACCTTTTCGACTACAGCCTTTGCCACAAACTGTACATGTGTAGAGTCTTTGCCTTGTATGAGATATCATGTGTGATTTTAAATCGCTCTTTCGACTAAAGCCTTTGTCACAAACTGTACAAGTAAAGGGCCTTTCCCCTGTATGAATCATTGTATGGGTCTTCAGATGTATCTTTTGATTAAACATTTTGCCACAATCTGTGCAACTAAAACATTTCTTCCTTGCGTGACTCCTCGTGGAGTGACTTTGTTTTGGTGATTTGACGTCATGGGACAGCTTGTTGCTCTTTCCTCCCATATTTTGTGTCTTGTGTGATTCCAGTGTGTTTAAACCATCCCTGGTCTCATCCCAATCATCGCTGTCTTCGGTGTCAGATTCAGAACCGTGTGGTGGTAGGAGCTGACCATCACTAGTTAATTGTGATGTTCCACAGTCCTCTACGTAACCGTGTATGTTTATGTGTTGAGATGAAGTGTTGGCTACAGGCTCTGTCTCTATGTTTTCATCATCTTCATGTTTCACTGATAGGGATGCCAATTTTGACCCATCATCCTCTTCTGCTTTTTGAAGTAGCTCCTCCTGTTCCTCTTTAATCTGTGGAGCCTCTGGTTCCTCCTGGACCAGACTGGGGCTCCTCTCCTGCTGTTCCTCTTTAATCTGTGGAGCCTCTGGTTCCTCCTGGATCAGACTGCATGGGCTCCTCTCCTGCTGTTCCTCTTTAATCTGTGGAGCCTCTGGTTCCTCCTGGATCAGACTGGGGGTTCTCTCCTGCTGCTCAAGCGAAACCACCTCTCTACACACTGGGATGTGCAGGAAGCCTAGGGAAAATATAAAACAACATAAAACCATTACATGTTTGAATGTTACCATTTGGTGGACGGCATCTCACACTGTAATCAAAACAAATGTTTATTTTCCTCCCTGTATATTAACTCAACATAAATGCTTCATTTTGTATCCTTTTGGTTTTGTATCCTAGTGTCTCTAATTGAATTGGTTATCAGCTGGAACCATTCTGATTTAACAATACACACTTTAATGGTTGAATCCATAATAGGTTTTGTACAACAGTCTGCCATAATACATGATCAGCTTTGTTATTTATCCAACCTCATTACTATGTTTATATCCTCAAGTATGTATCTAATGGTCAGCTGGGATGGACACCGCCACAATTATAATGCTATTGACTATTGCCAATACAAACTCACATTATAGATGTTATTCACAAAGTTACTCTATGATTCGGAATAACACTATTGCTGTTCAGTTTCCTTTTTGCATCATAGACAACACATATGATTAGATAAGTTAAAACCATTTAAATGCAAATATTTATATTGTAAAGTTATTTTTTTACCAACCTGCTCTATGTGTATCCAGTAATCTCTGTTGGCTGCCGATGTCTTGCTTGTAATGGAAAGCTTCTTCCTGGTACTCTGTTAGGATTCTTTCAACGATCCCAAATATCTCTTCAGCAGCTGCAGATAGTCTCTGGTTGACCAAGGCCTTCATTTTTTGTAGTAAAGCCATAACTCAAAACTTGGACTGATATTAGATTAGTCAATTGTCGGTTAACTGACTTAAATATGTCAAATTAAGCAAAAAAAATAGAACCAAAACAAAAACTGAATATCTGACTGCTTCAGCTAGTGCAGAAGGGAGAAGTTCAGCTCTTAATAACTAGCAGAGATTAAAGTGGCACCAAGCAGGACACACTTGTTAAATACTAACAGAGGGCCCTGATTGCCCAATCAGGGTGTGTGTGTGTGTGTGTGTGTGTGTGTGTGTGTGTGTGTGTGTGTGTGTGTGTGTGTGTGTGTGTGTGTGTGTGTGTGTGTGTGAAGGGGGGGGGGGGACAATAGAACAAACAACAATAGAACAAAACTGCCCCCACTTAACCCTTCAGTTCACAATATAGGATGGGGTCAAAATATTTGAAAACCACAAAAGAAAGGGCATTTAGTAAATACTGTATATAATATAATTACATTATTCAAATCTTTGTTTTACACAGAATCAAATGTCTCATGGTCATGATTCACCAGGAGCCTGGGTGGCTTAGTTCCAGGATTACAATAATTAATATAAATGTGTTCAAACTTTGTTTCCCAAATGATCTTTGATCTGATATCATACAAGATCAGAGGCCTTAAACCATGCTTTATGGACCAACAGTAGTATTTTGAAATTGATTTGTTGACGTGCATGGAGTCGGTGTTAAGATTTAGGAACTGATATCCTTAACTTTCTTTGTATTACTAAAGACTCAGCAGTGTTCTGAATCAACTGCAGTCATCTGATCGATTTTTAGGGAGATCTGTAAAGACACCATTAGAATACCAATCATTTCGCCCGGCCGGACGTTCGCCCCAAAAGTCGGATATTTCGCCCATACATTTCACCCATTTTGTAGAGATTTCGCCCATTTCGCGGAGATTTCGCCCGCTACAGTTAATAATAGACAGTGAAGCTAGCTGGCCGTTTGTGTGAGAGAATGAGAGAGGGTTAGGGTTAGATAAAAGCTCTCTCTCTGTGTGTGTGTGTGTGTGTGTGTGTGTGTGTGTGTGTGTGTGTGTGTGTGTGTGTGTGTGTGTGTGTGTGTGTGTGTGTGTGTGTGTATGTGTATGCGTCCGAAACAATAACTTCAGTTTTGTCTTTGTTTGTATTGGCACATCCAATTGTTGATTTGTTTAATGCAGTTCTCAGTGTTTCTACAAAAACTAAAGGGAACATACATAAAGACCAGTGTTGGTGCCCTGCAACTTGCTTTTAATGTTTTACAAGGAGCTCTTTTTAAACTTAAACCTGTTTTAAACGCAGAGAAAACAAAGTACATGTTTTTTTACCAGATCAAAATCGATTGATTTTACAAAGCTACACATTTGCACTTTATCTGATATACCTCTTGAAAGAGTCCAACATTACAAGTATCTGGGCATATGGATTGATGAGAAATTCACCTTCAAATTTCATATTGATAACCTGGTCAAATCATTGCGGGCAAAACTATGTTTACTATACAGAAATAAATGTTGTTTCCCTTTATTTTGCAGAAAAAAAGATTCATACAGACTGTCCTACTCTCAGTCCTAGATTATGGGGACATCATTTATAGATATGCTGCTACCACCACCCTTAAGCCCCTAGATGCCATTTTACCACTCTGCTCTCAGGTTCATCACAGGTTATCCATACAACACACATCATTGCACTTTATATACTACAGTTGGATGGCCCTCTCTCTCCATGAGACGAGACCAACATTGGTACATACATATTTATAAAGCAATTTTAAATAAATCACCAACATATATTTCACCACTGTTAAAACCAAATACTTCCACCCATCAAACACGCTCTCAGGAATACATCGAGCACCGAGCTAAGCAAATCAGCTCTCAGGTTTAGCGCTCCCTTCACTTGGAACAAATTACAACGCACTTTAATAAAGGACAACTTTGTTTTTTTACAACCAAGGTTTATATTTTAGCTTGTAATTAAAGTAAATAAAAGATGTGTGTTCTTTTTTTTTCATTCACTGCTTTCTATAGTTTTAGCAATTTTCGCGATATTTTTTACAGTGGGTGGGGGCATTCTGTCCGGTGGCTAAATATGCCTTTTTTACACAATAGAAAAGGTCCTGTGGTCTTTGATGGCCAAATGTGAGTTATTGGGGGCAAGAAGAGCTACTGTAAATAATAATAAAGAAAACGCAGGGTTATTGTGTAAAAAAAGGCATATTTAGCTACCGGACAGAATGCCCCCGCCACTGTAAAAAAGATTGCACAAATTGCTAAAACTATAGAAAGCAGTACATTAAAAAAACAACACTCATCATTTATTTACTTTAATTACAATCTAAAACATAAACCTTGGTTGTAAAAAAAACAAAGTTGTCCTTTAAAAATGGATTCCATGGACTCACTGGGATAATTTAAAAACTTGCTAGCTAATCTTGTTGTTTTAGATTGTCACTGTTTTAATTAAGCTGTCTTTATTACTGTTTTATTCTGTTGTTTTGTTGTTTTCACATTTATAACTTGTTTATCCTGTTGTTTTTATTCAACATTATTATTTACACTGTTGTACTATGCTTGTAATCTCGGCATCATTGAAAATGACGCCTCTGCCCTCAATGTATCCCAGAGAAAATAAATAAAGGTTGAATGGTGCGGATCTGAGCAACGGTGCACCTCGCAGGTCCGCATGTTAGGTTTGTGGCGTCCGTCCGTCAGTCCACCCACCCACCGTCGGTTGACCCTTTAGGACATTTTAATATGGATGTTATGGGTGAAATACCTTTCTGTACATGGCAGCAGTAGAGTGGAAAATAAGTGTAGAGAGAAAATCTATTCAACCCTGTCATAGGTTTAAACATGCATTGTGTGAAATTGCTATTTGACTGTTGCAGGAGGCTACGTATTTTGTGTTAGATAGATAGATAGATAGATAGATAGATAGATAGATAGATAGATAGATAGATAGATACATAGATAGATAGATCAGTGGTCAGTGGTCTAGAATTCTACAGAATAAGGATTAACATCAGACTTCAAAATGTGTCACATTTCAGGCTGTAGTAAAACTACACACCTGGTTCATTGATATGCTGACTGGGACATTTTAATGCTAATATTGCCACTCACACAATAGTGCCACTCCTATCATTTGATTCACTGCGTTTCGCACATTCAAATCAGTCAGCATGAGAGTGAATGGAGAGCAGACAGTGTGAATGGTTGTCTTTGTAATGTGCTTACTACTTCTAGATTTTCAGATTGCAATGTCTTTTCAATCTGAAATACATGTTTATCCACTTCTGATTTCCCAAACCAACAGCCAGAAGAGAAATGTGGTGTCTTGCCAGGAAATACACATATAAATACATCATGATTTTAACCCACCAAAGTTCAAATTGATCATTTACAAGCTAACAATGTGAGTTAATTTTTTGTTGAAAAAAGTAATGCGCCTATGCACCTAATATACATTTGTTAGCTATTCTCCCAAACCTTTTCAGCTTGACAGACAGAAGAGAAATGTGGTGTCTTGCCAGGAAATACACATATAAATACATCATGATTTTAACCCACCAAAGTTCAAAGTGATCATTTACAAGCTCACAATGTGAGTTGTTTTTTTGTTGATAAAAGTAATGCGCCTATGCACCTAATATACATGTGTTAGCTATTCCTATATTGTTTACAATAGCAGGTGACATAATTACTATAAATTAAAATTGCGTAATTAAAATGTTTTAATCTACATGTTCAATCTATTTAAACAAGAGCTTTGACAGTCATTAGTTCTCAACAATGGCTAGTTGAACAACGTTGATCATCATATGAATAGAAGATGATGCTTCACACATTCACATGGTGAATTGTTCAAGAACAGAACAGAGCAAAGGAGCGACTGTTCTTGCTCTGCAAGCCTTTATCTGATCACATGCCATCAGACGCTCACACTTGCATAGCAATGGCTGCATTCCAATGCAAATAGTTACTCTGGAAGAACAATCTGCTATAATGGCTCTTTCCTGTGAGTGTTGTAATTAAAAAAATGTAGTAATGAAACCGTTGCATTTATCATGCAACAATGCAGGGGTTTCCAGTTCAATAACAAATTAAAACCTTTCTGTGTTTTTTCATCATCTTGTCATTGTCAGTATCAGTAGCAGTTTTTCGTTTCTGTCCATAAACAGACATAAATGATAGTAATATTAAAATACTTTGAAGAGTGTGAGTTTATAAATAGATGTAGCTATAAGAGAGGGATACGGTTGTACAGAGTAATGATTATTTTATGTAAAGTCTGTCTGATGTCAATTGTATTATTATCCTCAACAACTGTACATAAATACTATTTTTAATGAACCAACTGCAATAATGAATATATTTTCCACACACAGTTCATCATTTTATAAATAATGAATGAATGCATGTTCTTATATAAAGGACACACTTTATTCACAGTTTTCAGTCATAAGGGACATTACAGTATAAGCAGGAAACTTGTAAACACACACCTTGTTCTAACTACACACCCCAAGTGGAAATTCTGGCAGAATTGTATTCAAATGTGGCAACATTTTTCTCTAGCAACATATTTATCAAAAATATTTAATCTCCCGTAATCTACTATTATTATTATTATTATTATTATTATTATTATTATTATTATTATTATTATTATTATTATTATGCGAGGGAACATAATGCTTGTTCAAACTTGCAGGGACTTGAACGGGGCAGTTAACCAACCATTGTCCAGTTTCTGTCTATTGTTGGACCCCTCCCCCAACCCCACCACTCTGATTGGTCCATCAGATTCCTTGTGAGTATTTAACAGAGCTCTGTTTAGTTGGATGACACACACTCTGTGCAAGTTGTTGAGGGCTGAACTCTCTTCTGGACTTGTTGAAGTAGGCAGGTTTCTGATCATTATCTGTCCTTGACTTGAAGAGGGAGTTGATTTAAGACTTTCAGTCATTTAAAGTTTTACGTTGAACAACACTTGTCCAGTTGGTCTATTTGTCACAAGAACACAGGGAGCTTGTTTCGAGAAATGGCTTTACTACAAACACTGAGGTCCTTGGTCAATCAGCGACTATCTGCAGCTGCTGAAGAGATATTCTGGACCGTTGGAAGAATTCTAACAGAGTATGAGGACAAAGCTTTCTATTTGAAGCAAGAAATTGACCGCCATCACAGACTCCTGGACATCAAATTACACAGAGCAGGTTGGTACCATTACTTTTAAACACAGAGTCAAGAATATCCGTGGTGTACGTGTATTTAATAGTGAGAGCCCATTGTGGTTGTACTATCTATGATGGGAGTTCTTCGTGGAGACTAGTTCTAGTTGATTCATGTTAGTTCCTCTGTTCTGTAAAAGGCCCAACAACCGTTGAATACGCTGTTCCATCCGCCATACAGCCTCTTAGTAACCTCTCAGAATGTTCAGATGCATTCAAACTGCAGCTTTTAACAATGGAAGTTTGAGTCATTTTGACTGCATTTCAGAGCAGTTGCTCTGGGAATGGTGTTGAAAGTACAACTCTAGGTTAATGTTATGCCCTCTGAAGCTTAAAACCTAAAAAAGGACAACATATTTCCAGCTGACCATTGTACAATGTGCTGTAAACAACATAACTGTATGTTAAGTATTATAAGTATCATAATCAATCCTAGTGGCAATGGCCACCATTCTGATTAGTGTGAGCATTGTTTGAGAGTCTTAAAGTTCCACAACACACAAGTAATGCAAACGTGTATTTCTAGTGTATTACTAAATGATTGCAGATGAAAATATGTCCATAACAATTATTGTTGATTATGGTTTAAAAATTAAACTCTTAATATATTAAATTAAATTAATATTTAATATTATGACCTGTGGTTCCAACACCAGAAGTCCCAACCACCACAGCTACAAAACAGAGGAAACTTGTAATGCCTTTGCCTAATTGTTTACCCCACTTTTGCCTAGACGTCCAGCTGCTCCCTTTGTGTAAAGAGGAGGTTTCTCCTGAACAACAGGAGGGGAATTGGAGTATGGCCCAGGACGAACCAGAGCATCCACAGATTAAAGAAGAACACGAAGAGGCAGATGGGTCAACAGAGACATTACTAGCAGTGAAAAGTGAAGATGATGATGACAACAACAACCCGGAGACAGAGCCTGTAGCCAGTACCTCAACTGAACACACGCAAGCACAGGTTTATGTAGAGGATTGTGCAACATTACAACCAACTGGTGATGACCAGCTTCTCTCTTCACACTGTTCTGATTCTGACACTGAAAACAGCAATGCGTGGGAGAGGACCAGTGAAGATGAATCACATTTAAAAACACTGAAATCACACAAGACAAAGAATGTGGTAAATCAGGGAAGGTATTTGAGCAACACAATGTCCCAGGACCTAATACAATCAAAACAAACTAGTCAAATAGGGAAGAATAGCTTTGGTTGTAAAGAGTGTGGCAAAATGTTTACTCATAAGGCACATCTAAAGACGCACACAATGATTCATACAGGAGAAAAACCCCCTCATTGTACAGTTTGTGGCAAAGGCTTTCGTGTAATGTCAAATCTAAAAAGACATATGGTTATTCATACTGGGGAACGTCCAATTGTTTGTACAATTTGTGGCAAAGGCTGCTCTGACACAGGTAATCTAAAAACACACATGAGGACTCATACAGGGGAAAAGCCCTTTATTTGTACAGTTTGTGGCAAAGGCTGTAGTCAAAGTGGTGATCTAAAAAAGCACATGAGGACTCATACAGGGGAAAAGCCCTTTACTTGTAAGATTTGTGGCAAAGGCTGTAGTGTCCTGAGTAATCTAAAAAATCACATGAGGACTCATACAGGGGAAAAGCCCTTTACATGTACTGTTTGTGGAAACGGCTTTAGTGAAAACGGTAGTCTAAAAAGACACATGAGGATTCATACAAGCCTGTATGAATCTGCAATGAATGTGTACGAGCCTGTATGAATCTGCAATGAATGTGTACAGTCGGCAAAGGCTTTAGTCGGAGCAGTGATCTAACAACACAGTACCCACAGTGTTTTTTTAAATGTTGAAATCCATCCTAAAAAAATATGTGAACCCACTGCATAATTGTGCTTGATTTTACAGCAACATATAAATTCTCCCTCTAGTAATCGTTGGATTCAGTGCAATACAGAAAACATACTTTTAATGTTATTATTACATTAAAACATAAAATGCATACGAAAAGTAAGTATAGTCTTCATAGCTAAAGCTAGTTAAATTACATACATGGCCAAGAAACATGTTTTTGTAATATTCAGCATAACGTTTTTGTCATTCAGCACAAAAAAAATGTTTCATGACAATAGCTTTGTTATCCCTTGTTTTAACCAGTTTACAAAATTTAAGTAAAATTAATTGCAAGCAATATTTAATTGTTCTACGAACACTATGATAACTGTAAGATTATTATTTCAAAACTATGTCAGTTAATGGTATTATAAGACACATTATATTTATAACGTAGATGCCTTACACTAAATTAAATGCAAACAAGAAACTTCAAACTAGAAAAGGTGCTCATCGCAGCACAGGTCTCCGCCAGGTCATAGAGGTTATTGTGGCCTCCTGGTGGCGCTATAATAGGCCAATGTGAAAAGGGTGCCATTTCTTTCTTAGGCTTTTCACGGCAATCGGACACTACATTCATGATCTGAGGCATTTTGCTCCAAAAATGTGTTTTGCTAAATTAGACCTGCTGGTGGTGCTATAACAGGCCATTGTTAAAAGGTTGACATTTGTTCCTCAACATGGTGTGAATGTGCATGCAAAGTTTGACACACACAATCGGATGCTGTGTTCATGATTTGCGTCATTTTGTTCAAAACAAGCCACTACTGCAAACTTTAGATGTCAATCTTAGCCAAACAGGACAGAATATGAAAAATCAAACAGATCTGTCTCGATCACATGACTATAGAGATCATGTGAACCGATTTGCGTAAAATTTGGATAAAATCGGAAGGAGTAATAATAAAAAAAATGTTTTACATAAGTCTGCCTCCTGGTGGCGCTATAAAAGGCAGATGTGAAAAATGCAGGGCAAAGGTTTTTCCTTGACCTCTACGGAGTGTGCATACACAGTTTTACACAGATCGGTGCAATTGTAGGTAAAAACACGAATCGGCCTGTTATAGCGCCACCATGAGGCTGATATGAAAAAATAAAATAAAATAAAAATGGAGCACTCCTGCAAACTGGAAGCCATTTTTAGCCAATCAGGATGGAATATGAAAAATCTGAAAGACCTGTTTTGTTTAATGACTATAGAGATACTGTGTACCGATTTGCGTGATGTTTGGACAAAATCTGTAGGAGTACTGTCAAGAAATGTGTTTTGCACGATTATCTATCATCATTTGTTTTTGTCTCTCATTAAAAAACAAACAAAGTTATTGCAATTTAATATAAACTACGGGTGTTACACCGAATGGCATTTAGTTAATCTGAATGACGTATCACTACAGCCCACAAATATTGATTAAACGATGTATGCGAAAATCACCCATTCTTTCATGTCCACTTTCATGTTAACTCTTTGACTGACAGAAATAAAACATCATTTTGCCAGCGATGTTCAAGTGCTTTTACTAACCTTTGCAAAATCATAGAATGTTTATCTCCAGTATGATCGATCCCCCAATCGCTTTAAAAGACGTATCCGAGGCTCGTAGAATCGGGGGGGAATGGGGGGAACGAGCCACCACTAGCATCCGTTCCACAGTGGTGGGCAGTTGAATGTAGGCTATTTTCGCCAAAAAGCATCAGGAACAGAGTAAAAGGCATTCTTCCAGATCAAATTACAAGGAAGAGAACGGGGCTGTTTGTTCGGGGTTCATCTCTCCTTCTCTGGGAGCCAAACGGTGATCAATAGGCGAGCGAACAGCGGCATCTAGTGGAAAACCACTGGAAACAAAATCGTGTCATTCTTGTCATTGGCCTTGTCATTGGCAGTGTGGGCCATAGCAAAATATGAGAAATATCGTCATTGGCAGTCAAATAGTTAAAGGATCTACACCATGAATTTAAAATAAATAAATAATATTTAATATCATAATGTTTATATCCTTCAAACGGTTTGAGCCTAAATCAAGCCTCAGATATACTCATTCCAACTAACTTCTCTCTGGCTTATAAAGCACTTTAACCTGCAATACCACATTGTCCTGTTTGGCACGGGGCGCTATTGAGCCAGTTTGTATGCATGTTATCTCCTGGTTCTGTGTGGAAAAAGGAGAAAAAATACATTAAAAAAAGAAGGGGAAAAAAACAAAACGGGAGGGATTGTACCCTGACGTGACGTCACGTCAGGGTGCAAATCAGTTTGGCCTGTTTTGAGACAATTTACAGAAAATCCCATATTTGCAGTTTGGCCTGTTTTGAGACAATTTACAGAAAATCCCAGATTTGCTGTGAAAGCCTGAGTGTTCAAACTGGGGTATTTTTGGGGATAGAAGAGAGGTATGGGAGACCAAAAACACACAAAAAAGAAGAAAAGGTTAAAATGCATGGTGTAGTCCCTTTAATAGGAGTATAACATACTTCTGTTCTAAATACTTCTGAACAGATTCATTTGATATTGACCACAATTAACTACGAGAACTCATGTGATGAATCATTTGACAGCTATAAACACAACTGAACTTGTTGTTAGAGGCTAGTTACAATGTGCAGTATGCATACACTACTGTTCCTTACAGAGAATGAAGCATTGCTTACTCCCCTCTAGCTTTACATGTTGTTAGAGGCTAATTACAATGTGCAGTATGCATACCGTACAATTAAGACTTACACCCATCGTCTTCAATGTAGTAATAGTTTAAGTAAAAGGTTTTACAGGCTGTAAAACGAATACTCCCATCATGCTCCCTGTATTAATAGTTTGGTATGCAGGCTGTAAAAGGAAGCAGTGCTTGTGACTCTATTGTTGACATTATTTACAGTAGTTTACAGCAGAGAAAACTGCAACATTTCCTGAATTAAAGGAGGTGAAACACATTATTATTACATGAAGGTATTGTGATGACCTTCATGTAATGAGCACACACCAAGAACCTGTAGCAGTAAAGCCTTTATTAAAACAAAAGACAAGAGGCCTGGACGGCTGGGGTAGCGGTCCAGGCACCTAGGCTCATTGTAGTCTGACAGCACGTCGAGTCCCAAGTCTGACGACTGAAATATAAGGCATACAAGCCATACAAGCCAAAAATAAATCAAAAAAGAAACATAGGTGTTTTCTAGGTTTAACAGAGTAAATATTTGCCGTCACAAAACATTCCATGAAAACACAAAAACTACAGTCTAAACAAAAGTGATTAAATATGTGCTATGATAATGTGTTTGTCCGAACAACAAACATGTTGTGACGAGTTACACAAATGAAGCAACCAGTCAGCCCATATACTGTATGGAGATCCCTGATGTCATCAGTATGTGCTGCGTGCTATAATGTATTGGTGCTATGTCATTTATTGGTGCTATGCAATTTACTGGATTTTTTATTTTTAGTTATGCTGCAGGACCACATCGGAAACAAGTGTTCAATTACGCGTTGATGTGTTATCCTGGGTTTAAGTTGTATTGTGATTTTACTTGTATATCATCTTTTACCCAAATCAAATCATCACATGCCCACATATGGGCATGCCCATACACAGACAACTGAATATCCATATATGCCTTTATATGGACATATTGGTCGGATTGGTGGTACTCTGTATCTCCGTATTTGGTCGTTAGCATCTTTACAGAGTCGCCCAGTGCCCATTTATAAAACACCCATGTATTGTAATATCTGATGTTATTAGTACTGTGATAACGGGTATGACACTAGGCACTAAGCAACGGGTGCAGCGAGTACTCCTCTGACAACAGGTGCAACGTTTCTTTTTGGTTATTTCTTATCACAATTCCACAAATCACTTATCACTTATCACAAAAACATGGCAGCATCCATACGGATGTGCTGTGCCCTCCGTGTCACACACGGAGGTGCAGTGCCACTCCATTGCATAGGGGGGGCTCTCCAGCTCTCCCAGTTGACCAGTCACACCTCAGTATTGTCCCTCCCAAAGAACCCTGCAATTCCACTGGCCCCCACTGCATCACAGTGGCAGCAAATCAGACATGGCAGCTTCTTCAACAAACTAACAGCGGAGGAGCTGTGGAAAGGTGTGATGGCTCTCAAGCGAACGTCACGTAAGCTTGAAAGGATATGGCGTTCAACCAAACAGAAAGAATCCTGTATAGCCTGGCAGAACAGCCTTAAAATATATAGGAAGGCTCTCTGCAATGCCAGAGCCACCTATTATTCTTCTCTAATAGAGGAAAACAAAAACAACCATAGGTTCCTTTTTGACACTCTAGCCAAATTGACAAAAAGTCATGACTCTACTGATCCGCGTATTCCTATATCCCTTAACAGCAATGATTTCATGATTTTTTTCAATGGTAAAATCAATACTATCAGAGATAGTATTGATAACCTACTACTCTCAGCCCCTACCGGACCGCCCTCCGGCGTAATATCCCCAGAAGTGGCTGTACGACACAGTGTATATTTGGACAGTTTCTCCCCGGTCGAGCTCTCCGAATTCACTTTAATGATCACATCTTCCAAACCAACGACCTGTCTCTTGGATCCAGTCCCAACTAGATTGCTTAAAGAGGTCCTGACCCCGGTTGGTTCATCCCTACTTGATATGATCAATATGTCTCTGGTGACGGGCTACGTACCACAGTCCTTTAAGGTAGCTGTCATCAAACCCCTCCTCAAGAAGCCCACTCTCGACTCAGGCATTTTGGCCAACTATAGACCTATATCGAACCTCCCATTTCTCTCTAAAATCCTTGAGAAAGCAGTCGCCAAGCAGTTATGTGACTTTTTACATAACAACAAGCTATTTGAAGCTTTTCAGTCAGGATTTAGAGCACACCATAGCACTGAGACGGCATTGGTGAAGGTCACAAATGACCTCCTGATTGCATCCGATAATAACTCTCTGTACTGGTTCTGTTGGACCTCAGTGCTGCATTTGATACTATTGATCACCATATTTTGTTGCAGAGACTTGAGCATCTGGTTGGCATTAAGGGTGCTGGATTGAACTGGTTTGAGTCCTATCTGTCTGACAGATTTCAATTTGTAAACGTTAACGATACACCTTCACTACGCGAAAAGGTTAAATACGGAGTCCCACAAGGCTCTGTACTTGGACCAATACTATTTACTCTATATATGCTTCCTTTAGGTGAGATAATTAGGAAACACTCTATAAATTTCCATTGCTATGCAGATGATACACAATTATATCTATCAATGAAGCCAGATGAAACAGATCAACTGGCTAAACTTCAAGCATGTCTTATAGACATCAAGAGTTGGATGACCCGTAATTACCTACTCCTCAACTCGGACAAAACTGAAGTTATTGTACTTGGCCCTAAGCACCTCAGAGATAAATTAGCCGATGAGAATTTTACCCTAGATGGTATTACCTTGACCTCCAGGGCCACTGTAAAGAATCTGGGAGTCACATTTGACCAAGACATGTCCTTTCAGTCCCACATAAAACAAATTTCAAGAAATGCCTTTTTTCACCTGCGTAATATTGCAAAAGTTAGGCACATTCTGTCCCAAAATGATGCAGAAAAACTTGTCCACGCATTTGTTACTTCTAGGCTGGACCATAGACGGATTTCCGCGCGACGTCATCACAGAGCAGAATGCGCAATCTGCGCATGCTCGGGGGAAACGAATTGTTGCGCCGTTCACTCTGTTGTTATATTCGGGAGTTAGCTAGCCATAATTCTGCTATTATAGGCATAATAGGCATAATGCTGCTATTATATACAAACAGATCCAACTTCCAACAAATCATTTTTATTGAGTAAACAAGGTATTACAAACTGCATAATTTAATCTACTTTCATTAAACCCGGTGAAGATCATTTCTTTTATGAATGGACATTTGACCAGAGCTGCTGCGGGTAATGGCGCCCTCTATAGGCTTAGTTGGCTTACCCCCTCCTCTGCGCGGTCATATCCTCTCAATGTTTACAAACATGAAACCCGTCTATTGCAACGCTCTACTATCAGGCTGCCCAAGTAAGTCCCTAAATAGCTTGCAGCTTGTCCAGAATGCCGCTGCGCGCATACTGACAGGAACCAGAAGAAGAGATCATATCACTCCTTCATTGGCCTCTTTGCACTGGCTCCCGGTTAAATACAGAATCGAGTTTAAAGTTCTCCTCCTCACATACAAGGCTCTCAATGGACAGGCACCAGTATATCTCAAAGAACTCATCGAGCCCTATAAACCAACCAGAACACCACTGCGCCCACAGTATGAAAAAATGCTTACGGCTCCAGAAAACCCCAAAAAAGTTAGAACAGGAGGCAGAGCATTTAAGTTTCAGGCACCTCAGCTGTGGAACCTTCTCCCAGTCTCAGTCCGCGAAGCAGACACACCCTGTATATTTAAGACTAGACTAAAAACCTTTCTCTATGATAAAGCCTATAGCCGAAGTGTATAGACTCAGTCACCCTATAGTTATCCTCTCTCCCTCCCCTGCCCACCCCCCCCCCCCCGCCCCCTTCTCCTCTCGTCCTCTCTCTTCTCGTTCTCCCTTTGGTTGTGTGGGTTTGTGTCCCAATGGTACAATCGTAATTAACCCTGTACGGATTCACGCTCTAGTAAGGCCTGCCACTAATTCTACAACCGGGGACCCGCTCCCCGGAGTTTCTTTTATTTCCCACGTCGCAGGTCCATGGACTGTCACTACGGACCCCCAGCTGCGGCTCAAGACTGTGACTGCGGACCGGGCCTCTCCATGGAGCACGACCGTGGATTTCTACTACACTGCACTATACCACTATACTATATATACTGTATATTATCTTAACGTTCTTATATTATACCATTATATACTACATACACATTATTGCTGTACTATATTATACTATCATATATATCTTACACTATTATATGTGCTACTATTGTTACTGTTACTACTTGCACTGTATCTCTCTCTCTCTCTCTCTCTCTCTCTCTCTCTCTCTCTCTCTCTCTCTCTCTCTCTCTCTCTCTCTCTCTCTGTCTCTGTCTCTCTCTCTCTCTCTCTCTCTCTCTCTCCTCTTTCCCCCGACACGGTCGAGGCAGAAGGCCCCCGCCCTAGAACCTAGGGTCTGCCTGACGTTCCTTCCAGTTAAGAGGGAGTTTTTCGTTGCCACTGTCGCAAAAATTGCTTGTTCAGGGTGGGATTGTCGGGTCTCTTCTCTACATGTAAAGTGTCTTGAGACAACTTGTTGTGATTTGACACTTTAATAAAATTGAATTGAATTGAATTGAATTGAAATGGCTGAAACAGGGGCCGGGAACAAGAAGGGTCGAGGGAAGAGGTCCAAAAGCAATGTGAGGAGAGACCTCAACAGAGGACAGTATATCGGAGAAGGTCGTGGTGGTTTCCTGTGGCCTGGTCTGAATGCTCCAGTGGTGAAGGCAGGAGCTGTGCAGTCCATGACACGCAGGGGAGAGGTTGATCAGCAGGAGATGCTGGCTGAGAGAGTGCGACAGAGAGACGAGTGGGAGAAGAGGAGAAGGATGAGGGTGAAGAAGGAGAGAGGATGGAGTGGAAACTGCTGGGGGGGCATCAGCCTGGGACCCCCGGATCCCGGACCTAACGGAGAGACCTATGAGGGATTTGACTCCCGTGTGATTGAGGTGAAGAGTGTGTTCAACATGACAGCCAAGGAGGGCAGGAAGCGGTCAGTTAGCTGCCTGGTTGCTGTTGGAAATGGCGCCGGAGCCGCAGGCTTTGCGCTGGGAAAGGCTGCAGACAGAACGACTGCTCTGAGGAAGGCCAAGAACAGAGCCATCCACTACCTTTACTACATAGAGCGATACAATGACCATGCTATTTATCATGACGTCGAATCCACCTTCAAAAGGACAACGCTCCGCATGAAAAAACAGAACCAAGGCTATGGTCTCCATTGCCACCGTGCGGTCATCACTCTGTGTAAGCTGATAGGGATAAAGGACATGTACTGCAAAGTGGAGGGTTCAATCAACTACCTTAACATTACCAGAGCCCTCTTCTCCGGACTATCCAATCAGGAGACACACCAAACTTTGGTGGAGAAGAAGCAGCTCCATGTGGTGGAGTTGCGACCGGAGCGCGGGTGCCTGCCCACAGTGGTGGCGAGCCCGGGGCGAGGGGCGCGGCCCGACCCGGAGGCCGAGGTCAACATCCCCAACACGCGCCTTCACTGGGATGACGTACACGCAGCACAGGGGGGCAGACGCTCATTGTGGGCGAGTGTCAAGCGTAACATCTTGTAAACAGAGAGCTTAACTAGCAAAAGTGCCTCTCGAAAAAGGTCTCTACCAGGTCAGGTAGGTTAGTGTGGGCCAGCAATGTTCGGAATTCGCCAATCAGGCTGGAATGTGAAACATCGGACGGATCCGTCTGGATCACTTGACTAAAGAGATGATGTGTACTGATTTGCATGACATTTGGATATAATCTGAAGGAGTAATTTCCAAAAAGGTGTTTTACAATTGGGCAGAGTTTCTGAATTGGCATCAAGGGAGGGTGTGTCTACAGTTTCGCTGCGATCAAGCCAACAGTGCCGGAGATTAGCTGTTCAGACAGACATGGACACACACACACACGGACGGACGGACGGACGGACGGACGGACGGACGGACAGACAGGGTGCAAAACATAGTCTCGGCCATGCCTTTCGGTCTGGTAGAGACAATAACCAGACTTGGGAATTGGATCCAGGACTGCCAAGACTGGACTATGCGGGATTGGGTACTTGGCCAGGAATGAGTCAGTCACTGTGTATTGCTGGGACTTTTTGAAGACTTGACGTTAGCTGACATTCCCCAGCTACGTCCATTTGTATTTATAAGTTTACTTTTAATGACAGTTAATGAAGGTCTGCTCTCGATTAGCAAACAGACCAAGGAAGATTTAAAAAGGAAAGGACATACTTCCATCCGTTCTCTAGATATATGACGTGACACTCGCGGGTGGCAAATTCTCACCGGAGGTTCGATGAATTACAGTACCATACAGTGGATGGAGCCGGCTGGAGCAGCTCATGAACAAACATTATTTCTGAACAATTGAGACCATTGTAAAAATAATCGCTTCAGGAAAAGAAAAGAAAAGATATCACACATTTTTTTCTGTTCTCTTGTTTTTCCATGTACACCCTACATAAATGTATTTAGGTATCTAAAGAGCAGAGAGAGAAGATTCTCACTGGGCAGCCAGACTGATTCAGCCTGGCGTACCTAGACTATATCACTGCGTGGATATGAGTCTGGTGCTTCCATGAGGACGTTTTGTTTCCCAAGGGGCGGGATCAAAACAATGTCCCTCGACGCAATTGGTTAGACCTACAACCAACTACCAATTACAGTCTCCCATATTCGAATACTGGGCCCTGATTGGTGCCTCACGTCTTCTGGGACAGGAAATGGATTCTCTATGGAGCGGTGCCAGACCCAAATCCCAGAGTGCAATTTTTTTTTGCACTCGCAGATTCGTCTGGTCCCAGGCTAAGACTGATTGACATTGACAGTCACTGATTGACAGCTGTCTGCCAATCAGTCAACACCTCTTGACAGCTCACACACGTGACCCCCCCCCCCCCCCCTTATTATTTTTCAATACTGCAATGTAGAATACTTACATTAGTTACATTTAAAAGTCCGGAATTCAAAATGTATTTGAGTAAAAGTATAAAAGCATTTGCATCAAAATGTACTTAAAATACCAAAAGTAAAAGTACTCATTATACAAAATGTCCCAATTCAAGTTTTCAAATGTATACAAATCTTTTGAAAATAGCAGATCTACAAGCTCACAATGCATCAAAATCGTGATTTGTGATGCATTTTGAGCTTGTAGATTGGCTATTTTCTTACTGTATGTTTTGTAATAACTAGATGATCGGCCCCGCTACGCGGGGCCTCACGTCTAGCCCGCGGCCACGCCCACGTAGCACCCGCGGCCACTTGGCAGCGCATATAAGTGGCGTAGCGTCATGAGGGCCAGTGGGGCCGTGGCTTGGTCAGTGAAGACCCTGTAGCGCGGATGATATGTGGCATAGAGGGGCAGATTTTAAATCTCCAGAGGAAACATCCGTGGGCTACCATTGGTTCAGCGATGTGTGCGGTCGCCCTGCGGCCCCTCCTCCTCGAACAATGTGCAGTATTGAGAGCCCTGACGTCACAACATTTGGAGCGATGGGCACTGCACTCTGGTTGGTTAGGGTACACCTACTGCCCAGGTAGAACCCACTTAAAGGCTGGATGGGCAAACCCAGTTAGGACCCGCCTCGGTCCCACATAAACGTGGCTAGTAGGGGCCCAGCTAAGGGCCAGGTAGAAGCTACTTATACTCGCATGGGCATCGCAGTTAAGACCCACCTCGGCCCCACATAGAATTGCCTAGGTGGGGCCCACCTAAGGGCCAGGTAGAACACACGTATGTCCACAATGACATTGCCGACATGGGGTCCATATGGTTTAGCCCACCTTGAAACCATATGGGAACTACGCTGGCGTGCTGGCTGGAATGCAAATGCTGCATCATACCTGTAGTGTGTAGTTTGATGTTGTGTGTGTAACAGACATACCTGCAGTGTGTAGATCAATGTCCATATGAAAGTCAATGCCCAGCAGTGTTGTTTTTTCTCCAGCAGAGTTTCTAGTGTCTCTATCTCTCTCTGGAAGATGTTGCACATGAGCTCTGCAGCCGCACTGAGGCGCTCCAACACAAAGACTCTGACATTAAGCTGATTCACACAACAAACATCAGCACCACGCTGCTGTTTGTCCAAAAGACACAATACCTCCTCTCCCACCGACGTCATGTGTTCATTTATCGACAGCCGTACAGACTCCTTTTGACACATTTTACCTCGTTTATCCAGCTCCCCTAATACAGTGGTTCTCAACCTGTCGGCGGGGACCCCCCACAGGCCAATGGGGGAAGCATACTAGGACCACTACTGTTCCTGATATATGTGAATGATATGTCCTCAGCTTGCGACTGCAAACTGTTCCTGTTCGCAGATGACTCGGCTCTGCTGGTCTCGGACAGGGACAGGCTGCAGGTTGAGAAAACTCTCAGCACTGAACTCAACAAGATCTGCATCTGGCTCTCCGACAACAAACTCTCATTACACCTGGGTAAAACTGAATCCATCCTCTTTGGGTCCAACCCTAACCTTAGAAAGGCTGAGAGTTTCACGATCAAAGTGGGTGAAAATGTTATCACAAGAAAGGAGGAAATTACCTACCTGGGTTCCATCTTGGAGGCAAACCTCTCAGGTGACAAAAACGCTGAAAAGACGATCAAAAAGGTCCACAAAATAACACGGAGGATGTGGAGGCTTGTTCGTAAAGTCAGTAAGAATACTCTGAAGATTCTTATAGGGGCCCTCATACAAGGTCATTATGATTATGCATGCACTTCATGGTATCACAACACCTCCAAGGCCCTAAAAACAAGGCTCCAAACATCCCAAAACAAACTTGTAAGGCTACTTCTTGGCCTCAATTACAAAACCCATCTAACCCCTGATCATTTTGCTAGGCTTGGATGGCTTAGGGTTGAGGACAGAGTACAGCAACTTGCTATGGGCCTGGTCTTCAAGATACACCACAACATTGGGATCCCCCTGTATTTGTCAAAATACTTCCAAAATGTTAATCAAGTCCATGAT
This sequence comes from Gymnoscopelus microlampas, assembly GCF_963454915.1. Taxonomy (NCBI): domain Eukaryota; kingdom Metazoa; phylum Chordata; class Actinopteri; order Myctophiformes; family Myctophidae; genus Gymnoscopelus; species Gymnoscopelus microlampas. The sequence goes on along the minus strand of NC_139950.1, from coordinate 1,637,066 downwards.
CATAACACCAGAGGCAGCTCCACAAACCATGTTCAACCCAGATTTGGCACAACAAAGGGAATGAACTCTTTCTCATGCTATTCATCTAAAATGTGGAATGCCCTACCAAAAGGAGTAAAGGAGTGCAAAACCCTACTCACTTTCAAAAATGCCCTAAAGATACACCTTCAGGAGGCTGCAATTCAAAAATGGCCCCTGTCCAAGTCCTAACCTACCCCATGTCCTAACCTAACCCCCCCCCCCCTCTCTTTCTTTTTTGTACATATTTTTCACCCTTCATACCAGTAACCTGTAAACTGATTGTATGACATTCTGTATAGTAGTGTGTATATCTGTCTGTCTCTTATATGTCAACATGATTTGTGTGCATGGGGATCTCATCTTAAACAAGCTACGTGCTTAACTGAGCTATCCAGTTTAGTAGACCTTGTATTGCGAATTTGTACTTCCATGTACTGTTATGTACTGTCATGTACTGTTCTCATGTCTTACTAAATAAAGTACATCAATCAATCAATGTTAAAATGGTAGCACTTGTTCCTCAACATAGTGTGAATGTGCGTGCAAAGTTGACCGCAATCGGACGCTGCATTGATGATTTGTGGCATTTTGTTCTAAACGGGCCACTCCTGCAAACTTTAGATGTGAATCTTAGCCAATCGGGATGGAATATGAAAAGTTAAACAGATCCGTCTTGAGCACATGACTAGAGATCATGTGTACCGATTTGCGTGAAATGTAGATAAAATCGGAAGGAGTAATGTAAAGAAATATGTTTTACATAAGTCGGCCTCCTGGTGGCGCTATAAAAGGTAGATGTGAAAAATGCAGGGCAAAGGTTTTTCCTTGACCTGTAGAGAGTGCACATACAAAGTTTTACACAGATTTGGTGCAGTTATAGGTAAAAACACATATCGGGCTGTTATAGTGCCACCATGAGGCTGATTAGAAAAATCTCAAGTGGAATTTCTTCCTGGGCATAGTGGGAATGTGGGTGCAAAGTTGCACGGAAAGTGCATGCTGTGTTCATATTTTGAGGCATTTTGGTCAAAACGGAGCAGTCCTGCAAACTTTGTTAGCCATTTTTAGCCAATCAGGATGGAATATGAAAAATCTGAAGGACCCGGTTTTTTTAATGACTATAGAGATACTGTGTACCGATTTGCGTGATGTTTGGACAAACTATGTAGGAGTACTGTGGAAAAATGTGTTTTGCAAAAAGCGGCCTCCGGGTGGCACTATAACAGGCCCATGTGAAAAAAATGGGGCAGAGGTTCTGAATTGGCATCCAGGGAGTGTGTGTGCACAGTTTCGCTGCGATCAAGCCAACGATGCGGGAGATTAGCTATCCACAGACGGATGGACGGACAGGGGGTGAAACATACTCTCGCACCATGCCTTTCGGCCTGGCGGAGACAATAAGAAAACGAAAGTAAAGGAAAAGACCATTACTGCAACAAAAGTAGTCAACAAACTGTACTATATAACATTGGCCAAATTGTCAAATAATATAAGAGAGGCAAACATGTTGAAAATAGCCGATCTACAAGCTTACAGCGCCTCTCAACGTGAGGCGTTTTGAGCTTGTAGAGGGGGGGGGGGGTCCGGTCCCCAGGGAAAATATGATTATTTGGGGGGTTACTGGAGTTGCTGTGGAGCTACACAGTTCTCCACAAGACACACAAGGCCACAACATACACCATGTACAATGGACTAACTGAGCAGCAATAATAACATTCGCCGCACGAACGTGCATTGTTGACAAAGTGATTGCACAGCCGCTGCAGGCATGACAGCGACGTTAGTGTTAGCTACATGCCAGCTATCACAGCTCCCTGTCCGTCATTGCTGCGACTGAATGTGATGGCTACAGCAAGCTCTCTGCGATGCCATTGTCTGGAAACTGCTCCTGGCATGACACGACCAATGAGAGTGAGTGCTGTCGTTGTTGCTAAGATACGGTGGCGTCTCTGCCCCATAGCTTGTAGATCTCTCACGCATGATTGGCGTAGGCTGCGTTGCCAGGTCTGACTGTTTGTATAAGCGATTTTGGGATTATTTGGGTGCACTTTTGGGCTCGTTTCCATAGACCACGGCAGTGCTTATTTCTTTCCCGTGACCGATGTGGCAAAAAAAGGTGCAAAACGAACCATCCGAAAGTCAATTGCGAGATGAAATATATAGCACTTTTTGATTATTAGAGAAGGAGACACATGTAAAGGTGGAAAATGAAATGTAGGAGATTATATCGTTTTTCATGAGCGATTTTTGTAGCAAGTTGTGAGAGAATTGGGCCACTCCTGTGGGCGGGGGGCTCAATAGAACCATTGGGGTTTGAAAGGAGAAGCTCTCTGTTTGAGTGGTAGGATAATCAAATCAATATAATAATCAATAATCAAATAATAATTGATAAAGTAATTAAGTACATGTACTCAAGTACTGTATTTAAGTACAATTTTGAGGCATTTGTACTTTACTCGAGTATTTCCAATTTCCAATACTTTTACTTCTACTCCACTACATCTCATACTTTTACTCCACTACAATTATTTGAAATGTATGTATGTATGTATGTATGTATGTATGTATGTATGTATGTATGTATGTATGTATGTATGTATGTATGTATGTATGTATGTATGTATGTCAGACATTTTTTATAATAAAACATTTTCATGATCGCACACTATTTCAGTAATATGATTAAATTGATTATATCTTATTGTATTTATTTCATTTTATTTGAATGCAGGGTCATTAAAACGAGTCCATAAACAAACATGTGTTGAATTAACTGTGCAAAAAGTCATTGGTTAAAGATTGGAGTCATTGGACTAACAGCCACAAAACTTGAAGAACAAGGCACTGGATTAATTAAGCTTGGCTGTTAGCCTGGTCCGGACCACTTTGTAGATTTTGATTATTATTACAAAACATACAGTAAGAAGATAGGCGATCTACAAGGGGGGGGTTGCAGGGGGAGGGGGGGGGGGGGGGGGGGGGGCGTGTGTGAGCTGTCAACAGGTTTTGACTGATTGATTGGCAGACAGCTGTCAATCAGTGACTGTCAATCAGTCTGGCTGCCCAGTGAGAATCTTACTCTCTCTGCTCTTTGGATACCTAAATACATTTATGTAGAGTGTACATGGAAAAACAAGAGAGCAGAAAAAAATGTGTGATATGTTTTCTTTTATTTTCCTGAAGCGATTATTTTACAATGGTCTCAATCATTCAGAAATAATGTTTGTTCATGAGCTGTTCCAGCCGGCTCCATCCACTGCAATGTAATTCATCGAACTTCCGGTGCGAATTTGCCACCCGTGAGTGTCACGTCATATATCTAGAGAACGGATGGAAGTATGTCCTTTCCTTTCTAAATCTTCCTTGAAACAGACCCGGAAGTGGCGTTCAAAACAGGTTACGTTAACATCATAGCATAGCATAACCACCTTTCAAGCAAACAGGAGGATAAATTAACTTGTTATTCTGGAGGCTTTTTCTTACTCTACACGTTTCATCTGTCTTCTTTCGGAATGTGACACACCACTGGAATAACATTAAAAAGGTCCCTTTAAAGTCGCTTTCAAGTTATACAAAATAATGTTAATGTTAATAAAGTTGATGTGAGTACTCCCTCGCCTCTGGTGTATGACGAGAAAAACAATGTATTGTGGGAACTGGAGTCTTCTTCGCTATAGTTTTATGATGAGGAAAAAATGCATTGTGGGAATTGTGGGACCTGGAGTCTTCTTTGATTATGTTTTATGATGAGGGAAATAATGCATTGTGGGATCTGGAGTCATTTATTTGTTTTCCTCTTCCTCGCTGTAGCTTTTTTATGAGGGTAATATTGTTCTGAAACAATCAGGCACATGGATCAGTTTCAATGTGCCAATCTATGCCAATATATGCCAGAATACGATTTCAACGCGCTCAAACTTGACTTGGGCTGTCTTGTTTTACGCACTGGTTGTTGATGTTGATAGATGATTCTTGATTCATTCAAACAGGTTGATTATGGCAGGAGTTGTGAGTATTTTAACGTGTCAAAGTTCCAAATAAAAATGGGGGGCAAAGCAAACAAAACAAGAACAGGCTCCAGACTTAACTAAAAGGTTTCAAACAAACAAGCGCAATAACTCAGTCAATCTGCGCTGTGTGTGTGTGTGTGTGTGTGTGTGTGTGTGTGTGTGTGTGTGTGTGTGTGTGTGTGTGTGTGTGTGTGCGCGTGCGTGCGTGTGCGAGAGAGCGAGCGGTTTAACATCAGTTTCTCTACTAGCGTTCCGCCACACACAGCTGTGGCCTGATTATAGAGAACTTTTTAGTCAAAAGTATTAAATCATGGGCATATTCTAATAACACAAAAAAATCAAAACAAACTGGAGCAATACACATTCTTTCAAAAAAATCTAATAAATACTTGTGAGGTGGGAAACAGGCATGGTGTATCATGGTCCTGTCTAAATCTTGGTACTTCTTCAATTTGAGTTTGGCACCAGCAGGCAAATCTTGCTGATGGGCCTTTCAGGTACGCTGGTTTTCGTCCTCTGGAGTCTGGTATTGCTTCGAGGGCTCTAGCCAGCATCCAGGATCCTCTTGGTGCATTTGTGTCAGCTATGATCACAATGTTTCCCCTTTCAAAGTTCCTGTGGCGTTTTGCATAATAATCGGCCTGGAACACTCCTGGTGGAAGGAACGGCTGACAGATGATTCGGTGTTAGTGCTTCCAGGTCGTTGGGGTCACTCGAAACTGTTGAGAGTGGGCGGCTGTTAAGTATCGCGTCCACTTCACACATGACTGTATGGAGCCTTTTATCATTGAGAGTTTGCTGTTTGGTGACTGACATTCTGGCTATCAATTATTTGAAATGTCAGTCATCTTTTAATCATCCTTTTTCATCAAAACAAATAAGTCACGTGACCATGTGTCAAATCACGTAGTCTTTGTCCTTCAAAATAAAAGTTGTAGTCCAACATGCAAGCAATAGGATCTACACACAGACAGACAGACAGACAGACAGACAGACAGACAGACAGACAAAAAGTCATTAACACCACATGTAAGGACTGTATGATGTGGTTTTTAATGCCTTTTCTTTATTTTTTTTAGATCAAAGCTAGGGCTCACAAAAGTATGTTGCAAGACTACCAAACCTTTATGGGACATAAAACCGTAGACCCCTTCCATTGAATATTTGAAACCCCTTCCATTGAATATTTGAATGTGATGAGGAACTGTTAAAATTACGTGTCCTGCATACACAATTGGGCCATATAGCCAATATCTATAAAACTATGATACAGCCTACTTTCTGAACATTACACTATATACTTGTCGTGTGGAAGCTACACCAGCAGGGGTCATTCACTTTCCCCTTGTGCCTCCCAACTTCACAGCACCTCAGTAGTTTTACTGAGGTGCTGTGAAGTTATGCCTAAACCTAACCTTGCCATGTTTTCATTTTCTTGATAGTCAGTGTGCCATATCAACATTAAAGGGGCTACACCATGAATTCTAACTTTTTCTTCTTTTTTGTGTGTTTTTGGTCTCCCCTACCTCTCTTCTATCCTAAAAAATACCCCAGTTTGAACACTCAGGCTTTCACAGCAAATCTGGGGTTTTCTGTAAATTTGCCTAAAAACAGGCCAAACTGAATTGTTCGGGCTAGTGATGTCACTAGCCCGAACAATTCCTCCCGTTTTTCAGTTCCAACCCAAAAAAAAAAATATATATATATATATATATTTTAAAAAAAATATATATATATATATTTTTTTTAAAGAAATATTTTTCTTATTTTTTTCTTTTTTTTACTTTTTCCACACAGAACCAGGAGATAACATGCATACAAACTGGCTCAATAGCGCCCCGTGCCAAACAGGACAATGTGGTATTGCAGGTGAAAGTGCTTTATAAGCCAGAGAGAAGTTAGTTGGAATGAGTATATCTGAGGCTCAAACCTTTTGAAAAACGTTTGAGGGACATAAACAATATGATATTAAATATTATTATTATTTTTTAAATGCATGGTGTAGCCCCTTTAAGTGTAATTATGACACACTAGTTCTCCAGGAATCTACGACAGAATTGTCGAATGAGATTTATCTGCTTCGTGCTAGACCTTTGACCACATCAGCTGCAGGAGACGGCATTACTAGGTTTTAGACATTTTCCAGAGAAAGCACGGCGCACGGAGTGTGGACAATGAGTAGTGGTCGGATCTGTGGCTCTGGACAACCGGAGCTCCATATATGCCTATGTATGTGTAACCCATGTGAACCATAGGGCTACTAATAGTGGGCCTATTTATGTAATTTAGAGGTGTAGTTATATTTCGTTTCCACTGGAGGGCGCACTACACTCTGTCCTTGCAAGTTGAGGTCAGAGGTAGATTAGATGGGATTTATGGCTCTTTTAAGGGAGCCGGATCTTTGGGATCCGTTCCTTTCAAAGAGCCGTTCAAAAGACTGGCTCATGTATGGCTCATTTGCATATTTATATATTTAGAAAAAAAAAGAAGAAAAATAAGATTATATATATATATATATATCACATTATTTATATTATATAAATATGATATAGTTTAGATGTTATATCATATTATTATATACTATAATACAACATTATATTTAATTAATATATTACATCATTAATACAATATTATATATATATATATATATAAATAAAAGGAACGGCTCCCTACTGTGAACCGGATCTCATGGTTCGTTTTAAAGAGCCGTTCAAAAGACTCGATTCGTTCACGACCGACACATCTCTAATCCTCATTCCTTCTTGCTAGAGAGATCTGAGAAGCTGCTAAGATAACTCTTGGTATGATTACAACACAAAATAACCATTCATTGTTTATTATGTCAATAATATATGATAGCTAATAAGCACTTTTCTTATTAGAGCCCAACTGTGATCCTGAAGGAGAAATAATTCAGTCAAGTATGTTGAGAACCCTGGTGAGTGAACAGCTTGTATTCACTAGGCCTAGTGTTAGCTTCAAGCCTGTTGTTAGCTTGTCCAGCTACATACTTTGCTTACTATTTGAGCCCAGATACCTTTCTTAAAAACCAATCAGGGGTTTATGGCCATTGTGTCTAATGTTTAACATGCTTTGGTGCACTCTGTATCATTGTAGTGATGTATTAGAAGCTAACTATGCTAATCGCGAGTAGCATTAAGCTAACTGCATAACATGTGGTGATGCATCAAAATCATTCAGTTTGAATGGATTAAGTCACTTTAATGTTCTGTAGTAGCTACAACTACAAGGTCATTGTAACAAGGTTGAATGATAAATGCACTTATTGAATAAGTTCATGATAAAATTCATGGTTAAAGGGAATATACATAACATTAATGCTCCAATGTTCAAAAGTATTAAAAGGTTAAACGCCTAAAACAAATTATATTACACCTAAAAGGTTGATAAGAAATTCATTTGTAAATAATTCATGTGTCATGTTGTTAATATGTTTAATACTTTCTCAATCAAGTGGTGCACAACAATAACTCAAATAGCGGATCTACAAGCTCATGAAGCATCACATTGTGACCTGTGATTGTATTAACTGTTCCACCACTAACTCCAGGTTCCGAGAGGCATGCCATGTTAGGGGGCTGACTTTAGCAAGTCATTTTGCTGTGAGAATTCTCAGGGGCACTGTACAAACAGCTGACATGAAGAGGGGCCTGGACGGGTGCATTTCTCCTTTCCGACATGTCGCCTTTCCGACGTTGACGAACCCTATACCTAACCTAATATAGATGGAGGCAGCAATTGAGTATGCAAGGAGGAAGAACATCAACTATTACCTGTGTGGCCTTGTGATTCACCCTGATGCTCCCTGGCTTGCAGCCTCCCCTGACGGCAAGGTGTTTGACCCTTGTGAGAACCCACCTTTTGGTTTGGTAGAGTTCAAGTGTCCCAATGTCCCTAGCTTTGTGGACTGCAAATACATGACCATGAAGAGCGGCTCACCTGTCTTTAAGACACAGCATGCCTACTACTGGCAAGTTCAAGGCCAGCTCCTAATTTAAGGCTTGGATTGGTGTGACTTTGTTGCGTGTGCGCATGATGACATTTCTGTAGAAAGAATGTACAGGGATCCAGAGGTGTTGTCACAAATCAGACTGAAGGGTGACTGGTTCGGGAGTGTTTCTATGTTTCCCGGGTTCTATGTTCCCCGCTTACCTAACCCTAAACCTAAACCTAACCCTTACCTTAGTGGGGGAGAACCCGGGGAACATAGGGATGACCCCACTGGTTCTATTACTATGTTTATATGCAGAGCTTTTTAGGAAGGGCATAGGTGGTGGTTTGTACATGCAGTGTGCAGAAGAGGAACTCATATTTTACTTGGTGCATTATTTTCCGATTGACACCAAATCTCTTATAAATAGATGATCTACACACACATGTTCCATGACCTGACACTGGTATTAAATGTGATATTTAGGACTGACTGTCCACACTGTTATTAAATGTGATCTTTAGGACTGACTGTCCACACTGTTATTACATATTTTAAATATTTTAACTGTCCTTTGTGTGATGGCACCCCCTGACACTTCCTCTAGAACCCCCTTTGAGAACCAGTGTCATAGATAACTGATGTTACAGGCTGGCCACACGATGTCCCAGATCCACATTATTCATTATTAATTGTATGAGGGTTTAGGTCAGGGTGTGTTAGTTTTTTTATTGGCCAGTGATATAATATGACTACATTCTATGTGTATATATGTATATGAATGTGTTATACTATGACACTGATTAAAATGTTATGTTGCAGGACACTGACCACTTGGAGGACCGTGAGCAGCTCATGTTACAGGTCTGACGTGGAATAAACCAGCCACTGTATCATATTTAATTATTTTTATATTTATTTCTGAAAAACAGAAGAAAAGGGGTACAGGTTCACTCTGCTGCACAGAATCACAATGACCTCTAACCAGCATCACTAGGAATTCACTTTCCTGGTTAGATAACAGTGTAAACAGTTTAAATGGTCACCAGACACTTTACCTTTTTTCCAGATAACAATATCAACATTGACTAAAGTCATAACTATATTAAAGAACAATTAACCACATTACAGTTTTCCCAAATATCCTTAATGACGTTCTGAATACAATTGTAAATCAAAATCTTACCCACTAAAATAACAACAAAGGCATTTTAACATCTCTCTTTTCTGAATACTCAAACTGAGTATTTCCCCAATTTAACCTTTTCACATTTCACTTTTCAACATACCAATCATGTCTTATTTCTTTTCATTCATATCAGTACCTCATTAGTATATTACCTCAGTTGTCTACTAGTACAATTTCAATACAGACATAGTCTGATCATTTCTCAACAATCATGTTGCCTTTAGACAGGACTCTTAAGTGAAACAGATCAACAGACTACTCTTTCCCATTATTAACTTATTCCACATTTCTCTCTTGCTGAACTAATCACACTTTACCTGAAAAACAGAAGAAAAGGGGTACAGGTTCACTCTGCTGCACAGAATCACAATGACCTCTAACCAGCATCACTAGGAATTCACTTCCGGGTTAGATGTCACTGTATCAATGTAGTTCCCTGCAGCTAGGCGCCCCCTACTGTCGGAAGGAGGGTACGACCTCTCCATTAGTGAACAGCTTATTCCCCTGTATACTCAAATCAATTCTCCTTTATACTCAAATCAATTCAGAGTGTTACACCCTCCCCCACTAGAGAAGAAAAAAAACATATCACAATCTTTTTTTTTTTCATACCCTTCTCAGTCACGCTGGGTTTTACATTGGTTTTCTCATTATTTTTTTTTTTTCTTACAGTCATTCACAGTCTCAAATACGCTAGAGTCTCTGTGGTGAGGAGTGACTGTGTGAATCAGTTGTCAGTACAACAGTCTTTTTCATCATGTTTTTCATAGTCTCTATAGCAGCCATGGTCTCCAAAATCCATGACTCGCTGCAATCTGGTGGCAGGATACTTTCAAACTCTGTACCCCTGCACCTCGATGACTCAGGGATGGCTGTCCCAAACTGTCATAGGTCAAGGTCAACGGTGCTCTCCTATTCCTTGTAGGATACAGCCTCTGATCCTGGCTGTCCCCTGAATCAGTGGAGCTGTCCTGTTCTTCCCCATCTGAAGATTCTTGGTCAGACACTGTTGATTCTTGGGCTGGTGTTAGGCTGTCCTCCTCCTGCTCGGGCTCACTTGTGGATTCCGCTTCTGCTCCCGTTAATCCCCCATTAGCTTCGGGCCTGCTGTCCATATTTCTGTCATTTAGCATAGCTGCCGTTGAACTGTTTTCTTTCCCTGCTGAAATCACAGGAATAAGAACACCTTCATACTCCTCATCTGAATCATCTTGTCCCTGATAAGCTGTAGAGTTTCTTTGCTGGGGGTGTCTTATTTGGTTCTGTCTTTTCTTTGCATCAACCGCTTGACTCAATGGGAGTGAGTCGCAAGGCAAAAGGAGATTTCTGTGAACTATCCTGTTCCTTCCTTTTCCATCCTCCGGTCGAATCTCAAAGACCGGACTGTCTTCATTTTTCTTGCCCACAACAATATGTATTTTGTCTTCCCAATGGGATCTTAGTTTACCTGGGCCACCCCGCTCACTGAGGTTTCTGATGAGGACTCTGCTTCCCGGCTGTAGGTCTGTGCCATACACTTTTCTGTCATAATGGCTTTTCCCCCTTTCAGCATGTTTTTCTACTGCTCTGGATGCGATCTGGTAGGCTTCAGTCATTTGCTCTCTCCATCTTTGCACATACTCATCATATGTGTTCTCTGAGTTATCTGGATTCAGGTTGAACATTAAATCAATTGGAAGCCTTGGGGAGCGCCCGAAAAGTAGATAAAAGGGGGAGTACCCGGTGGCCTCATGTTTTGTGCAATTATAGGCATGCACGACTTTGGGGAGGGTTTTCCGCCAATCTCTTTTCTGGTCTTCAGGTAGGCACCGCAACATTGACAGCAAAGTCCGATTGAACCGTTCCACCTGCCCATTCCCTTGGGGGTGATACGGTGTGGTCTTGGAATTTTGGATGCCACACAGTTCATGTAATCTTGCCATCAGTTTGTTATTGAATTCGCGTCCTTGGTCATGGTGAAAACGAGTCGGATATCCATATTTTAGCACAAAGTCCTCAAACAATTTTTCAGCCACTGTTTTTGAAGATTTATTCTTTGTGGCATAAGCCTGGGTGAACCTTGTGTAGTGATCCATGATCACTAAGATGTATTCATAGCCCTGTTTGGATGGCTCTAGGTGCAAAAAGTCAATTGATACCAACTCAAAAGGGTAAGTTGTCTTGATTGTTGTTAGTGGGGCTCGGGTGGGCTTATTTGGCTTCCTGCGCTTAAGGCACTCACAGACTTCAGTCACATAATGCTCCACATCACTCTGCATTTGGGGCCAAAAGAATCTCTCTCTTACTAGTGTCATAGTCCTCTCATTTCCCAGGTGCCCCATCTCCTCATGCAGCTCCTTGTAGACACAGAGGTGGAACTCCCGAGGTAGCACCAGCTGACGTCTTCTGGAGGTCTGACGGTAAAGGATTCCGTTAGTATCAAGGTGAAGCTTCTTCCACTCTCTCAGAAGGATGCCCACCTCTCTGTGTTCTCTTCTCCTCTCAGCATTTGTGGGTGGTTGGCCTCTTTTGAGGTACCACAGGGCCCGACCAATGACTTCATCTTTTTCCTGAGCAGTCTTTAGCTGTTTTGTAGGGATTTGTGACAATGTTGGGCAGACTGGGTCACCACCCAAAGTATCTAGGATTACTGGGCTGATCCACGTAGTGAGGGTCTCCGCCTGTACTGACACTCCCTCCAGCGCAGCACTCACCGCCTTCACTTGAGTGTCTTCTGTGTATTCCTCATCCCATTTCTCAATTTGCAGAGGCATACGGGAAAGGCCATCAGCATCGCTGTTCACACGGCCAGGGCGGTATTTGATGTTGAAATTGTAGTCAGCCAGTTCTGCCACCCAGCGGTGGCCGGTCGCATTCAGTTTAGCAGAGGTTAAGACGTAAGTCAACGGATTATTATCCGTATAAACTGTGAATGACGTGGCATGGTACAGGTAATCTTTGAAACGCTCGCATATTGCCCACTTCATTGCGAGGAATTCCAATTTCCCCGAGTGCAGGTGGTAATTCTTCTCAGCTGGGCTCAAGGTTCTTGACCCATAGCCAATCACCACCATGTTACCGTTTTGTCTCTGGTATAATACGGCCCCTAAACCCTCCTGGGAGGCGTCACAGTGCAGTACAAATGGCTGGGAGAAATCTGGGTAGCCCAGCACTGGAGGATTGGTCAAACAGTCAACTAATTCCTCCAATGCCAGCTGGTGTTCCTCTGTCCAGCATATGGGGGTACTACTGGTCAGCTGGCTGTGGCGTTTCTTTTTGGTACCTTGCTTTCCACGCAGGGGTTCCCTTGGAGCTGCTGCTAAGGTCCTCATGCCTACATCACTTGGTTGACACAACAGACCATACAGGGTTCTAGCACGGCGTGAAAAGTTCTTTATGTATGGCCGGTAGTATGACAAAAAGCCTAATACTTTTCTCAACTCTCCCACGGTGGCAGGTCTCTTTTCTTTCAAAGCCAGCACCGGCTCAATGTCTGCTGGATCCATTGTGTAGCCCCGTTCTGATACTATCCTGCCTAGAAACCTAACACTCCTCCTGAACATTTCACATTTCTTGGCAGTGAGTTTAATGCCATACTTCTGATAGCACTGTAAGACCAGGCGGATGTGGTTCAAATGTTCATCAAAGGAGCGACTATGGACCAGGTTGTCATCCAAATAGGGTAGACAGACGTCATCTCTCAGCCCCTCAAGGCATTCCTCCATGGCTCTCTGGAATTCTGCAGGTGAAGAACTTAACCCAAAGGGTATCCGGGTCCACTCAAACAGGCCCCAGGGTGTGATGAATGCCGTTAATGGGCGGCTCTCCTCTGCCATGAAACCCTGGTGATAAGCCTTCCCCTGGTCCAAAACTGAATACCAGGAACTCCCACACAGGCTATCAATTAAGTCCTGGATTCTGGGGATTGGATGTCTGTCTGGAACAGACTTCTTGTTTAACTCTCTGTAATCACAACAGAGTCGTAGTCCTCCATCTTTTTTTCTAACTACCACCACTGGAGAGGAGTAAGGTGATCTAGACTTTTGGATCCACCCCCTATCCAACAGGTCACGCAAATACTGCTTTACTTCCTGATGAAGAGGCTTAGGGATCGACATGTATGTTCTTTTCACAGGGGTGGGATCATGGAGAGTAATATGCATCTTCAATGAGGGAATACTTCCAATGTCATGCTCATGAAGTGAAAATGCCTTACATTCTTCCCTTAGCAACTGCCGTGCTTTCACCTGCTCCTCCTCAGGCAGGTGGTCTAGTTGAACTGGAGGGTCCCATTTTCCTTCTGGGAGCTTGTCGTCTCCGGTCTCTTCTTTGTCACGACTGATAGCTGGTGGAGGCCTCTCTCTGTCTGTCTCTTTATCATCACTGACCACAAAAGTGCTGCGCAGGGCAGGGTATAATCCGCTCACTGGCTCTAAGTGGCCCACTTGCATCCTCCTGTCTAATGTCAGTGTGTGTTTTGTAGCATTCATCACTGGAATTCTGATACGTGATGACTTTCCCCTCTGTAGTGTGACAAGCATCTCTCCACTGCTTAGCCCCTCAGGCCAGTCTAGTCCACCATTTGGTACAAAAAGCATCACCTTTTCCTCTTCTAATATTCCAGCGTGGGTGCGGCCCTTCACAATGGCCAGTTCCCCCGGTGGTATTTTGATGCATACATTTCCCACTTTCACTGGTGTATGTTCATGTTTTTCTCCTGAGGAGACGAGTACTTCTGCCAATTTTTCTACCTCTTTTGGCTCCAGGGTGAAGGCTGCTCCAAGGGTGGTGATTAGCTCTGGTGTTACCCCCTCTCTCAGTATGCACTCAATCACATTAAACCCAATAATGGGGTCTTCAGCCACATGGGGGTCAGGGCTTACTAGAATGGGTACTTTTCTGGCTTTAGGGGAATTTTCAGTTTGGCCAAAGCTGATTTCTATTTCCACCCACCCACTAAAAGGTATCTGAGTTTGGTTTACAGCTAACCCACTAAGTTTCACTGGTCCCAACAAATCACTGAGGGGTCTGACTTGAGTGTGCGGGAGAAATGTCTGTCTCCAATGCTCATTCACCATACATGCTTGAGCGCCAGTGTCCCACCAGGCCGTTACTGGGGTGTTGTCAAACCAACAGTGCACCATGCATCTCTTTCCTACCACATCCACTAATGTAGCTTGACTCTTAGGGTTCAGGAAGCCTATCTTCAGAGTCTCGATTTGTTCTTGGTGTATTTCGAGGCCCAAATCCCCTTCCTGCTTTGCTTTTGTAGCTTGTGCTCTCATAGGGAATGTGTTCTGGACTGCAGGTCTCCCCTTCTCAGCAGTCCTCTTCAGTTTCCCTGGTTCGACCTGGACTGACGACACCCCCATGAGAAGTGCCCCGTTTCTCCACACCTGAAACAGTGCTCACATGAGTCCATCCTTCCCTGTGTCGTACATGTCTCACAAGCCCTAGTCTGCCTTCTTCTCATCAGTTGCCCTGGCTGGGATGTGCCACGTTGCCCCATACAGTCTTTTAGCAGCTCTCGAATCTCTGCCATCTCAGCTCTCAACTCGTGCACCACATCTTTGTTTGCAGACTCTCCTCGCTTCTCTGTTACGACTTTTCCCTTCACCGCCACAGTACTTCGCTGTGGGGACTCTGACTGTTGTCCATCCCCTCCTGATTGGATGGGACTGGAATTGATCTTCAGGTCTGTTTGCAGCTCACTGGCAGCTGCCGTCCTCATGTGGACGGTTTTCTTAAACTTATGTCTCCTTTCCTCCTCCAACCGTGAAGACAGGTTCAGTTGTTCAATCAATTCTTCATCTGTTGATGTGGTGTACTCAAGCACATTCTTCATATCAAATTTCAGTGACTCACTTTGCAGTCCAGTGTACACTGACCTGAGGAATTTCTTTTGGATCAGTTCTGCTCCATACTGTTCTTCCCCTTCTTCATCTGTGGAGGCAAGGAGACGGTCTTTGAGTTCAATGGCTCTGAAGAGGAAACTTTGGGCTGTCTCTTTCGGTTCTTGCAGGAGGTTGATCAGCTGATGATATAGGTCAGAGGGGCTTTCCACTTTGAAATGGCCCTTCAACACAGTCTTTAACTTTGGGATTGTGAGGTCGCTCTTAGACTCCAGCATGCTCCGCAATGATAGGCCAGGGCTTATGGCTCGGATTACTGCTTCGATGACTTCTGAGTCTTTATAGCGTTTCTTTAGACCCCCGTTAATCTGGTGAAGCAGATTGGTGTAGCTCAACCTCTCCTTCTGGCCCTCCTCTCCAATCTGACCCCAAATCCTAAACTCCTTCTTTATAGTCACTTCTGGGGCGAGTCCGGTCTCACTTTGAGGGGTGCTATTGCCTGCCAGGCTCGAAGGCTGGCCCAGCCTCTGACTGAGTGACTTTATCTGTTGCACCATCTGGGCTCTGGCATTCTGTTGCTCCATCTCTAAGTTGACATATCTTTTTCTCAGCTCCAGCAGCTCTTCATGTTCTCCCCCACTGCCCTTGAGGCCTCCTATTGTGCTTAGCAAGTTTTTCATAAACGCTTGAGCTGCCTCTGCGTCCTCCGTCTCTGCCACATCATCAATGGTAGCCTCAATCAGCTTAACAAGGCCCCGTCTGCTTTGCTTCGCTGCATCCAGTCCCTTGCATTTTGCCCACAAGCCGACCTGGACCAGTTCTTCTTTCTGAAGCTTCGCTAATGCAGCACTGGCCTGTTCCTGTAGCTCCTCAAGCTCCATTTTATGGGACAGGGTAATAGACGAACAATCTTGGTCCTCTTGTTAACTTCGTTACTGAAGTTGATGTCTGGAATCCCGGGTTTCGGCACCAAAATATGTTACAGGTCTGACGTGGAATAAACCAGCCACTGTATCATATTTAATTATTTTTATATTTATTTCTGAAAAACAGAAGAAAAGGGGTACAGGTTCACTCTGCTGCACAGAATCACAATGACCTCTAACCAGCATCACTAGGAATTCACTTTCCTGGTTAGATAACAGTGTAAACAGTTTAAATGGTCACCAGACACTTTACCTTTTTTCCAGATAACAATATCAACATTGACTAAAGTCATAACTATATTAAAGAACAATTAACCACATTACAGTTTTCCCAAATATCCTTAATGACGTTCTGAATACAATTGTAAATCAAAATCTTACCCACTAAAATAACAACAAAGGCATTTTAACATCTCTCTTTTCTGAATACTCAAACTGAGTATTTCCCCAATTTAACCTTTTCACATTTCACTTTTCAACATACCAATCATGTCTTATTTCTTTTCATTCATATCAGTACCTCATTAGTATATTACCTCAGTTGTCTACTAGTACAATTTCAATACAGACATAGTCTGATCATTTCTCAACAATCATGTTGCCTTTAGACAGGACTCTTAAGTGAAACAGATCAACAGACTACTCTTTCCCATTATTAACTTATTCCACATTTCTCTCTTGCTGAACTAATCACACTTTACCTGAAAAACAGAAGAAAAGGGGTACAGGTTCACTCTGCTGCACAGAATCACAATGACCTCTAACCAGCATCACTAGGAATTCACTTCCGGGTTAGATGTCACTGTATCAATGTAGTTCCCTGCAGCTAGGCGCCCCCTACTGTCGGAAGGAGGGTACGACCTCTCCATTAGTGAACAGCTTATTCCCCTGTATACTCAAATCAATTCTCCTTTATACTCAAATCAATTCAGAGTGTTACACCCACAGTAACAATTACTGTGAGTACATCATCTACCACTACCAGTGACAGCACCGAGATCGGGATTGTTCTTGAGGGCGTGGAAGCTGTGACAGGACTTGAAACAATTGCCAGGGCTTGCTGTGTCCTCCTCGGATTAACCTATGATCTCAATCTTAGTTATCCCAAGCCCCTGAAGTATATATACCTTTGAGGTATTCCAGAAGGTTTTCTTGGAGCTCGATTCTACTAAGTCCTTCAGTCAAGGACCTCAAAATAAAACTTCTGTCTTGAAAAAACAAAACATGATGCCAAGTTTTATTATTTTCCACTTACAGTAAATATGTTTTGCAGACTTGTTACCTCAGGAAGCTCAAGTTTAAAATGTTGTGTTCAATTAAACAGTGCTGACACAAGACAATGGACAAGAAAATGCACAGATCCAGTTGATCAAGAATTACATTTAGAATGTAATTGCTTTTTTGAGTGTTTTTGTTGTCTCTAGGTGTGATGGTAGTCCGCTGACGACAATCAGAGATCTCTACCTGCTGATAGTCTGAGATCTACATACATTGAATTAATCTGCAAAACATTGGGTCAATAAAATTTGAAATCTTGAAAGAATAACAGCATTGTAGAACCAATGCAAAGACTTAAGACTCTCTTCAATGGACATAATGCACAGGTCCAGCTTATAAAAAAAATACATTTAGAATGTAAGTGCAGTTGCACTGAATGAGTTTCACTGAATGAGTTTTTGTTCAAGAATTGCCTTAAAGGGAATGATGCGCTCACTTTTTTTTCATTTTTTTTACCCCAAGCTCAGTTTTAAAGGTTGAATCCACATACCCTACCTAAGTAATTCAAGCCGCACTATGTAACTTGCCTGTTGTACCCCGGATTTGAACACCGGTCTCCTGTGCAAGCAGGGACGCAGAGAGAGAGAGGGGGGGGGGTATCCCTCCATTGGGGGGAAACCTCCGACTTGTTTGTCCAACTTAACCGAATTAACCTAATTAAAGTAACAAAAACACCCAAAAAAGTAATAAACCCGGTAAAAAAAATGCTCGCACGTGCACACACGCTGTGCGACCGTGCATGCCCTTCAGTTCTAAAACAATCTCTGGTGGCGGGCTGGTGGTCGGCCATGCGGCATACAGTAGGGCGCCTCTGTAGGTCTGTGTCCCAGGTGTGGGAAAGTTGGTTTGTTTCCGAATTTCCACTGCTTCTCTTATCCACTGTCCCTATGAACTATCGTAACCCACTATCTGCCTGTCACACTTTTTCAGCCTCTAACTTCCCCCAGCCCTTAAAGCAGGTGTGGGCAACTTCGATGATGGGGAGGGTCACTATATTTCCACACTCACTCCAGAGGGTCACTATATTTCTACACTCACTCCAGAGGGTCACTATATTTCCACACTCACTCCAGAGGGTCACTATTTCCACACTCACTCCAGAGGGTCACTATATTTCCAAACTCACTCCAGAGGGTCACTATGGCTGCTTTCCGAAATCCAGAAAAGTCCCCTACTCCCTATATTAGGGACCCAGATGTACAGTAGTGAACTCAAAAGCAAATTTCGGACACTACTTCAAAATAGCGGAACCCTTCTATTCTCCATTTGCACAACCCGGGGGGAGGAGCTACGCTTTTACCGGATTCACACCGCTCAGTTTCCGGTTTACTTCCGGATGCTTTATATGTGATGCTGATAATAAATGACGTTACGTTCCGCGACCGTTTTAAGTGCTTTAATTCGTTTTTTATTTTATTTACTCTTTTGTCCCAATTCCTTGTTTGTTTGGTTAACTTATTAACCGTTCGGTTTTCTTTTTAAGCGTCTTTTACCTTTATTTTAAAGGAAAAAGTTGCTGGAATGTGAACAGGCTTGCACAGAGAGAGAGAGGTAAACAAGTCTTTTACAAGTCTTCTATTTGCAAAGTAAACGTTTGTGAAGTGTGTTTGTCATCGGGGTCTTTTAAGGCTTTTTAGCTATATTTCATGTTAAGAGTTAGCCACATTAGCATTTATGGCTCCGCCAAATACAATACATTAATCTGTTAGATGGGGCATAAAATGAGACTTCTAACTATTAATTCCAACGTGACATCTGTTAGACCCACGTTTTATATTGTGGAAGCTTCTGAACGTTTTTCTGTTGATCTAAGCTATTAGCTTCTCCTATATTCTCATTTGTTTATGCATCTATCTATCTATCTATCTATCTATCTATCTATCTATGTATCTATCTATCTATCTATCTATGTATATATCTATCTATCTATCTATCTGTCTATGTATCTATCTATCTATCTATGTATCTATCTATCTATCTATCTATCTATCTATCTATCTACACTGCAAAAATTGGATTTTAAGAAAGTAAAAAAATCCTCGATCCTAGCATATTAGTCTTATATTTTGTCCAAAAAGAAAAAATGTGCTTGTCAAAGAACATTTTTGCTTGTCAAACATGTTTCAAACAAGATTTTATTTTCTCATTTTAGGGAAATGTAACTTGCATTTTCTTAATAGGGAATTTAATCAATTTTTGAGCAATACTTACCAGTAACAAGCTACAACAGTGGTTTGCATCATATCCCAGCGGAGGCACAAGATTATTTTTCCTTATTTTAAGAGTAAGACCAGTTGGAGCAGCTTCTCAATTTAAGAATTGTTTTATCTAATTCAACTGTCAATCTAATGCGACTTCATCACATAGAAATAACATGTTTCAGATCAAACAAACATGTTTCAGATCAAACCAACCATTTAACAAAGTGCACATTGGCTTTGGTAAAAGTGCAAGCTACACTTTAAAATCTGGGAACTATAAAACATTTCATTATCACATCTTAACAAAACTCGGCAACGCTGTGCATGCATGTTACTTTCAGATGAGATAAAAATAAAAAGTGATATAAAACAAAAAATAGAAGTTTGGGTGTTAGGGTTCAACTGGTCACATGCACACTACAGTTTCATTCCCACCCCCAGTACATTAATTTAATTCAACAATCTGACATCACAGATAAAGACCATGTTTCAGATCGCTCAAACCATTTAACAAACAGTGCACATTGGTAAAAGTGCACGCTACACTTTACAATCTGGGAACTATAAAACCAGTCTTAAACTCTGCAGTAACGCTGTGTAGTTTTATGCATAATGTTATAGGTACTTATTGGACAAAAGAAAAAAGAATATAAAACAAAAAAATGTAAGTGATATCAAGCACGCTCTGTAGGCTTCAACTTGACACTTGACACACTGGGGAATTGCACGGTGCTGCAATGCTCGAACATGCTTTCAATGGCGCCGAAACAAAGGTGCAACCAAATCAAATGTTTATATACTATTTGTACAAGGCAGGAAGATGTATATGACCACAGGTTACAACACTGTTAGGATGAACTAATTATAAGGATAGTTCTTGTAGTTAGATTGCTGGTAGCAGGTTGCCCTGAGCGTCGTCGATTAGAACGATACCTCCCGTGGGGCCCTAGTAATTCAGGCCGGTAGGATGAGATCAGGTAGAAGAGTAAATGGTTTGTAAGGCCTTCACTCTTTCTTAGTTAGTTATACTTATTAGTTACTGAACCGGAATATATCTGATCTGATCTATCCTGCCTCAACTTAACCTTATAAACTGATAGGTGTCATTGTCATCCTACACGCTCGCCATATAAGGACGACCCTAGAGCATAGCCGTTTCGTTTATCATCCATGTATGGATATTTAGGAGGTGCCCGTACAGAGGATACCTCTGTAACAACACTGATACGTCCCAGGTGCATCCATGTGATGTTTTTTTCGTTATAGTTATTCTATTTATAGTGGCTCATAGGAATTTATAGACTACCTGACAACCAGGAATAGATTGGTGACCACCAGAGAGTAGATGGCATCCGGGAGAAGTTTGGGTTGGCACCCCAGTCTGTGTCTTCCGTGAGGAAGAAGCCCAACAAATCCACGGTGAGGCCTTTAGGAGGGCCATTCAAGCAATCGCTAAGGGAGGCTGCAGTACCACCACAGGCCAAGACACCATCACACCAGAATTAAATGTTTGGAGCGGGGTAGTCTGGTGCAACGCACAGGACCTGGACCTGGTGAGACGGAGGAGGAGCCCGGCCACGAGGCCATCCACAGAGCCTAGTCCCTCCACGTGCCAGAGTATCTCCTCTCCCCCATTCCTGGCAGAGTAGTTTCGGACAAGTGTATTAAGTGGCCCTGTCTTTCCCTATTTAGGACTGACCGTGGGTAGCTACCTGGGACGTAAGTCGGGGCTTCATCAACCCTGGCTGGATCACCTGGGCGAGGGTGTATGTTGCGAGACCCGAAACATCCTATGACCCCACACTGTAAAATCTGATTTCATGTAATGGTAGACCTTACTTAAAAGAAAGAGTACTCTTTACTCATTTCGGCATTTGTTGACTCTACTAGATGAAATCTAGTAGAGTCAACTTTCTGGTGAGGAAAGTAATTAAACTTCGTCTTTTCAGTAACCCTTACTTAACATTATAAAGTGAGGAGGATTTGTAAGTAAACTAATGTCTTTTCAGTAATCTTTACTTAACATTATAAGTGAGGATGACTTTTAGTGTTTTATTAAACTTATGTCTTTTCAGTAATCCTTACTAAACATTATAAGTGAGGAGGATTTGTATTAAACTAATGTTTTTTCAGTAATCCTTACTTAACATTATAAGTGAGGATAATTTTGGTGTTTGTATTTATCTATTTATATGCATAATATAATACGTATATGTATATGTACATGTGACACTGATAAAGCTCAAAGGTCAGCAAAAAGACTGCAAAGGTCAACCCTGGTTATGTCGAATGGTGGGTTACATCAATAGTCTACAACTTTTCAATAAGAAGTTATAGATTTTTGAAATAGTTCAAAGTTAAGCTTTTCTCACAATTTTCAAAAATATTTTTTTTAAATTAAAAAACACGTTTTCAGACTCAGAAGAGGACGCTGAATCGAATGGGCTAGGTCTCGATTTTGTATGACCCTTAGAAAGTGTTTTAAACAAGCGTTAAAGTTTAGTAAACTTGAAGCTTTTTTCACAAACATATTATTATTTTATTTTGACCCTTCCACCCTCTTATTTATATGATATTGAGTCGAATGGTAGGTTACATCAATAGTCTAGAATTGTTTAATAAGAAGTTATAGATTTTTGAAATAGTTCAAAGTTGAGCTTTTCTCACATTTTTTAAAAATATTTTATTTTTAAATTAAAAAACACCTTTTCAGACTAAAAAAAAGACGCTGAATTGAATGGGATAGGTCTCGATTTTCTAGGACCTTGGGAAATACAAACGGTCACCAAAAAGATTGGACTTTGACTTTTGTATAAAAAACTGATTTTGTTGAGCACAAAATCTGTAACTAATCGCTCCAGATATTTTTTTTAAATCCGAAACTTCTCTCAATCCATATTGAGAGTAAGCTGGATTTTTTGGCACCGGCCCTGATTTTTTCTGACACTGATAAAGCTCAAAGGTCAGCGAAAAGACTGCAAAGGTCAACCCTCGTTACATTTTTAGAAATTGTATTTTTCTTCGAGACTCTGGCTTTAGACTAATGTGATGGCGCTGATTCCAAATATGCAAGTTTCTTTTTTCTCGGACAACAGGAAGTGCCTCAAAAGGCCACTTCCTGGTTGGTTTTAGGGTGTTCCAAGCCTGTGATTTCTCCGAAATATTTTTTTTCCAAATCTACACGTAAAATAATGCTAAAATTTGAAATAATCAAACCCTAATATCAAATCATGATTTAATTATCCCTTAATTGGCTATGGTTACGGCTTCGCTATCTCGCTCAATATCTCGAATACGATAAGGACTTAGGGTCCACTTTTTGGATATGTTGTAGAGCTGGCTGAGCACACTTGGATGTCTTTTTTGTCCCGTTACGACACATTTCTATTTCTGACTTTGTCCTTTGATATGGTCTTAAGATATAAGACTCTATGTGCCTTCTGAAAGTGTAGGAGGTCAACTTAGGAGTGTCGTACCGGGACAAACAAGACATCCACACGTGCGCCTTGGCGAGCTGTACAACATATCCGAAAGGTGGATTCTAAAAATGCATCGATTTCGAGATATATCGCTTTATTGCGCGTAATAACTTGACATTTGACCCTAGCCAATTAAGGAGAATGGTAAGGCCGTGTCCGAGGAGAGTTATATGGGCGCGTTCGGGGCGACGCGCTGACCCAGAAACAGGTGTCCAATTTTGTTTTTACTCCTTTCAAACAGGTTTTCACTATTATCTCGGCCCCTAGGGGGCGCTGAAACAAACGGACAACGTATTATTGATCAGCTCTTCACCCCGGACGCGTCCATATAACTTTCCTCACACACAAACATGTGGTTCTGAAAATTAGGGTTATTGGGCTTCTTGAATAATTTGGCCACTAGGGGGGCGCTGACACAATCGGACAACAGATTATTTATCAGCTCTTCAGCCCGGACGCGCCCATATAACTTTCCTCACACAGGGACATACGGTATGTATTTTTAATATTTTTTTTGAAAATTAAAAAAATAAAGTACAATAAAAAATTTAAATAAAATAAATGAAAAAAGTAATCGGAAAAACACGGCCCCCTCACGCATTAAGAGGGCAGGATGAGTCACCAGAACCAAGGACGGGTGTTTTTGATTAATCTAACATGGTTAAAATGGAGTTTGAAGTTACAATGGGTTTGTATAGGAAAGGGGCGTGTCTGATAAAATGAATATCAAATATCTAAATAATGAATCAAGCAACTTAAAAACTGTCTGGGTGGTTCACAAAGGCCTGAGTAGATGATAAAATGACAGAAAGTTTTTTTGAAAGTGAAATATCCCTTTTAAGTGTATTTATTTTTGGACATCACTTTACACAAGTGTATTCTAACATCACGTTTTGTGTGTGTGCTTTTGGTCCTGCTAAGTAAGGCTGTATTGTCTGAATTTTCATTATAATCAATGGGGAAAGCCTCGCTCCTGTTCAGTCCAATCAGATGTAGGGTCTGTCTACTGCATCCTCCTAACTCTATGACTGTATCCTGTATACAATTCAAAGGGCTTTGAATGGTATACCGGGCGTATACCATGCACCGTTTTCGTATCCGCCCAAACCTAGAACCGCACTCAGGGTTGCCAGATCTGCTCATTATAATTTCCCTGCAAGATTTTATTTGAAAATAGCCGATCTACAAGCTCACAACGCGTCGCATCGCGACGCGTTGTGAGCTTGTAGATCTGCTATTTTCAAATAGCTGATGTATGTGTTAAAGTGCTCATGTTGCCCATAGTCGCTTCTTTTGGGCTGGTTTTGGGCTGGTTTTCCTAGACCTGGTTGCTTGTTTCTCTCACAGAATCAGCGCGCGTAAGAAACAGGAAGAGAAGAACGGTGTTGTTGTTTTTCTGCAGCTCTAGTCTGCTCCGTTCATTCATTCAGAGTTGTTATGCTAAGGTAAGTTAACGTTCACTGTATATACTATATATTTAGCAAACGTTGTCTTTTGTCATATTCCTCATACTTTTGTTGCTTAAGTTTATGTCATCGATTTATTTAGCGAAGTTAGCGAGGGACTCTCGTCCTTCTTTGTTTACCCCAGAGACACGGCCCGCTGGACTCCGCCAACAAAGTGAGTTTCAGGGCCATGTTTTAAAGCACTATTAAAACGGAGAAGCAGCCTGAAAGATGAATTGAGCACATATGTTAGATGTGATAATCCCTTATCCACGTAATAATCAACCTACAGTAGTATGTTGCTGGGTAGATTTCAGCAGATTAGCTCTGGTTGTGGAGAACATATTTTCAGGCAGCATGAGCATAATATGTTGAAACTAGTGTTCGGTACAAACGTATTTACACACAATTACAATATTATTGTATCCAAGTGATGTTTAAAGCAGGGGTCTTCAACAGGGGGTCCTCAGAGTTACTACCCAGGGGCCGCCAAATCTGTGTGTGTGTTATATATTTATTTTTTACATTAACCACTTGAACCCTAGCATCCCTTTTCTGAGGGTAACCAAAAATAGCAGATCTAGAAAAATAGCAGATCTACAAGCTCACAGTGAGCTTGTAGATCTGCTATTTTTGGCAAAAAGGTTTGGTCTAGAGGGGGTAAAAAGAGCAGACCAAGTTGAAAAAAAAGTTTAATCTGAAATACAATTTTATACAATATAGAGGGGGTCCCTGCTCCATCTCTCTCTCAGCTAGGGGTCTTTGGAAAACGTTGAAGACCTCTGGTTTAAAGCATCTATTTACTACTTTACTTTAGCCATATTTTATGTTTGTCATACAACTGTGTTGTTTAAAAAATGTTTAAAAAATGTTCATCTACAAGCTGACAACATGCTTTGTGATCTTGTAGATGTTCAGAAAATCGCTTTTATAAGAATATTATTTATAATAAATGTATTCAATTAAATGTTGCACCCCTGTGGGTTAGAAAAGCTAAACTGGCCTAGGGCAGTGGTTACCAAACTGGGGGTCGGGACCCCCAGGGGGGTCCCAAGAAGATTATCTTAATGTTTTTCTCACTCAACAGTAAACAAACCAACATACAGTGTAAGTGCATACACTATACAGGGTATCTGCACATTTATAAAGAGACAACTTAAGGACTTATAAGACCTTTTTAATGCCTCTAAAACAGGGGCTTTCAACCAGTGGTCCGGGGACCACCAGTGGTCCTTGAGGGGGTTCCAGGGGGTCCCCAGGCAAATGAATAGTTAGCAACCAAATTGACCCTTATATGTCTGTAACTCTGAGTGTACAAATGGAACCAAATGGACCCGTTAGGGTCCATTTGGTTCCATTTGTACACTCTCAGAGTTAAATGAACACTGATGATGGTGATACAGTGTAGATTGGGACCCCCTAAAAAATCTAAATGGTTGAGTCCCTGGCATATATTTTCAAATGGGGGTCCGATGGCTAATATTTGTCAATTTGGGGGTCCTTGATGCGAAAAAGGTTGAAAACCACTGCTCTAAAATATAAATGGACACACAACAAACAATACTACAAAACATGGTCAAACATTGGCCACATTGTCAAATATTACCTAAGAAATAGGCGCACATTGTGAAAATAGAAGATCTACAAGCTCACATCACAACGCCTCGCGATTGTGAGCTTGTAGATCTGCTATTTTCACAAGCCCGCGGACCCCCATTTGAAAAGATATGCCAGCTAGGGAGTCCCATAAGAGAAGATTTTTACGTCTCTAGCAGTGATTCTTTTAATTTCAAGGACCCCCAGTTTGACATGCATTAGGCTACGGACCCCTATTTAATGGCATTTCTATCTCCGGGACCCCAATTTATATTGTAAAATCTATGTTAATTTAACCATAAGCCATAAGGGTCAATTTGGTTCCTAACTATCCATCATTTAGCTCGGTACCCCCTGGATCTCCCTCGAGGACCCCTGGGGGTCCCCGGACCCCACTTTGAGAACCAATGGCCTAGGTTACCAAGTTAAAACATATTTAGCTTTTACATATTCATCTTGACTATGAGTTATTTATGTTTTCACTAACTATCAACGTGTCTTCTTTCTTTTTTAGGTGTGGATCTTTTGAGACAGCATAGAAATGCACTGGAAGTGTAAGTACTGCTTTTTTCTTCAGAAAAGAGGGCTCAATTATTTAAGCACTATCGCTTGAAACATGGAAGCTATGCCAGAACCACGCCAATTCCCTGCCTTCACACAGATTGTCTGTGCACATTTAAGTCATTTAATGCCCTGAAAGTACATTTATCAAGACATCACCATGAAGAGAGACAGATGAGTGGAGCTGATGAAATCCGTGTGATATTCCATTGCCCTCATTGCAATTTTGAAGAACCCTGCACAGAGCACATTTTTTTCTCCCATTTGCGCCAGCATCTTAGAAATCATGAAACGGTTAAGTGTCCATATCAAAACTGCACTGTTGAGTATAATAACTACTCATCATTTAATGCTCATAAATGTAAAGAACATAGCCTTCCCAGTGAGAAGCATTTGAAGCCTGAAATTGCCATGCACATTGCAGTGATTGCACCTCAAAATTCTGATCAAGATGTGCAACAAGATGAGGCCGATGACCGTACAGATTTTGGCCAAGAGGAACATGAGGAAGAGTCTCAAATTGGAAATTTGGATGATCTCTATTTTCACAATTGTTGCCTCTTTCTTATATCATTTGACAATTTGGCCAATGTTTGACCAGTTTTTATAGTGTAGTTTGTTGTTTACCTTTGATTCAGTAATGGTCTTTTTCTTTCCTTTTGAGGCAATAAAAATGTCTAAAAGTCCTTAAATTGTCACTTCACTGTCATCGGGGGGACCCCCCCCAAAACAAAAATCATGTGGGGACCTCCCTGGGGGTCCCGAATTATCATTGTACCAACAATTAATGCGGTAGGGTTAGACAGTGTCACGTTGTGAGGGTGTAGGCTGGCCATTATTGAGAATGTTGTCCAAAATAGGGACACCAGGTTGAAAACAGACTATTATTATTAGTAGTAGTAGTAATTTGTATTATTATTATTAGATTGTGGCTTATGTTGTTTGTATATTTGGCTGTTTGTCTTGACTGCAAGGCCCTTTGCTACTGTCTTGTCTAGCCTCATTTATGCCAGTGGTTGCCAGTGGTTATTTGTTTAATTCCTTTTTTTACTATTACTTAGTTATTTCTAATTGGCGTCTAGACATTACCAAACATTGTTTCTAATGTATATTATCCTTTTATCCCTTACCTCATAGAGCACTACAATGTTGCAGGACAGATATGCAGCCAGTGGAGCTAAGTGAGTAAGCTACTACTCATGTTAACACACCACTGATACCTGGCAGACAAATGACAAACATCTGACACACTTCAGTTTCTGCTATTAGAAACGTAATGCCAGGTTACACTTTTAAATTGTAATTGTTTATTTTTATTATGTTTTCTGGCAGTCTGGCAGAGTCAACTGAGAGCCTAAGACCAGACCCAACAAGAAGGATGTTTCCCAGGTCTTGGACCTTGAATAACAACCCAGATGGGCCTTCATTGACTCATTGACCCCTGCTTCAGAGAACTGGAACATGTAAGCAAATGTATTCCTTTGAAGTAGGCCTGCATGTGCTTCCTTCAGTCAGTTGAATATTAAGAACACTAAGTATATTTTATCGTAGGACTAGTGCTCATGATGCACACCAGCAAATAGTTATTGATGGGGATGGGGTGGCGACTGTTGACGAATACAAGTATTTGGGTACAACGATTGATTCCAAGCTGACATGGAATTCCTACACTGATTCCATCTATAAGAAAGGTCAGCAGAGGCTGCATTTTATGCACAGACTGAGACAGTATAATGTGCAAAAAAGTGTAATGGTGCTCTTCCATCGATCCTTCGTGGAGAGTGCACTGACTTTCTGTTTTGTTTCCTGGTATGGCTCACTATCATTGGTTAATAAGAACAAACTCCATAAAATCATCAATGTATCCAGCAAGATAGCTGGGGTACGACATGAGAGTATAGCAGCAATGTATGAGACCCGGGTGCTTAGGAAGGGGAGAGCTATTGCTTGGGATAGAACGCACCCGTTATACAGTCAATACCACCTTTTACCATTAGGACGACGGTACACAGTGCCAATGTTGCAGGCTAGGGCTTCAAGATCATTTGTCCCTATAGGACTCCTGAACAAACAGGCCCCATCTCAGTTCTGTGCATACAATGTAATGTGATGCCTCTTGAATCATGACTGGTGGCCTTTTCCAGTTTGTATGTATTTTGTATTTATGTTATGTGTTTGTGATTTTTTTGTATCCTGATGGCACAAAAATGTTGTCTCTCTGTGATCTCTCTCTAGTTATGGATGAACACCGGTAGATCCTCGTTGGAGGAATGTGAACTGACCTGCTCTCTCTCTTTATCTGTCTGTGTCATAGGATGAACTCTGACGAATCCTCGATTGACGGAACTCCTACTTTGTACCCAAAGTGATCCGCTGT
>NC_139950.1:917500-943000 GCF_963454915.1 Gymnoscopelus microlampas | reverse complement strand
GATATACAAGCTCATAGCGCGGCACCGAGTGCCGCGCTATGAGCTTGTAGATCTGCTATTTTTGAAAAATCGTGAAAATTATTCTTTTATATTTAGATTTATTTGGCTATTCCAAAATAGCAGATATACAAGCTCATAGCGTGGCACCGAGTGCCGCGCTATGAGCTTGTAGATCTGCTATTTTTGAAAAACCGTGAAAATTATTTTTTTACATTTTTTTCCAAAGAACTATTAGGATTTAGATTGTTTTAGAAGCGGCCTCAGGTCTTAATGGGTTAAGTCTGTCTTTGGGTTTTATGAATATTGAACCAATGAAAAGTATTAACAAGAGCTTGTGACAATATAATAACTCCATTGGATCCATTGGAACACAGGTTGTTTTTTTGTTTTGTTTTTTCCTGAAAAGTAACAGTTGTGGACATACCAGCATCAATATGCTGGTAGAATAGAAAAACCAGCACTAGGACCCTGAGACCAACGAACTACTCACATCATGAGTTTGTAACGTCTAGCGAGATTAAAGGTGCAGAGTAAGTGATTATTATCTTTATATTAATATCATTATAGCTCTATATTCTGAGTCTTTATTCAGTAACAGGAGTCTCCCGGTCTCTCTAGCTCTTTAGTAAACAGAAAATGCACTTACAGGTCAGGATTGCAGAGTGAAATTGGAAGTGACGACACAAAGAAGTGAGCAGACAGAACGGAACCACTATGAAATTGGAGCTGATTGCAACTGTACTCTTTACTGATTGGCTGAATTTGGCAACCCACCGAAAAACGTATTTTCTGTTTACTAAAGAGCTGGAGAGAGGGGGAGACCCAACAATCACACTATAGCAGGGGTCTTCCACGTTTTCAGGCCAAGGACCCCCTAGCTGAGAGAGAGATGAAGCAGGGACCCCCTCTATATCGTATAAAATTGTGTTTCAGATTCAACATTTTTTGTTCACGTGGTCTGCTATTTTTTCCCTCTACACCTATAGCCTCTTTGCCAAAAATAGCCGATCTACAAGCTCACAACGCGTTGTGAGCTTGTAGATCTGCTATTCTTGGCTAAAGTTCTCCTCAGAAAAGGGATTCTAGGGTTCAAGTGGTTAAGGTAAAATAAAAAATCCTATCACACAAAGATTTGGCGGACCCCCCTAGGGGTCCCGGACCCCCTGTTGAAGACCCCTGCACTATAGCAATGATTACTATCAAAATATAGAGGTTTAACTTTTTTACAAGACACTTCTTTGTTTTAACCAAAGAAAATATCACTTACCCTACCTTTACTGGATCAAAGGAAACAGCTGAAGCGTTTTAATAAAGTTTATTTCATAAAGATGGCGACCAAAAGCACAGTATTTACAAGATGTACAGTTTTGATACACGGTTTGTCAAATCTGCACATTGTCTTTACTCCCTGACCCTGAAGCACTGCTATATAGTCACCCTGTCCATTCCTAAGTTATTTGAACGGTGAAAGATATTGTTGTTGTAAATCCTGTGACGTCCTTTATTCACATTGTAGTTCTAGTTGTAAAGACAAGTTGGACACACTGTCTGTCGTACGCTGCTCAGTCCTATCATGTTACTCATTATTGTACAATTAAACTGACCCAAGGAGTAAATAAAATGTCCTGTTTTATCTGAACTCCTGTCCCGAGTTTTTCTATGAAACGCAAGACTACGCTGCTGCTACAAGAATGCTAACCGAAGCTAAACCTGCAGCTATACTTCAGAGCCCCCCCCCCCCCCCTCAGCTCTTTAATTCATATTTCTTCTACATCTGAATGTTGTTTTGCATATTCAATTGGATTTTTAGATCAACGCGATCAAATGATGAGTGATTCAAGTGATTTTAATCTTGTGTTGAGCATTTAAAATACCGTGAATGTGATTTTTTTTTTTACTATCTGACCAACATGAGAACTGTTTTAGCTGAATGTAGCTTGATTCGTGTTTTCTTTCCCAGTGAAGAAGTTTCCGCGTTTATCGAATACGGCACGCACACACAGTTTCCTGCCTTTGTGTAGCAATAAATAAAAAAATGCTTATCTACCAGCTCACAGCCCATCGCGATGCGTTGTGAGCTTATAGATTAGTTTTAAAGTAATTAATTAATATGGTTGCAGTGTCTGTGTTGATCTAAAATCTGATTAATCATTCAGGGGTGGAGGAAATATGAATGATAATAATTATAATAATAATCCTTGAATACCATCAATTTCTTCACCATAATAAAGAATACGATGAATACACATAGGCTATTATTATGTTGCATAATCAAGGAAATCCACTGTGCGTAAAGACGGTGTGTAAAGTATCTTGTTCCCTCAAATTAGTGAACAAGAAGTAATTTGAGGGCACGAGTTATTATTTTTCTGTCAATGGCCACTCCGGGGCTTTGTAATTTAGCATGCTTTTTAGGAAAGTTTAACTGTGCACATTTTATACTGTTATTCAGTGTGGCCACTAGATGGCAACATTAGTCTGGTAATAGTGGTACTCACTCACTCACCACATGTATTGACTGACTTAAAGGGATAGTTCACCCCCAAAATGTCATTTTTTTCTATCTATTAGTCACCCCATGGAGACTTGAATTCAAGGATATTTATTTGTTTTGTCACATCCTAAACCAATAATTTGATGACCGGCAGCGATTCTGGTAGGAGCCACAAAGGAGACTCTTTTTTACCGGAACACTTTTTTACCGCTGGTCATCAAATTATTGGCTTAGGAATGCTACCAAAACAAAAATGTATCCTTAAATTCAGGTCTCCATAGGGTGACATAGGGTGATCGATAGAGAAAAAAAGTAATTTTGGGGGTGAACTATCCCTTCAACAGAAATCGAGAATAATATATCTTAATAGCCTCCACGGGAGCGTACTCAAGTTCCCTCAACCCTATGTTCCCTCAGCCCTATGTTCCCTCAGCCCTATGTTCCCTCAGCCTTATGTTCCCTCAGCCCTATGTTCCCTCATCCCAAATTAGACCCTATGTTCTCTCAGCCCTATGCTCCCTCATCCCAAAATAGAACCTATAGTGGGGTTCTGTGTCAATGCAATTTTTAATTTTCATTTCCGATTCTTGTGAAAGTTTCGTCTTCACTACTAATTTGAAGGTAAGGGTCTATAAAACAATTCTGGTCGAAGATATTTTCACCCAGATAAAAAATTGGCCTCTAGGGGGCGCCGGCAGTTGCCAGCTCTAGCAAATATGTTAACTGTTGTAACTTTTGATTGGATTATCCGATCTGAACATATGAGATATGTATGGATGCAGGATCAGGAGTAGCATTTGGTAATTCAAGCATATTACCCATAGAATCAATTTATAATTTTCCAATATTGCCGCATATCGACAAAAATAGATATAGTAGGGGACCGTGTATGGGTAATTTGTTGTTTTAATTTCAAATTGATGTGAAAGTTTCGTTTTCACTACTAAATTTAAGTTAAGGGTCTATAGAACATTTCAGCACTCAGATAAAGAAAATGGCCTCTAGGGGGTGTCAGCGGTTCCCAACCCCACACCAGCCGTAGAAAAATATGGGAACTGTTATAACTTTTGATTGGATTATCCAATATGAACATAATGAGGTATCTATGGATTCAGGATCAGGAGTAGCAACTGGTACTTAACACATATTTCCCAAAGAAGCAATATTTCTTCTGCTATCTGCACATTTCCACAAGAATAGTCAGAAGAGGTCTATGCGCTAACTTATGTGTCGGAATAGCATTAATTTCCATTTTTGTCTCCACTACCCATATATCTACTTGAATAACTAACATTACAGTGTCTTGCTATATCAATTATTATTATCATTAATAGTATTACTTTCCATTTTAAGATAAATCATTCCAGAACAGCATGTTAAATGTCTTTCAATATAGGCAGGATTTCTATTAATTTGTGGCATACATGTTTTTTGGGGGTATTAAGTGGTACTGAATCCAAATCTGCTGTATGCCCAGCTCAAAATTCATCATTTAAAGATGGCGGCCACCACTAGGCTGAAATATATTACGTAAAACATATTTTTGACTACACAAGGCAGAAACTTGATTGAATTTAGCTTTTTAGGTTTTCATATATGGGGAATCCAATCCCATATTCTGATTTGAGATCAAATGTGAGGAACGTGTTTAAAACATATATTGGGAAAATTGTCATTTATAGGGGATATTACAAACAATTGGAACAAATCAGGCCTAAGGGGACCCGTGACAGCTGGAAGTCCTGGGTTGTCCCCCTTCTCCCCTGTACAGTTTTGATAAGCTCCAGATTCGAGGGCTGAGCAGGGCCATTAAGGGTATAAGTTAGATGGGCTCATCAGTGGGGATACAGTGAAGAGGCATGGAGAGGGTGTGGAGATCAGTGCAGAACCAACTGTCAGAACATACACTGTCTACTGGGTGTCTACGAACGGGTAGAGACGGAGTGTAGCAGGGATAGGGTTTACCGTTGCTTTTTATCTGGAGCTTTTTAACAGCTATAGGGGAAAGGTGAACAGTCCATGATGCCCTGTGCTCCATTCTCCTCCATATGATCCTAGTGTAACCAACCTCCAGGCCCACAAGGGGCCATGTCCCTGCTGCTATCGGACAGACAAGCATTGCTTTCTGTATTCACCTGTTACAGCCCATGTCATAATGATAAGTCACTGATGACCATTGGTAATATTACTTAGAAACAACCAGACTCTCCTGTGAGCCAGTCTGACATAGGGATATCCTTGTCTGCCTGACACCACTGGGGACTGACCTGCATCGCTACCTATGTCTGCCCACGAGCACCTATCTTGGGCATAGGAAGAGCCAGCAGATCCTCATGGAGGTCCACTTGGGATGAACGTATCCAGTGATACAGACCGACATAGGAACACCCCTGTCGGCCGTACGCATAGCCATGCACTACATGGAGTTCTTAGAACCACCATCACCAGCAACCGACTCGCATATCAACACTCTCTCTAACCGGCTCTGAGCACTCCTCCTGGGCTCACAAGTGCCCCAGTCTACAGCATTATTTATTTGGCAGCTGTTATGAGATGGGAAAGGGAATCAGCCGATGGAGTGCTTTCTTGGTCCCCATAACTTTGATCTTCCATGCTCCAAGTGCCCAGGGATCTATCCAGTGACCCCCATACTCCCCTTTACCCACCTGAGGGGCATCCTAGGCTCACTAAACTCATGAACCAGACCCCCTATTACCTCCAAACCCACCACCCACTCCATACCCCCCTCTACCCACCTGAGGGGCTCCATAGCCCTGTTACACTCATCCAGACAGTGGATTCTGATAGCTTTGCACCAACCTTCACACCCTGGCCCATAATAGGCCATGTCTCTTCACTGTATCCCCACTGAGTAGCCCATCTTCCCTATACACCTGATGGCCCAGCTCAATCCCCAGGTCAGGAGCTTTTCAAATCCATATATTGTAAGTAGGCTACTTATTGCACAGCATGTGTCATGGGATAAAGTTGGTTGGATAACCTATTCACCAATAAATTACAATTCATATTTGATCTCTAATCAGAATATGCCATTGTATTCCCCATATGAAAACCCAATAAAGCTAAATGCGATCCAGTTTATACCTGGTTTAGTCAAAAGTATATGTTGTTTTAAATATATTTCAGCATAGTGGTTGCCACCATCTTTAAATGGTACATTTTGAGCCATTGTCAGCCATTTCTGAACCATTTCTGAGCTGGGCATACAGAAGATTTGGACCCAGCACCCCTTATTACCCATACAACCATGTATGCCATAAATTAACACAATTTGCCTTCATGGTTAAGATTTTTGGAAATCTGACCTACATGTAGACTAATTTCGATTGTTGCCATTTTGGAAAATGGGTAAAAAAAACAAAAACATTTCAATCTGGTTTCTTGACACTCAAACCAAAATTGTTCTATAGACCCTTATCTTCAAATTAGAAATGAACTTTCACAACAACTTGAAATGACTGACTGGCCTAATAGAAGTTAGGTGTAATTTGAATTAATTTGATGTAAATGTCAGCCATCTTAATTTTTTTCCATACCAGAATATTCAAAACATCAATATTTTAACTCCAGTTGATTCCACACACAGTATTGATGTGATATAGCAATACAAAAAAACATTACACAGCAATTGTGGGATAATTAAGAAATTGATCAAAACATCATAATTCCGATTTTGGCCATTTTGGAAATGGGGCAAAAACAATATATTTTTTTCAATCTGGTTCATATATCTTCGAGCCAAATTGTTCTATAGACCATTATCTACACATTAGAAGTGAAAAATTAACTTTCACATGAATTTGAAATGACTGAGTGTCCTGGCACCCCATGGTGCCACCCTCCTTTACCGTGACTAAATGTAAAATGGTTCAAAGACTTATCTATAATGATTCAATCAAATTGATATTGGGCTGCACTTATAGTTACACTTAGTTAGTTAATTTCGTTGCTTTTTTTTTTTACAACAACACATACCGTACACAACATGTAATTGGAAACACAACAAAACAACTTTCCTGTGCTTTATGCACAGGTCAATTGACATTATTCTCGGGCTGTACAAAATTGTACAATTCTCTTCTGCAACCAATGACCTATTTCAGAGAAATGGAAGGTAAACGACAGCAAAAGTGTATACGTCTCTCTTGTTTTAGAGAAATGGAAGGTTAACCACAACATAAACAACCTTAATCACACCTTGGTCAATAAGTGGTACCTACCATGGTAATTGAAATAAACGTTAGGTCAATGATGAGCAAAGTAATTGGCTACATTTTGCACCAAAATCGATGATGTAAAGTATGAACTCTTTTGCAGATAGTGTAGGTTTCAGCCAGTCCACCGCAACTGGCAACAAACTGCAAAGCAAATGTCAGCAATGTATGAAATCACTTGACATCCACTCTGCAACCAAAACCCGGCATGTTCTCATAATGTACACCAAACGCACTGACCATTAACATAACAGGGAGATATTCTGAGCAGCACACACAAACACATAGTTTCGCTTTCGGTTAATCACAACAAAATAGCGTGACAGAAGCCACCACGTACATCACCCCGAAGTGTGCACCCTTCAGAGGCCGTGGACCGCGCAGCTACGTCTGCAGCCATAAATGTTCTGCCAAGCACATCCAACGTGCTTGTGAGTCTCTCGACCACACCACTTAAGTCTTTCTATGGTTCATCCTGTCCTCAAAGTGCCACAGTGTGACTGTGATCAACACAGTATATCTATAATATAATATTAATAACTCTCTTCTCATGTCCAGAAAAATGTATCACTTTAAACTCATACAGATCTGAGGTTCCCTTGTGCACCTCAGTCTAGTTCATCTGTGCCTGTCTTGTTGACACCGCCACTGAATTGGGTGAACTAGCTGAACTGTAAACATCTTGATAAGAAAGGACATCTACTGCACAGTGTCGATGTGGAAACATTTTAGCTGCTCGCCACTAAAATCAACTTAATCTCCTCCCTTAATATTTACCTACATGTATTGTCTTTATTCAAAAATTATAATATGTTGAATACTAATAACTTAATTAGGTGTTACATATGCCTTCATAGTTTCAGATTGAGACTTGCCCTACATGTATTGTCTTTATCCAAAAATTATAATAGTATTTATACTCACTTAATTTATTATCAGTTATTCTTATATTGGAGTACCAGCACTTATTAAAACATTGTCTTGATTGAAGAACACAGCATGTTTCCGTTCCGTTAACTA
Source organism: Gymnoscopelus microlampas (assembly GCF_963454915.1). NCBI lineage: Eukaryota > Metazoa > Chordata > Actinopteri > Myctophiformes > Myctophidae > Gymnoscopelus > Gymnoscopelus microlampas. The sequence continues at coordinate 935,251 of NC_139950.1, read as the reverse complement.
ATGTGAGATTAGTCCTGCATAATTTAGTTCAATTTGGAAATATATATAGTTTGATTGTGGCCTCCTATTTAACACTAGACATTACACCAGCTTGTCACATCAATTTTGTTTTTGTCCACTTATTTCAATTATGTTAGTCTACGATGTCACTACACATAAGATGTAATATTATTTTACTAGTGGGGCACTATCATTATTTGATATTTTGAAGATATGCAGAATCAAGGTTACTCTATAATGTATTAGTGCAACTCATTGTTTGTTTATCAAAACAGAAAGAATTTTGAGCGATAGAAAATGTATTTGCTTACACATGTCGAGGCCCCAACAACAACGATTAGCAGTAAGTCAACCTTGCTTCATATATTCCACTGCTTGCTTAGAATGTGTGTCCTTCACCATGGCATAGTAGTTCCAGTGTCTGTAACAGATTTGTCAAAAGTCATGCATTTGTCAAAAGTCATGCATGAGGCTTGCTCTCTGGTCGCCATAGGAAGTGAGTCATCGGTAGTCATCGGAATAATTGCAGTTACAGTGTATGTGAGTCAGTCAGGCGGGCCTCTGTTCTGCTCCTGGCCTTCATCTTGTTTGGTTTATGACAACTAATGTTTGCACTATCTGTACTCCAAAATGCGTCTCGCCACTAAGAGAGACTACTAGCCCTTCCACGTAAAGAAATGATGAGGTGTTCAATCGATGCCTAAGTAGGGTATCAATACTTTTGACAATGCTTTTGGGCTTTCTGTCATTTGCTTACATTCTTAAAATTATTACGGGGCCAGAGCTCTGCTCTGGACACGTATTGTTATTGGCAGTATTCTGTCACTTCTGCCACTTTTCGCAGTTCTGGCTGAACCGCGCTGTCGCTTTTTACGAAACTCGGCCATATGGTAGATGGTCATGAAAAACGATCAAAAAATAATTCTCACAATCTTTCGTCCAAAGGTGGCGCTATAGCACTCAATTGAAAATGCCAACTTTGAACAGGTACAACTCATGCCCTGTTTGACCTACAGCCATGAAACTTGGATACACATAATGCGTCTCCTCATGCTGAACAACTTTCACCCTCTGACTTTTGACCTCTGACCTTTAGATCTCCCACCATTTTGAATTATATTTTTTCACTTATGGAAAATCCGTTGGAAATTTTTGTAGGCAGAGGTCCAAAGTTCAAGTGTTAAACGTTTCGTGCAGATTGCTCAAAAATCCCAGGAGGAGATAGAGTTTAACTATTACAGTTTTATGAAAATTATTCATTTGTGCCTAAAACATACATGCAGACTCACATTTCTTTGAAACTTTGCAGAAATGTACAGGGTCATTCCAAATATCACTGAAACCAATCTTACTCCAATTGGCCAAAAGGGGGCGCTATAGCAATTTTTTGAAAAGGCAGACTTTAAACAGGCATAAGTCATGCCTCGTTTGGCCGAAAGTCGTGAAACTTGCTTACACATGTGCCTTGACTCATGAGGAACACACGTATTGATTTGACCATTAAGCTCCGCCCTTAGATTTTCCGCAATTTTGAGCAGTTTGAAAAATACTTGTTTTTGCCAGTTCTGGCTTAACCGTGCATACGCTTTTTACGAAACTCGGCCATATGGTAGATGCTCATGAAAACTACCAAAAAATAATTCTCACACTCATTCGTCAAAGGGTGGCGCTATAGCACTCAATTGAAAGTGCCAACTTTGAACAGGTACAACTCATGCCCTGTTTGACCTACAACCATGAAACTTCGATACACACATGCGTCTCTTCATGCCCGACAACTTTCGTGGTCTGACTTTTGACCTCTGACCTTTAGATCGCCCACCATTTTGAATTATATGAAAAACAGTCATTGGCTCCTAACTTCTGCATTTTTTCACTTATGGAAAATCCGTTGGAAATTTTTGTAGGCAGTGGTCCAAAGTTCAAGTGTTAAACGTTTCGTGCAGATTGCTCAAAAATCCCAGGAGGAGATAGATTTTAACTATTACAGTTTTATGAAAATTATTCATCTGTGCCTAAAACATACATGCAGACTCACATTTCTTTGAAACTTTGCAGAAATGTACAGGGTCATTCCAAATATCACTGAAACCAATCTCACTCCAATTGGCCAAAAGGGGGCGCTATAGCAATTTTTTGAAAAGGCAGACTTTAAACAGGCATAAGTCATGCCTCGTTTGGCCAAAAGTCGTGAAACTTGCTTACACATGTGCCTTGACTCATGAGGAACACATCTATCGCTTTGACCAGTAAGCTCCGCCCGTAGATTGTCCGCAATTTTGAGCAGTTTGAAAAACACTTAAACCCAGGATTTTTCAGCTATTTGCGTGAAACTGTATCATCTGTGTAATCTCCTTTTTCATAGTTCCTTGTCTGTTGGTCCAATGGCGTCTCCCTTAAATGAGTGCCTCACAATCTCAAGGTCGCCAGTTCAAGCCTCACTTGATGCAGACTTAATTTAAGTTGAATTGCAAACAACATGACTGTATCAATGAATACATGTGCAAATGGTAAAGATAACCTGAAATGCTTATTTGAGAGTACGATTTCTCAATGTATGACATACTTCATTCTGAAAATAGCCGATCTACAATCTCAAAACTTTTCAGATAGCAACGTGTTTCTGAGCTTGTAGATCGGCTGCTTTCACTGTTTTCGGTAGCGAGGAGACATACAATTTCTCTATTGGTAAATGGTTTGTGAACGAGTGATCTTAGTGTTGGCTTGGTTCATGACAGAAGGCAAGAGTTTATGATCTTCAACAGAAAACATCAGCCTGGACAAAGCTATAGCACTATGGGCCCTATTCTGGGCGCCGCCTTACCCTTTATCCCTAAACTACTTTGCCATTTTTTCCTATTTTGAAAAACATTTTCAAATAGTTCAACTAGCCGATCTACATCGACAGGTTGTGAGCTTGTAGATAGGCTTTTTGAACTATTTGAAAATGTTTTTAAAAATCGTAAAACATGGCAAAGAAGTTTAGGGATAATGGGTAAGGCGGCGCCCAGAATAGGGCCCTATAGGTAGTGTTGCAGCCTATTAGCCTATCATGGGGCGGCCATAGCTGGGTGGTTAGTGAGCACGCCTAGGGAACCAGAGGCCCTGGTTGCCCCAGGTTCGATTCCAGGCCATCCCAGCATATGCGTCGATGAAATTAAATTTGTCCCTGAGCAAGACTCTTAACCCCTAATTGCTCACAGGTTCTCATTGGAAACAAGACCACAAGGACTTTCATGAACGACCTGTTAAAAGGAATTATCCTTATCCTAGTCCGAAGGTTGAGAGTTCGATTCCTGTTAATGGCAATAGGTTGAGATGTCCAATCTATCCATTCTGTTTCCATCTCTCTCTCTCTCATCAATCTATTCCGTTTCCATGTCTCTCTTCAATCTATTCCATTTCCACGTGTCTCTCTCTCTCTCTCTCTCTCTCTCTCTCTCTCTCTCTCTCTCTCGTCTCTCTCTCTCCAGTTTCCATGTCTGTCTGTCTCTCTCTCACTGGCCCCGTATTATCGCTGCTTGCAGCTATATTTGTTATTATTATTAGTACACTTATTATATATATATGTATTTATTTTAAACTAAAAACTCTACCATCTTATTACCGGTCAAATTGGCGTAATTTTATATTTAGTTTTGTTTGTCTAGAATCACTTCTGCTGGCTGGTCCTCCTAAGAAAGAAACACTGACTTGTTGTACACCATAATTAGTTTTAGCGAAAATATAATTACACAATATAGTTGCCCCATACCTAAAAATACAGATTAATTTGAATATTATTGTATGCAAGCTACTGTTTTCTTTATATTCTGCAGAATTCTCTGAAGAAACTAATGTATTTGAACGTAATTTTTCTCTCCTCACCTCTGACCTCGCTTCTCTTCTCTTTTCTTATTTTATTTTTTTTTCTTAAATGTCCTAGTTACCATTGTCCCTGATTATTTTTTTCTTACGACCCATAGTTATCACTTAATTTCAGACTGTTCATAACTATAACAAAAATAGCAGATCTACTTTGGTCACAGTACATTATTTCTGCATTTATTTTTATTATTCTATAGAGAATTTAGTCGATCTGCAAGTACACGTTGGGTCACTAATTTCAACCAGATTTAATTTCCACTATCCATGACTACATTTTAGCTGGGAGCATTCACATGCAAAAAAAATAGGTTTTTGTTTTCCTTTTCCACTGACAGTGTTGTGGGAATCTTATCAGTGTGTGTGGGCCACTGCTGCAGGCAGCTGGTAAGGAGTGAAGGTCAAAGCGCCTTCCTTCCCCCCCATTCTTTCAACTGTCTATTTTAATAACAGATTTAAAGAAGAAGCTATTTCTCTCCCTCAATGCATGGCTCAACAGCCTTTTGTAATTCATGAACTGTATTTATCTCCTTTTTTTAAACTCTGAAAGTACTGGTCAACCTGACGTTGGATAATTCTCAGGGGTATAGGCAAGGTGTCTTGGATGCACCTTACATGAATGTGGGGTATTACTGAGTTTCTTTCTCTCTCTCCCTCCCCCTGGAAAATATTCCCCTAGTGTCTCAGTCCTCAGGCCTTCACACCGTTCACTCAGAAGTAAATCACTGTGCCCAACTGAGTCAGACTCAAAATGGTACGCAGCCATGCACTTGTGAATGCACCACAGTAACCAGAATCAGTAGTACTCTACAAGGCCACCCCAAGCAGAACTATATGATTTGTGTTAAACCCAATTACATATATGGACCCAGGAACGGCAACGATCGAGGGGCACGTATGAAATATGTTGAACCACGGCCCTAATGTATAAAATGGGTGCGCATGTCATTCATGCGCTCACAATTACTAATGCATTCACCAATTGGGACACACATACAGCTGCAGCAGGCACACGGTCAGTCACCACTTAAGTCAGGCGTTCTACAGCCAGAGGAATGGAAAGTGATGAAGCATGTTAAATAGTCCAAAATATATTTGTGCAGGCATCACACAGACAAACCCCCCCCCCCTCCTCCTGGTGTAAAACTAATATTAGATAAATCTACATGCACCGAAAACCAAAGGTTATAATGTGGCATTTCAGAGGTACATACAATAAATCCATGTATTTATATACATAGCCAGGCATGCGCCGAACACCCAAGTTGAATTGTGGGTTATTTCTAGATGCATTGACATAAATATATATATATACTAGAGGGTCGGGGCGCTGCGCGCCCCTCCCCCCTATCCGCTGCGCGGTGCTTTGTGTTTGTTGGTCTCTATAATATATAAAGCCATAATAGGAGATGTTCCCAATGGAGCTATGCCCAAATATGGAGTGTGTTGTCTGACCTCACTTGGGTCTCGTTGGGCGGTGGTCGGCGATGACGCTAAGGAACAACATGGCCGACTGTAATGTTGTGAGTTTGTGTTGGCCGCAATTAATTATGCTGCGAGGGGGCAGATGTGTGCTGAGCAGTATGAAGTGGCCTACAGACTGCGCGTAGTAATTCTGCACGTTGTGGCGTGTCTTGTTAGTGACATTGATATGTTGTTTTTGTGTTTAGTCCCACACAGTGGCAGGTTTTTTTGGGGGGTTTTGGGTTTAGAAATGTATTATAGGATATATATATATATATATATATATATATATATATATATAAATAAAGACAAATAACTGTACAGAACAGTTGATAGTCAAACACCAGTGTGTCACGGTCCGCTCCCTGGACTGTGCCCTTATTATTTGGACCTTGAATGCCCTTATATGGTGTTGGACTCCTAAGGGCTGTTCTTTACGCCTGTTTAGGCCGTTGTTCTTTATGTTCTGCATTTGTCTTGTATTGTAACTCTGTTGCCTTTGCCTTGGTTTTCTGTACTCTTGTTTTGTAGTAGTGTTTCCTGTCTGCCTTGTTTGCTGTTTCCTGTCTTGTCTCACCTCCCTGTAATTATTGTAACCCTAGTCACCTGTGTCGTGTTTGCCTGTTAGCCTATCCCAGTGTTGATTGTCCAGTTGTGTTCACCTGTGTCTAGTTAGTCCTTGTGTATTTATACCTCCCTGTTCCCAGTGTTTGGTTGCTAGTTCATTGTTGAACTGTTATGTGTGTTACTGTCTTGAGTTCAGCTCCTATACTTTGTATCCCTGTCTTTCGAGTTATTAATATTAAACCCTTTGATCTAACCTATTCTGCCTCGGCCTCCTCCTGCACTTGGGTCCTACAATCTGCCCTGACTCAAACCGTGACAGAAGTGTAAAAAACAGTTTGGGATGTGTCCGGTGGTAACGAACATATACAGAACGGACCAACAGTCTGTGTGCAGCACACCTCCTGCTTACAGTTGATACAAACATGTATACTTAACAAAGACTGGAGTACTGGCCTTAATCGACAACATATAACGACAAACTTAATTGACAACATAAAACGACTTAATCGACAACATAAACCGACAAAATAAAACTTTAATCGACAACATAAAACGACTGTAGTACTGGCCTTAATCGACAACATAAAACGACATATAACAACATATAACAACATATAACGACACAACGTGGGCTACACGCTATCTTCTCCCATGAACCCGGTGTTGTTCGCGGATTAGAGAGCCGTGTAAACGCAGCTAGTGTAGTGTATCAGTAAACCAAGGATCATAGAACACAGAGAGACAGTGTAGTGTCTCAGTAAACTATAAGATCATAGAATACAGAGAGACAGTGTAGTGTCTCAGTAAACTATAGGATCATAGAATACAGAGACAGTGTAGTGTCTCAGTAAACTATAAGATCATAGAATACAAAGAGACAGTGTAGTGTCTCAGTAAACCAAGGATCATAGAACACAGAGAGACAGTGTAGTGTCTCAGTAAACTATAAGATCATAGAATACAGAGAGACAGTGTAGTGTCTCAGTAAACTATAGGATCATAGAACACAGAGAGACAGTGTAGTGTCTCAGTAAACTATAAGATCATAGAATACAAAGAGACAGTGTAGTGTCTCAGTAAACTATAGGATCATAGAACACAGAGAGACAGTGTAGTGTCTCAGTAAACTATAAGATCATAGAATACAAAGAGACAGTGTAGTGTCTCAGTAAACTATAGGATCATAGAATACAGAGACAGTATAGTGTCTCAGTAAACTATAGGATCATAGAATACAGAGACAGTATAGTGTCTCAGTAAACTATAGGATCATAGAATACAGAGACACAGTGTAGTGTCTCAGTAAACTATAGGATCATAGAATACAGAGACAGTGTAGTGTCTCAGTAAACTATAGGATCATAGAATACAGAGACAGTGTAGTGTCTCAGTAAACTATAGGATCATATAATACAGAGACAGCGTAGTGTCTCAGTAACCTATAGGATCATAGAATACAGAGAGACAGTGTAGTGTCTCAGTAACCTATAGGATCATAGAATACAGAGACAGTGTAGTGTCTCAGTAAACTATAGGATCATAGAATACAGAGACAGTGTAGTGTCTCAGTAAACTATAGGATCATAGAATACAGAGACAGTGTAGTGTCTCAGTAAACTATAGGATCATAGAATACAGAGAGACAGTGTAGTGTCTCAGTAAACTATAGGATCATAGAATACAGAGAGACAGTGTAGTGTCTGTTGAAGGGGGATATTTTGAATGCCATCAAACTCAGGAACAAAAGCTTCTCCGAGTTCAGAAAAAACAAAAGTGAGCAGCTACTTGAAAAGTGCAGAAAACTACGAAACGTAGTTACCTATTTGATCAGAAATGCCCAAAATAATTTCTTAAATGAGAACATAGAGGCAAACAAAAGCCACCCACAAAAACTGTGGGAGGCACTAAAACAATTAGGCTGCAACGGAAAAATTCAGACAAAATCTACAAACATTTGCATTATTTCAAGTGGCTCGCTCACTACCGACAACCAATTGGTAGCGGACTGTTTTAACAGTTTCTTCACCACAGTTGCAACCCAGTTGGTAAGCAAACTCCCTCAGCATTCAGGTCTGTATGGCCCCGACCACATTCAAGCTCACTATGAGAAACTAGGGGCTAAAAAATATTCTTTCTCTTTCAAACCTGTATTTACTGTTGATGTGCAAAAAAAACCTCCTCGCCCTACAGCCAAACAAGGCCACCGGCCTTGACAACATCCCCACCAGATTCCTCAGAGACGCAGCGGTCTCCATTGCTCCCATAGTAGCCCATATTACAAACTTATCCATAAGTCAGTGTCACGTCCCACAAGAATTCAAGTTGGCAAGGGTAATCCCTGTATATAAAAAAGGAAGCAAACTAGATCCTGGCAACTATAGGCCTGTTTCCATCCTTTGTTCCATCTCAAAGGTTATAGAGCGATCAATCCAAGAACAAATCAACAGCTACCTCAGCGAGCATAAACTGTTGTTTGAATTCTAATCAGGCTTCAGAACATCCCACTCCACTGACACATGCCTACTGTATTTGACCGATTACATCAAACGTGAGGTAGACTCGGGCAAATACTGCGGCATGGTCATGCTGGACCTCCAAAAGGCGTTGTAACACTGTAAACCACGAAATTCTACTTGATAAGCTGAAGGCGATTGGTTTTGATTGCACATCACTAAATTGGATGAGATCTTACTTGGAGGGTAGAGAACAAGTGGTTGACTAAACGGAACCATGTCCTCATCCCTCCCGGTGAGCTGCAGGGTTCCTCAAGGCAGCTGCCTGTAACTGCAAACTGTTCATGTTCGCTGATGACTCGGCACTCCTGATCTCGGGTGAGGACAAGTTGCAAGTCGAGGAAGCTCTCAGCTCTGAACTCTCAAAAATCCGTACCTGGCTTACCGATAACAAACTGTCACTACACCTTGGGAAAACTGAATCCATCCTATTTGGGACCAAACATTCCCTCAGTAAAATGAAGGTAAATGACTTAAAGGTCAAAGTCGATGACACGATCATCACTAGCAAAGAAGAGATTACCTATTTGGGATGTATTCTTGACAAACACCTGACAGGTGAAAGCATGGCAACAAAGGTGTTCAAAGGAGTAAACCAGAGAACCAGATTTATGGGCAGAGTTTCCTCTTTTGTCAACCCTCAGGCACTCAGGACCCTCTCAGGGGCCCTGATTCAGCCCCTTTTTGACTATGCTAGCTCCTCTTGGTACTCCAACACCTCAGTGTCACTGAAGACTAAGCTTCAAACCTCCCAAAACAAACTGATTCGACTACTTCTCGGACTAGGGCCCATGACCCACCTCTCTCCCACTCACTATGCCAGCCTAGGTTGGCTCAGGGTGGAAGACAGGGTTATACAACTAAAAATGGGACTGGTCTTCAAAATTGTAAATGCAGATTTGCCCGAAATGCCCCCTATACCCGCATATCTGTATAAGTACCTCGAAAAAGTTAGTGACACCCACAGTCACAAAACTAGAGGGAGCGTAAACAACAATCTGGTAACACCCACCCATAAAACAAACATGGGCAAATTCTCCTTCTATAGCACAGCCACCAAGGAATGGAATAGTCTAACCCCATCCCTCAAAAAATGCAGTTCGCTGGGCTCATTCAATACAGTGTATCTGTCTGTCTTCTAATGTCCCCATGAATTGAGTATGTGAGCATTGATATATGTGTATCAGTACAGTATATATATATATATATATATATCAATTGAGTATGTGAGGATCCCATTTGAAACAAGCCATTGTGGCTTTCCCTGGGCGAACCCATTTTAGTTGACCTTGTATTGTAAACTGTACTTCCATGTGCTTTTTCTCTGCAAACTTCTAAATAAAGTATTCAATCAATCAATCAATCAAACAAACAAACAAACAAACAGGTGCACCGTTGCTCCAATATGCACCAAACTTGGCAAAGCCACTGTTCAGGGGTCTGCCATGAGAACAGTCACACCACTTGGGCCACTCATAGCCCCTATAGGGACCCCGAGGCGCCAGGTGCCACTGATGCCCCAATAGGCTCTATGCACAGCAGCCATATTGGAAAGTAATTGGGCTTCTTCTTACTTCCTTCACAGGTGTTACCAATGGTACTAATGAAGGCTCTGTTCCATTCTGGTCAGGGTGCTGATATCGTGCATGTTGGCTCACTAGAAACTCAGAGTTATGGGGGTCCTTGAAAATAAGACAACCACTATGCCACACTAAATGGTAACACCTGTGAAGGAAGTAAGGAAGGGGCCCAATTCATTCCCAATATGGCTGCTGTGCATAGAGCCTATCCACATCAAATGTGGCACAAACAGTGTTCAGGGGTCTGGCATGAGAATATAGTCACACCAGAAAACCTAAACTGCACAGATATGGGCGGGGTGCTACAGCAGTGTTACACCAATGTCTACTTCAAATGGCCATAACTCGGTGACCATTGCTCCAATCAGGGCAATATCGTGGCTTCAAAATCTAGTATCTTAAACCCCAGCGTCCTTAATGAGGGGAAGGCTTTCACAGAAAACAGCCGATCCACAAGCTCACAAGCTCACAAGCTTGTCGATCGGCTATTTTCAGCGAAAGCTTTACCCACAACAACCCAAGACACTAATTTTGAGTCCTTTTTTGTTTTTTTGGTCTGTTACATCATGGGCTGATCTGTGCAAAACACATTCATTTCTTTCTACCACTCCTACAGATTTTGTCCTGATTTTGACCTCATGCAAATCGGTACACATTGTGTCTGTACTAGAGCCATTTGAAAATAGCCGATCTACAAGCTCACAATGGGTCGCATCGAGCTTGTAGATCGGCTATTATCAAAAGATTTGTACACATTTTATACATTTGAAAACTTGTGAAATGGGATATTCTGCATAATGAGTACTTTCTACTTTTGGTACTTTAAGTACATTTTGATACCAATACTTTTGTACTTTAATTGAAGTAAATTTAGAATTCCGGACGTTTACTTGTATTTCTATATTGCAGTATTGATACTTTTACTTAAGTACAATATTTGAGTACTTTTTCCACCACTGCTGACTAGTGCCGGCCGTAGAAGTACGTGCAGTGACAAATATCACCGTCCTCACCCGGCTACCCTCCCCCGAACACGGGTCAATTGTGTGTAGACACTCGACAATGCCGGACGCACCATGGGGTGGATTCAAACCCCCAGCCTCCGCTGTGGTGGGCACTGGGCAGGCACTTTGCACTTTACCACTGTGCCACCCAAGCGGAGGCTCTTTATCCAGAGCCACTTACAGTATACAAACTATAAGATGCCAGGTCAACAATTTACTATTTAGGCACTTAACAGAGGCTCTTTCTGGGCTTGTCGTTGACCGAGCCATCCTGCTCATCCAAATTAGGATGAGCAGGTATTTATCACACTTAAACAGGTAAGCTACTATAGAGAACGGGCGTAGGGAGGAGTCTAGCTAGCTACCAGTGACGTGGGGTGCTCCTTCCATTCCGACATCTCACCACTCCGACTAGTGGCTTCCGCGTGCGGTTAAGGTTAGGGTTAGGGTTAGGGTTAGGTATAGGGTTAGTCAACGTCGGAAAGGCGAAAAGGAGAAATGCACCCCGGTGACGTAGTTCCGGTGGCCATCTTAGTTAGGGTCGTATCAACAACAACATTGACAGTTACTCACAACGTGTCCTGACCGCACAGTCTGTATAAAGTCTACAACACATTTATTGGTAAAGGACAGAAGATGGACCGGGCAATGCGTGACAGAGACATACCATACAGAGAGAAGATGAATACGGACGCAAAGGCACACTACCTGGAAAAAATGTCATTACATCTGTGCCCCAGATCATGTAATGACAGTGTGTCCAGTCAGAGTCACAATCATTCATTTCATAGACTGGTTCACCAGAACCGAAAATAAAATATAGTCATCTTGAGTACTGATTATTTACATATTATTATTAATATTATTAGCGAAGTATTATTATTATTATTATTATTATTATTATTATTATTATTATTATTATTATTATTATTATTATTATTATTATATTGTTCATTCATTAAAGGTAGGGTAAGTGATTTGCAATTATTCAAATAATTCAGGATAGAAAACTCAATCAGGATATAGATTAAACAAGTACAATTGGAAGTGATGACACTAAGAAATGAGCATGCAAAATTGGAACTGGAACACTATAGAGCGTCGCAGTTCCCGCCCACTTCCAGTTGCCGGAAGTAAATACTCAATGCATTTTTCCCATTGACTTTTCCGAAAATATTTATATAAATTAATTTAAGCCTAGAATCAAGCTATCCAGGATCCTGGTGAATCATGACCATAAAACGTTTGATTCTGTGAAAAAAACTTTTTTGAAAACGGCAAAACAAAGGGTATTTATTAAACATAGTATATCATATCATTAAATATAAAATTTTAAAAATCACAGAAAAAAAGGTTTTATGGTCATGATTCACCAGAATCCTGGATGGCTTGATTCTAGGCTTAAATTCATTGATATAAATATTTTTGGAAAAGTCAATGGGAAAAATGCATTGAGTATTTACTTCCGGCACCTGGATTCTGCGCAACTGCGATGCTCTATACAAATTAAGCTTAAAAATGGGTACTTTCTCCTGATTGGCTGAGATTTTGACACCTACCGAAAAATGTATTTTCTGTTTATTAAAGAGCTGGAGAGACGGGGAGACTCCTGTTACTGAACAAACACTCTATAGCAATGATTACTATCAGAATATAGTATTTTAACCTTTAAAAAAATACTTTTTGTTTTAACCAAAAAATATCACTTACCCTACCTTTAAAGGTAGGTAGGGTTGCCAACTTTCAGAAATGGAAATACGGGACACATGCGTCAGGAGCGCGCACGCGCTAATTTTTTTAGGGTTTGGCGCGGATGTGGGAGTTTTTTTATTTCGGTTTTAGGGTCAGGGTTGTTAGTGTTATTAGTACAGCAGCTTAAATCAATATTCCATCAGAATCTTTCACTTGGTGATACAAGCACCAAATTTGGCACAAATGATGTCCAGGATATACTATTTAAGAAAAGTACGTTATCCAGCTGAAACTCCAAGATGGCAGCCAGTTTTCAAGATGGCCGCCTCATCAAATGCAAAATAAATGTTTTTGAAGTAGAACTTGAATGAACAGAAATGTATTAATGATCCAAACATCAAAATGAATGTATTCTGACTGGAAGAACTCAATAGTGTCAATTGAATTCCAATATGGCCGCCAGTTTTCAAGATTCAAGATTTTATTACGTGACTCAAAATGAGCATTTTCGGAAGCTGTCTGATCACAGATATTGCATTAAGTTGAAGGGAAACATCCATGATCATTCATTGAAATGCTGTGGTCAAGCTCTATTGGTTTGTCATTTTTTTTATAAGGGTGATGTCAAAGCACAACCAGGGCACACTGACATCACTGGTGACATCACTGCTGTGAGACTCAGCATGGGGTTCAGTGTCGGCTTGTAGTGCACTAGCTGTAGTTGTAGTTTACTAACTGTTGTAGTGGTGTACTCGCTGTAGTTTGTACTGTAGTATACTTTAGTGTCCCAAATGCTAATAAGCCACTGTATATATCTCAACTACAAGTTTAGTTAGTTGTAGTATTGTAGTTAGATAGTGCACCTGAATTGACAGAATGTGCCAGCGCGGGAGAGCCGAGCCAAGGGTTCTGCCATCTGCCTGGATGGCAGATGGCCTCTTTCAAACAAACGTCCTTGCAACCACGAAGAAGCTGACTCCAGCATCTTCACACATGCTCTCCATGCGGCCAAGCAACAAATGAAGTCTGTGTTGATTAAGGCATGCAACACAGATATTCTTGTTGTTGCAGTCAGTGCAGGCTTAGAAATGATTTGGGTATAATTTGGCCAGGGTCAGTCCATTAGGTGATTGCCAATTCATGATATGGTAGTAATTGTTTGACCAGAGAAGTCCAGTAGCATGCTGTCCTTCCATGCCAGTGGAAAGACAGTTGTGTCAGCTTTTCATGGTAAAGGCAAGAAAACTGCATGTCAGGTAACAGTGTGCAAAATGCAAACTGAAAGCCCTGCCAACTGTGGCTGGCAAAAAGATGGAGAGGTCTGGCAAGTTCTCTGGACAATCCTTCCACCTATTGTTCAGACTTGTGAGCAGTTGACAAAATGTGTCTAAAAGACAGAATTCCGAGGACGATGCAAATGCTATCACTTCATGCTTAAGTGTACACAGTTGTGTGCCTGCAAATGTGAGGACTAAAAGAAGAACCAAACTGTCACGGTTTGGTTCCATATGACCAAAGTGCAGCACAGTCCAGTCCAGTCCAGTACAGCATAATACAGTACAGTCCAGTACAGTACTACATTCCAATACAGTACAGTCCAGTATAATACAGTCCAGTCCAGTGCCATACAGCACAGCACAGCACAGCACAGCACAGCACAGCACAGCACAGCACAGCACAGCACAGCACAGGACAGGACAGGACAGGACTTGTATCATCATAATATCTATATGTATCATCATATCTCATACTCAAAAACTTACATTTCGATGTATAGACCATCAAAATAGGATTATTCAATCAAAATATAGTTCAAACACTGTTTATAACCACTTCGAATGGCGGCCATCTTGAAACATACGGCCATTTTGTTTTTTTCAAGTGGATAACGTACTTTTCTGAGAGAGTAGGTTCTGAAGCACTTGTGTGCCAAATTTGGTGCTTGTATCACCAAGTGAAAGATCGTTTCAGCAATCTGCTCCACTATATTTAATTCTATTGGGGGAGCCAGCCCCCCAAACTCCTGAAATGCATAGAAATCTATGAAATCCAAATAAAAAAATCTATGAAATTTATATTAATTATATTGAATTATTATGTACTAGAGTCTCGGGGGGCTACTAGTCTCGGGGGAAAGTAAAAAAAAAAAAAAAAAAAATGAGAAGAAATTATATTTTTTATGTTGCAGGGGGTCCGCGGACCCCCTGTGGAGTGTCGGGACGCGCGAGGACCCCCGGAAGATGACGGACCCCTTCGGTGTTTTTTTTGTTTTCATGAAGGTGGTTGCTTGTTTCTGGCGCTTGTTTTTTGAAAACCTGGCATGCCAACCTGGCATCCCAATGGCGGCGGCGTGTTGTTTTGCCTCGGTGGTGCGCACGGTAAACGGTACGAAGCTGTTTCCCCTTCCGTTTTGTCCGAAATGTGGTGAGTAGAATTAATTATGTTGCGTCGTGGAAACTGTGTCGTGAGCAATGAGAGGTGCCCTACGCCACCCGTAAAATCGCCGCGGGCGCCGTGGCTACTGTGTTGGCGAGATGTGGTGTGTCGCCGTTGTGTTTACTCGATTACAGAGCTGTGGCTATGGCGTCAGCGGCGCGCGGAAGTGACTTGCCGTTTATATAATTAGATGAATTATAGTATTTATGTATTTATTAACTGTTAATCCATTATGAAGAATTCCGTTTTCCAGATGAACATAACAACATAAGAGTTATTCTTTACACACTATTTAATTATAATGATTAATATATATAAGAGTTATTCTTTAAATGGGCACACTATTTAATTATATTGATTAATATATATATTAAATAAATGTTTATTTATTAGACTTTAAAAACACAACAATAATAAACAATCAACCATATTAGTCTACTGAAATAGCCTAGACTATGCCCACATCAGCAGCCAATATGTAGGCTGCCAGGGCAGGTAAATAGAAATACTGATTAAAAAAAAAATACTATCTTGTTAAAAAACACAACCAGATAAATAAGATGTAATATCCCATACTGAATCGATCTCAGGAGATGTTTCATTCATGAAGAACTGTGACACTTGCTTGGGTCCTTTGGGTTCTTATATTTTTGGAATATTGTTCTCCTGAGGCATGCTGTCAGTCCACCATGCGCCACATAAAATATACGCTGAGATACTTTACAGTTTGCTTTGTAAACATCTCCACTGACGCTGTCAAGCCAAGGGTTTGCCTCTTCCCACTCACTCACCTCTGTACTTTTGGAGGCGTCTTCTCTTTAGAGGACGCGGTGTAGACATTTTGAAACAGCGAGGTGGACGGTGCACTGAGCAGAGCAACCATGTAACCATGGCAGAACGTATCCAATGAGAGATAGCGCTTTCACGTTGCTAGATACTGTATCCTAGCAACGTGAAAGCGCTAACTCTCATTGGTCGTGTTATGAGTAATGAGCCAATGAGCTGCTGAGCGCACTCCCAGACAATGGCTTCATAGGCTATGAAGACGTGAGGGAATCCCGTCACCAGAGAACTCAATCAGGATACTTACCCTACCTTAGGTATGGTAAATATGCTGATTGAGTTCTCTGTCCTGGTTGGATAAAATTGGAAATGAAACTGAAACTGAAACGAAAATGCATTTTCTGTTTTATAAAGAGGTGGAGAGACAAGGAGACTCCTTTTACTGAACAAACACTCTATAGCAATGAGTACTATCAGAATATAGAGCTATTTAACAATTATTTTAACCAACGCAAATCACTTACCCTACCTTTAATCATTGAGCTAGTAAGTGAACGGAACGGGACCTGTGTTGCCAGATTTTGCGAGAGAAATAAGCAACCAGGTCTATGAAAACAAGCCCAAAAGAAGTGGCTTAGTGACATCGGCTACTTGAAAATAGCCGATCTACAAGCTCACGTGAGCTTGTACATAGGCTATTCAAAAAAAAACTCTTGCAATAAAATAAAGAATATTTGGATTATTTTTTAAACATTCTAACAACACAAATGCTCCCTGGCACAGAACATTTTCATGAAAATATTTGAGAGAACCACTGGTTTAAATGTTTTTTTTTTTTTTAAGCAAGCCTTAAGCAAGAACACTTTATAAATACGCCACACAAAAAAACGCAACCCGCAACTACCAATTTTACAAGCAACTTTACAGAAAAAGCCAGAAAAAGTTCTGCCCAAAGTCGCTTATAATAAGCTGACATGGCAACGCAATTCCACAAGGTCTATTCCCTTTTAGAAAATTGTTAGACGGTGAGAAATATCTCGTGGTTGTGATAGTAAAAAAAAAAAAAAAAAAAACTATTATTATCCTCCGCCAGGCAAGCCAGTAGCCTATTTATTTCAGTGAGGGATTCCCTCACGTGACGTCACCAAGGATACATAGGCTGTGTATCCTTGGTGACGTGAGGGAATCCTCTGCTGTTGTTTGCTCAGTCCATGCATGGGCACGTACGTCAGCGGAACACCGCAAGGCGGTACCTGGACTCGTATTCCGGTACCTCGGTAGCTTGAAATGGTTTTATGCGATGGGGATTTCATTCATAAGACTTGAGCTACCGTTGGACCCTGTTACTATAACGTTCCTCGGAGTGCAGTTCACACATAGCAGACTTTTTACATGGATCTATAATAACTGCATATTTTGGTGCTTGGATTTAAAGCAGTTGTTTGCAACATCTGGAGTTAGGACTTCCCTTCCGAGGGAACTGGATTACCTTCTTCATGCAACTCTTTTGGAAAGAAACCAAGAACATCTTACAAGATTCTACCAAGAAGATCAACTTCGGTAAGGGGAAATTGAAATTGAAAAAATGTCAAGGACCCCCATAACTCTCAAACAGGGTTGGGAAGTAACTGATACATGTAACGCTGTTAATCAGAGTTTAAAAAACGGTAACGTCTTACAGTACATTTTAAAATGTGTAATCTGGATTACAGTAACGGGGGTGTAGTAGCCTAACGGGGGTTACGGGCGGATTACATTCTTCTCTTCATATGGTATGGCAAAGGACAAACATTGGCAGTGCAGTCAGATAATGAGAAAACAGCCAGTTACAAAGTGCATATACTGTAA
>NC_139950.1:902500-912500 GCF_963454915.1 Gymnoscopelus microlampas | reverse complement strand
AGCCTTCATTAGTATCATTGGTAACACCTGTGAAGGAAGTCATAATATGGCTGCTGTGCATAGAGCCTATAGCAGGCCATCACAGAGCAAATAGCATATTTTATTTTGTTCATATCGCCCAGTCCTACCTGATTCCGACAATATTTATTTTGCCTTTGCTTTGAGTAACACGACATTGAATAAGACACAATGGCATTCACAGCATCATCCAGGAGACTCAAGGGGAGACAGCAGAGCTGCCTGCCAGCAGTGATGTGGCTGTGGACAGTGCGCCCTCTATGGTTCCACATGGTAACGCCAAAACAACCACCGGAACTCAAGAGAGCAGGTTGGAGCTTAATATGTTTCTTTTTTCTATCCCACATAATTTACTTGGTATTTAGATACATATCAGTGTAAATTAGAGTGAATGATGAATCTCCATTTTAACTGAACCCATTTAGACCGAGAACCCCTAAGTAACTATACCTTTCAATCCGGCAACCCCTTTTGGGTAGTTTTTGCTATGTACAGCAGTGGTTTTCAACCCTTTTCATTTCAAGGTCCATTATTTATTCGGCATTTGTGCCACGGAACCACCATTTGATGATATTTAGACTCTCAGTATTTTGTTATCATTGGATGAGATTTTGTCCACAATTCCATGCTGTATTGATGTGGTAGGCCTACTACCATAGAGGAATAATGATTTAATTAAGTAGCCCAATGCAGATGTTTAACAATAATTGAACTCTTGAGAGCGTAAAATGAATCCATCGTGCATCTGTTTGGTTTCAGTTTGCATCAGAGAGGTTCAGCTAGATGCAGGTCTCCTGCACCTAGCTATGAGTCCATGAAAAGTGACCGGTCCATGGGTCTACCTTACAACTTCAAAGGAGATGTCCCTCATCCAGACGACTCATGGTGAGAAACAAAAAAATCCCTCAGGTTGTAGAAACTACACTACAAATGCAAATCAAAACTACTTCCTTCGGAGCCTGTCAGTATGGATTACAGGGAATATTTAATTGAGTCCCTCAATTTTAACTATTACATTAATGTAATCAGCAATGTGGAAACAAATGTCTCGTAGGCCTAAGCGTCATACATTGTTGTATAATGTGAAAGCAGTGCTATGTTTATGTGACAGTGCAATAACATGAGTGATGAATAATCGTGATAATCATGACGGAAAATAATCAATCAATCAAGCTTCACATATACAGCACAATTCAGACAAGTGCAGTTCAATGCGCTTGACATGAAAAGGAAACTTTTTAAATAAATAACTAGCAAACAAAACATAAAAATGTAATGCATACAAATACATAAAATGCATTAAAAATGGACTGGAACAATTAAAAGTAGGAAGAGAAATGCAGCTATCTAAGTAAAAGCAATGCTAAAAAGATGTGTCTTAAGATTTCTTGGCCATGGTGTCCATTGAGTTCAAGCTATATGCATTATACTCATATTGTTCATTACATAATAATAATAAGGGTAATAATAATAATAATAATAATAATAATAATAATAATAATAATAATAATAATAATAATAATAATAATAATAATAATAATTATTATTATTATTATTACCCTTATTATTATTATTATTATTACCATTATTATTATTATTTTATCTAAACACCTCTGAGCTCTGATTTACGAGTCAATTTCAACTTCTAATTTGTATTTCGATTCACCCCCAGCATTCCTTTCATGTTCCTTCTTCAGTCAGTGAACAGTTTTGTCTTTTTTGTTTTACAACATGAAAAGGGATCAAATGTAACAGAATGTAGAATATTACAAACAGTGTTGGGTAAAGTTACTTTTTAAAAGTAACTCCTTACGTTAAAGAATTACTGCCATTAAAAAAAGTATTCTGTTACATTACAGGGTTACTTTCTGAGAAAAGTGACTCTCTAGATTACTTTTGCGTTACTGATAGTTGGGTCACAAAGTGAGGTTCTGTGACCATCCTTTGGCAAGGATGTTTTGACGATTGATTTGACCTCTATGGACCCTTTAGAAAAGATTTAGCCCCCAGGTCCCTCCCAAAAATCCCGGCATTTTTTGCTAGACAGCCAAATTCAAAATGGCGCCCGGCGCCATCTCTAAAAATTTACTTTTGATCTGGATGACCTAGAATCATGTATGAAGGCACTTTTCCATACAAGTCAACCATTAGGATTCCAAATCTGACACAATTTTAATTGTAAGACCTCGTTTTGACTCCGAAATTCAAGATGGCCGACATCCAGTATAGTAAAAACATATACCCAGGGGGCAAAGGGGGGTATGCTGCATTTGCCCTGCTATAAAAGGTTGGCCACCAGAAATAATATCTATGACCCAGTAGGATCACAACCTATATGGACAACCCGGTCAATTTTTTGCTGGAAATCCAATATGGCCGCCTCAATATTGGCCCCTATCAGTACCCAGGGGCAAAGGGGGGTATGCTGCATTTGCCCTGCCATAAAAGGTTGACCACCAGAAATAATATCTATGACCCAGTAGGATCACAACCTATATGGACAACCCGGTCAACTTGCTGCTGGAAATCCAATATGGCCGCCTCAATATTGGCCCCTATCAGAAAATAGATTTGGCAATAACTTTTGAACCAGATGGGCTAGAAATAAAAACTTGGTGTTTATTTCATGGTTTCAGAGCATGAGAAACTCAATGGAATACTTATCTTTATGATTGGTGTGTCTGGACACGAACATTAGTTTTACTATGACTTTTACAGTGACAGCTGACTGTTATGGCAAAAAGTCTGCTTTTTAAGCAATATGAACACATTTGGTCAGTTTGAGCTTTAATTTATATGTTGTCAATATGGCAGATCCACACCGTGAGTCTGGTCAGAGTCGTGTAATCCAGGATGTAGAGATGGTAGTCAAGGTCATGGCAGCAGTGGAGACTAACCCATTTTCAGTGAGCACATCATCCATGATCAACATATCTACAGGACAGTGTGCTGATTCCACAGTCAAGGACGACTTGATGAGTGTGAAAGAACTGGGTCTGAAGGCATTGTGTGAGTCACTGTCCAGTGAACAGAAGAAGACAAGCATAATGAAGCTTAACACTTTCCACACTCAAAACACAAAATCTAAAACATCTAAGGGGAAAACCTCAGCACCTGGCAAGAGCAATGAAATTACTGCCCTCCTGCGCATGACCCAAATCATAGCCAGTGGTGGAGAACTCAACCTTGTTGACTTTATAGGCAACCACGAGTGCAGTGACTTCCCCCCTTCCCTCTTCCAGGAAGATGGCAGGATGAGAACAGGTACCAAGGCAAGCCTTGTGAAGGTCCTGAAAGAGGAGACCAAAGTTGCATGCATCTCTGACCTGCCTACAGAAGACAGAAAAACAGCAGTAGTTATTGATGCCAACAATCGCTGAACGATACCAACGTCTGCTGTTGAATGATGTGCCTGCTGGCACAGAGATCATTCACTTCTGTTTGGACCGGTACAGCGGACCTAGTCTTAAGACAGCTGAACAAGAACACAGATATGCTCGACCAAAACCTACCAAAGAATATGAAGTCAGTATGCATTACACAGTTCCAGATCCTCAGGAGTTTTTTGCTGTGTCAGCTAACAAGGCAAACCTATTGAGTTTCCTCTGTGACGAATGGTGTGAAATTGAGAAACTTAAGTTGGCCCTTGGTCCGACACATCTTTACCTGGGTGGGGGGTATAAAGAAGAGACAAGGAGTGTGTTGATCAAGGAGGGGTCTATTGAAGATGTCCCTAAAGAAGAGACAAGGAGTGTGTTGATCAAGGAGGGGTCTATTGAAGATGTCCCTGCACTAGAATCCACACAACAGGAGGCTGATACAAGAATAATAATCCACACCCTGTACAGTGTCCAGAATGACAAAGTTGACAGAGTTGTCATCCATGCCAATGATAGCTAGGCAGATACCGGGAATAATCGTTCACTTCCGGATAAAAGCGCCAAAATTGGTACACATACTCCTTGGGTAGTACTGTTTTGATAAAACCCGTTAGCCACCTGAAAATTCAAGATGGCGGCCATTTTTCAAGATGGCCGCCATTGAATATACAGTAATATTACATTTCCCAACAAAATCCCATAGATACAAGCGCCAAAATTGGCAAACATACTCCTTGGGTATTGCTCTTTTGATAAAAACCAAAGATTTTAAGATGGTGGCCATTTTTCAAGATGGCCACCATTGAATATACAGTAATTCGCAGTAATTTCACAATAAAATGTCATAGATATGCACCAAAATTGGCACACACACTCTTTGGGTATTGCTCTTTTGATGAAACCTGTTACCCATGTAAAAATTCAAGATGGCAGCCATTTTTCAAGATGGCCACCATTGTACAGTAGGCTATATACAGTCAAATCACATTTAGAAGTAAAATAGCTTAGAAGCAAGCACCAAAATTGGCTCATATACCATTCTTTTAATAACATATTAGCAGCCACCTAAAAATTCAAGATGGTGGCCCTTTTTCAAGATGGCTGCCATTTAATATACAGTATTGCTACATTTTGCAATAAAATCACATAGATTAGCGCTGAGAGACAAGCGGATCTTGCAAGTGTAGATTACAAGTAGTAATAGCGCCCTGGGATCACCCTTCGTCTAGTCTCTACCCTTCGACCTGTTTGGCTTGGGTAACCCTGCCAGGAGTACAAGACTCCTGCCGACATAGTTCTAGGGGTCATGGACACATGCAAACTGCCCCACCACGTGCTCCTTCAGCGCTGATCGTGTTGGAGGAATGGCTTCATATGGTCTCTGCTTCCGAGCAAACATGTCCAACCTTGCATCATCAACACCTTCAGCTGCGCTTGATCTGTCATACATCATGAGCGAACTCTCTCTCCTCCATCCTGATACTCCTGGACCTGTCTGCAGCGTTCGACACAGTGAACCATCAGATCCTCCTCTCCACCCTTAAGGGGATGGGTGTCTCAGGCTCTGCACTCTCCCTGTTTGCATCCTACCTGACGGGTCGCTCCTACCTGGTGATGCTGAGAGGGTCTGTATCAGAACCACACAGACTCACTACTGGGGTTCCCCAAGGCTCGGTTCTGGGTCCTCTTCTTTTCTCTCTCTACACTACAACTCTTGGTGCTGTCATCCACTCCCATGGCTTTTCCTACCACTGCTATGCCGATGACACCCAGCTGATCCTCTCATTCCCCCCCTCTGACACACAAGTGGAGGCACGCATTGCTGCTTGTCTGGCTGACATCTCGGAGTGGATGTCGACGCACCACCTGAAGCTCAACCTGGACAAGACCGAGCTGATGTTCCTCCCGGGGAAGGGCTGTCCGCACCGAGACATGGCCATCACCATTGATAATGCTGTGGTGACGTCAACTCGGACTGCGAAGAGTCTGGGTGTGACCCTGGACGATCAACTGTCGTTCTCGGCAAACATCGCATCAGTGACACGGTCCTGCAGATTCCTCCTCTACAACATCAGGAGGATTCGCCCCTTCCTCACGGAGAAGGCAGCCCAGGTGCTCATCCAGGCTCTTGTCATCTCCCGCCTGGACTACTGCAACTCCTTCCTGGCTGGTGCTCCGGCATCTGCCATCAGACCTCTGGAGCTTGTTCAGAAAGCTGCAGCTCGTCTGGTGTTCAACCGCCCCAAGTTCTCCCACACAACTATCCTTCTCCGTTCTCTACACTGGCTCCCCGTAGCAGCTCGGATCCAGTTCAAAACCCTGGTGCTAGCCTATAGGGCAGTGAAAGGAACAGCTCCTTCTTACCTCCGGGCTATGGTCGATGCCTACACCCCTGCCCGACCACTTCGGTCTGCCACCTCGGGGCGACTGATTGCCTCGTCACTCAAGGGTCCTTCTGGTCCATCGACACGGTCACGACTTTTTTCTGTTCTGGCCCACAGTGGTGGAATGAACTTCCCACTGATGTCAGGACAGCAGAGTCACTGCCCATCTTTCGCCGCAGGCTGAAAACACTACCCTTCCTCTTTGTCTTGTACAAGAAAATGCTACACATAATAGACTTATAACATAGCATGATCCCCTAATTTAGCAGAAGATTAGGATTCCGGGGCTGATATATGGTACAAGGAAGCCAGTGAAGTCAGTCCATGGGTCCAGATTCAGATTCTACATAGTGAAAAATGTATGATTTGACACCAAGATTACTCAAATAGGACATATTATGGTGATTTTTATTCAGAAATGCATTATTAGTGTATATTCAATGGCGGCCACCTTGCAAAATGGCCGCCATCTTGAATTTTTAGGTGGCTGCTAAAATATTATTAAAAGAATGGTATATGAGCCAATTTTGGTGCTTGCTTCTAAGCTATTTTACTTCTAAATGTGATTTGACTGTATATAGCCTACTGTACAATGGTGGCCATCTTGAAAAATGGCTGCCATCTTGAATTTTTACATGGGTAACAGGTGTCATCAAAAGAGCAATACCCAAAGAGTGTTTGTGCCAATTTTGGTGCATATCTATGACATTTTATTGTGAAATTACTGCGAATTACTGTATATTCAATGGTGGCCATCTTGAAAAATGGCCACCATCTTAAAATCTTTGTTTTTTATCAAAAGAGCAATACCCAAGGAGTATGTTTGCCAATTTTGGCGCTTGTATCTATGGGATTTGTTTGGGGAATGTAATATTACTGTATATTCAATGGCGGCCATCTTGAAAAATGGCCGCCATCTTGAATTTTCAGGTGGCTAACGGATTTTATCAAAACAGTACTACCCAAGGAGTATGTGTACCAATTTTGGCGCTTTTATCCGGAAGTGAACGATTCGCCTGTTTTTCGCCTGTTATCTGCCTAGCTATGACACAGACATCATCATCATGTGCCTTTACTATGCAGCAACCCATCTCAGATGCCTTCCAGAGCTGTGGGTGAGAACAGAGCAAAATTCATACCTTCCTATCCATCAAATGGTATCAGCACTGGGGCTCGCACAGTGTCGTGCCCTGCCCTTTATCCATAGTTTAAGTGGCAGAGATACTGTACCACCAGCTATCCCTTCTTCACTGGGAAGAAGGCATTGGTCAAGGCCAGCATGCGTCTGGATCTTTGCACTTGAGGAGTTTGGTGAAAACTCTTCTGATTCCCTTTCAGATGACGTCATCAATCAGGCACGAGACCTCACAATTGCTGTATATACATCCAAAGCGGACCACCAGGAGGATTTTGACCTGAGTAAGCTTAGAGTGTACAAGTTCCTCAATAATAGATCAACCCTCTTAAAGCTGCTGCCCCCGACAGAGAATGCCTTTGACCTGCACCTGAGAAGAGCTGCTCTAGCAACCACAACAGATAAATGTGCACATATCGCTAAGCCGGATATTCCTTCTTTCACAGAGTATGGATGGTCTCTCAGTGCTAACAATGCAGTCCCCCTTGCATCTACCGAGCCAGCCTGGCCTGTGTCAATGAACAAGGCAATATCATGCAGCTGTATCAAAGGCTGCATGACTGTTCCTGTGCAAAGAAGGCAATTCCATGCTACTTAAGATGCCGTTGCCAGGGACTGGAGACACGATGCAGCAAGATCAGTGCAACACATGACAACAGCAGTGGTGGAAATGGCGTTGCACGCATGGGAACGCCGTTCCCATAGCAACCGTTGCCTGGGAACGGTGAGAACATGTGTGGGAACGCTCTTCAAAGTCTCCCTCAGTGTTCAATTTTTTTTAAATAATCGCTTATGAGGTTTAAAACGATTTATTTGCCGTCATGTCTCTTCTGTGAGTGAGAGATCAGCGGGTGTCAGTCAGTGTCACTGTTGCCAAGTATAGTGACAGAAATGAGCCACCCGACCTACAAAAACAAGCTAATAGCGAGCCAAAAACAAGCCACATTTTGTTCCAGGGAAGTTGCTGGAAATAAGCAGACTTGGCAACGCTGGCTATGAACCCATTGTCTGGGAGTGCGCTCAGCAGCTCATTGGCTCATTACTCATAACACGACCAATGAGAGTTAACGCGTACACGTTGCTAGGATACTGTACATTGTGCCCACACTGTTACCGGCTCGAGAGTATTTCGGACCGCTTGTCTCAAGAGCTATCTGTGCAAAGCTGCAAAGTGTGCATATTTAAGCAAGTATTTTAAAACAGTGAAAGCTACCGAGGAAAAACAGTGATAGACCCCCGCCACGACTCAAACTAACGACCACGTTGTGAATAATTATAAACAAACAACCTGCTGGTGCTTCCAAGTTGGGGGGTAGTTGACCAAAACCGAAGGTACTGAAGAGGAGAATGTTATGGTCATCAGAGATCAGAGGATTTAGCAGCTGCCATTCTGATAATGTTAGGAGCAATGGACCAGGCAAGTGACACTACGAGCAGGTAGGGTCCAACCAAGTGTTTCTAAATGGACTGCAGTCTGCACAGAACCCTATCCATCAGATCCAAAGTATTATTATCATACTCCTATTACAGAGAAGATTTCATACCCCCCACTTTTTGCAAAAAAAAAAAGTTTTAATTGTGTTTAATTGTTTTGATAATAAATCGGTAAAATCAGGCAAAAACAAGAAAGAATTAACATAACCCTAACCCGAATTCTAACCCTAAAACCGAAATAAAGTAACCAAAAACTGGAAAAAAATGAACCCAATCCGCCCAGAACCGCAATAGCCGATCTACAAGCTCAAGTGATGCAACGCGTGTTGATTAGCCATGGACCCCCATCTGAAAATGTTTTGTGCCAGGGACCCCCAGAGAACATTTGTCTTAAAAATTAAAAAGTATAAAAATAATGTTCAAATACTGCACAAAAATAGCAGCTTGCATCACGGGTGAACTGGTTTTAGAGTATTAGGTATTTATTTATTGTACAATATGGTCAAATTGGACAATATATATAGCTCTGTTTTCATCATGTGTATCATGGGTGCAGCCATGGGTGGGCCATGGCCCACCTACATAGAAAGCTGGCCCACCCAATCGATTTAGCAAAATAATATATATATTTTGATTAATTTTAAATGTTTTGATAATAAATTGGTAAAATCAGGCAAAAATAAGAATGAAATAACATAACCCTAACCTAACCCAAACCCTAAAACCAAAATAAAGTTGACAAAAACAGAAATCAAAATCCACCCAAAACCGCAAAATGTTCGCTTCGCGCGCGCGGAACTCATGCACGCGTGCTGCGCGCGCGTGATGAGTCAAGGTAGGGTTCCCAAAGCGAATCCAGGCCATTTCCACCACTGGACAACAGTGACAGTGAATAGCATTGTACCATAGTATCATTGGCTTTAGAAGCAGGCAAGACAGCACATAGAGGTCAAAATGAACCTTTTGTAGGCAACCTCAACTCCGCCTTTACTCTATTTGTCACTAAGTAGTATATCTTTTGTTATGTTACTTGAATGCATACTACTATGTTAATTTGTATAGCCATAAAGTTGAAGTTTTTGCCAAGTCTTGGAGTGTGCATGTGTCTGTTTATATTGTATTTAGTTTATTAAAATGATACATAGATACATTGTGGGCTTTTTCTCCAATTTTCTCTGCAATCATCCCCACAACTATAGATCTATAAATCAATACATCTGAGGGAAAATGTAATACCATACATTATTTATGTATGGTATTACATTTTGCAGCCATATTGACAAAATATAAATTAAAGCTCAAACTGACCAAATGTGTTCATATTGCTTAAAAAGCAGACTTTTTGCCATAACAGTAAGCTTTCACTGTAAAAGTCATTTTCGTGTGGCGTCCATCTTGGAAATATGCAAATTAAAGGTCCAGACACACCCAATCATAAAGATAAGTATTCCGTTGAGTTTCTCATGCTGTGAAACCATGAAATAGACACCAAGTTTTTATTTCTAACCCATCTGGTTCAAAAGTTATTGCTAAAGATATTTTCTGATAGGGGCCAATATTGAGGCGGCCATATTGGATTTCCAGCAGCAAGTTGACCGGGTTGTCCATATAGGTTGTGATCCTACTGGGTCATAGATATTATTTCTGGT
>NC_139950.1:655000-900000 GCF_963454915.1 Gymnoscopelus microlampas | reverse complement strand
TTAAAATACCAAGAGATTGAAGATAACATCATGTACCATTACCTCAGGGTGAAGATAACATCATGTACCATTACCTCAGGGTGAAGATAACATCATGTACCATTACCTCAGGGTGTAGATAACATCATGTACCATTACCTCAGGGTGTAGATAACATCATGTACCATTACCTCAGGGTGGGACTATAAAGCAAACTAAACAAAACCTATTGTTACCTAACATAAAGCAAACCAAAAATACAAATATATAAATATAACCTAATGTAAACATAATGTAAAGTGACAAAAACAGAACAAACTAATAATAAAAAGAGATCACCCACCCCTACACGCACATATCTTTAACCCATGGCAATTCTAAAAACAGCAAACTGTCTGTCTGTCTGTCTGTCTGTCTGTCTGTCTGTCTTGTAGATCGGCTATAATTCAAACATAATAGCTGATCTACAAAGCTCTCAATGTGTCGCATCACAATGCATTGTCAGCTTGTAGATTTGATATGTTTCAAAATAACAAAAATAGTAGATCTACAAGTTGAAAACTAGTCGAATAGTTATTCACTGTGAGCTTTAGATCGTCTTCATGGCAAAAACATGTTGCATCATAACGTGTTGTGAGCTTGTAGATCATCTTGTAGATAAGCTTTATTTAAAAGAAAAACAGAAGATCTAAAAGCTCACAACACCCCACATTGTGAGCTTGTAGATCCGCTTGAGGCGTTTTGAGCTTGTAGATCATCTTGCAGATAAGCTTTATTTAAAATAAAAATAGCAGATCTACAAGCTGGTAGATCATTGGTAACCAAGCGGTGGACATGTGGATCTTCAAAGCCATCACAGTCGATC
This sequence comes from Gymnoscopelus microlampas, assembly GCF_963454915.1. Classification (NCBI taxonomy): domain Eukaryota; kingdom Metazoa; phylum Chordata; class Actinopteri; order Myctophiformes; family Myctophidae; genus Gymnoscopelus; species Gymnoscopelus microlampas. The sequence goes on along the minus strand of NC_139950.1, from coordinate 899,156 downwards.
ACAAACAGGTTTGTGTGTATTGGGAGAGGAGGCGACGGATCAAGCAATTGAACAGAATATCTAAATGTGAATATTAATTGATGAGAAAGTCAGTATTGTGCTTTAAGATTAGATATCTGTAATAACAATGTATTTAATGTCCCTGTGTGTTTTCATTTGTTTTTTTAAAGTAACCTAAAAAGTGTGAACTTTATAATATTTTCCCAAAAAATTGCCATTTTGTTTATTCATATTTAGACTACTAGCCTTTGTGTGGATGTATGCAAAGTGCAAACTAAATACATTGAGCCTGTCAGTAATTGCTAAAGTAAATGATGTCTTACTTATAGTGTTCTTTTTACATATAGTAGTGGTAGATCTCAGCTTACACATTAGAATAAAAAGTACTCATATGCTTGAAAAGGTTGGTTACCACTGTTGTAGATCATCTTGTTTTTTTAATTGTCTGGTTCTGGTCTTAATGTGTTTAAACAGTGCATGTTATTCTTGTGTGACCCTCAACACAGGATTTGATCATTCAGGCTCAAATTATTAGTATTTCCACCAATAATGATAGTAAGAGCAGATATCTGCACATACACACAACCTTCACTGGAGCAGTGGAACCTCTACAAGCAGATCTACAAGCTCACAACGCCTCACCATGTGAAGCCTTGTGAGCTTGTAGATCTGCTTGTATATAAGCTTTATTTAGAAAGAAAATAACAGATCTACAGTACAAGCTCACAGTGCCTCACGTTGTGAGGAGTTGTGCGCTTGTAGATCATCTTTATTGCCGACCCCATCTCAAAATATGTTGTTCCAGGGACCCCCAGAAGCAAAGATTTCAGTTACAAATGTTTGCTTTAAAACAATATATGTTCAAAGATTTTGACACATTTTCATAATTTTTCAAAAATAGCAGATCTACAAGCTCGTAGCGCGGTACTCGGTGCCGCGCAATGAGCTTGTATATCTGCTATTTTTGAATAGCCAAAGTGTAAAATAATGTTTCTTTGCTCAAAAAGTGACACAAATGGTTTCCAGGTCTTAATGGGTCAAAAGAAAAGTAGATCTACAAGCTCATAACGCCTCACACGTCTCTATTTGATGTGTGGGCTGACTGTGTTGAACGTGACTTGATGTCGTCCTAAATAATGCCTGATTTTATACTTAAATGTGTGACGAAAATATCAGATCTACAAGAATTCACAGCTCTGTGACCAGTGTGTTTGTAACACTGTAGCTAAAACAGCTCTGTGACCAGTGTGTTTGTAACACTGTAGCTAAAACAGCTCTGTGACCAGTGCGTTTGTAACACTGTAGCTAAAAAAAGGTGCTCAAACTTTTCATGTCAAGGACTCCCAAAATGATATGTATTTGGCCGTGGACCCCATCTCAAAATATGTTGTTCCAGGGAAAGATTTGAGTTAAAAATGTTCGCTTTAAAACAATATATATATTCAAAGATTTGCACACATTTTCAAGATTTTTCAAAAATAGCAGATCTGCAAGCTCGAAGTGCCGCGCTACGAGCTTGCAGATCTGCTATTTTTGCATAGCGCAAAGTGTGAAATAATGGTTTTTTTTGCTCAAATCACAAAGTGACACAGATGCGTTCCAGGTCTCAATGGGGTGTGTGTGTGTGTGTGTGTGTGTGTGTGTGTGTGTGTGTGTGTGTGTGTGTGTGTGTGTGTGTGTGTGTGTGTGTGTGTGTGTGTGTGTGTGTGTGACTCAGTGAATGATGTATTTAATGTTAATTGTGTTATTTTCTCATCAGATTTCTCTCATCTCACACTGAACACAAACACAGCATACGAGACATTCTCTCTGTCTGAGAACAACATGGTGGTGAGACGTGTATGGGGAGAGGATCAGCATCATCCTGATCATCCTGACAGGTTTGATAGATATTATCAGGTTCTGTGTACAGAGGGTCTGACTGGACCCTGTTACTGGGAGGTAGAGAGGAATGGACAGGTTTCTATAGCAGTGACTTACGGAGGAATCAGTAGGAAAGGAGAGGGTCATGACTGTCAGCTTGGACACTATGATAAGTCCTGGAGTCTGTTCTGTAATGATATCAGATACATTGCCATACACAATAGTAAGCAAACTGACCTCCCTGTCCGTCCCTCTGACTCTAAGAGAGTAGCAGTGTATCTGGACTGTCCTTTAGGGACTCTGTCCTTTTATGAGGTCTGCTCAGACTCACTGACTCACCTGTACACCTTCACCTTCACCAACACATTCTCTGAACCGCTCTATGCTGGGTTCGCGTTAGACTCCTCCTCCTACTCCTCCTCCTCAGTACGTCTGTGTGAGCAGAGATAGAGTCTCTATGTGAGGAGGACATCAGGTCGCCATGGTTACTCCACATGTTTGAGTGAGTCCAGGTTGTCATGGTTACCATGGATACTTTGACACCATGCTAAGTCTGTCATCATAGAATCCATATTTGGGCATGACTGACTCATGGTGACATCATTGTGATGTCATCATAAATAAAACGGTATAGAAGCAGCACGCAGATGTGACTTATAAGGGCCCAAATGTGTTCTAAGAGCAGCATTCAATTTCATTGGTCGCCGTGCCCATTCAATTTCATTGGTCCTCGGGAGCGCCCGACGCAGCACACTGACATAAGAGAGGGTTTGTGTCGTTAAAAATGTTCACAATTATAACACGTTTCTTCATATGTATTTAACCCTTTAAGGGAACGCGTCTGTGTCATTGTAGATTTCTTTGGCTATTCAAAAAATATCAGATCTACAAGCTCATAGCGCGGCACCGAGTGCCGCGCTATGAGCTTGTAGATCTGATATTTTAGCCAAAGAAATAGCACATAATAATTGATAGTTCACAACCCGTCGCAACACAATGCGTTTTGAGCTTGTAGATCTGCTATATTGGAATAAAGATTTGCACAAATGTTCACGATTTTGCAAAAATAGAAGATCTACAAGCTCATAGTGCGGCACCGAAAATCTTTGAATATATTTTTAAGCAAACATTTTAACTCAAATCTTTGCTTCTGGGGGGTCCCTGGAACAACATATTTTCAGATGGGGGTCTGTGGCCAAATACATCATTTTGGGGGTCCTTGACATGAAAAAGTTTAAGAACCACTGATATTATAGAAAGTTTTTCAGAAAACTGATTTAGATATTTGTAGAATCAGTAGAAGCAAAGATTTGAGTTACAAATGTTCGCTTAAAAATATATATATATTCAAAGATTTGCACACATGTTCACGATTTTTTTTAAATAGCAGATCTACAAGCTCGCAGCGCGGCACTCAGTGCCACGCTATGAGCTTGTTGATCTGCTGTTTTTGAATAGCCAAAGAAATCTAAAACGACACGGATGCGTTCCCGGTCTGAAAGGGTTAATTTCAATAGCAGATCTACAAGCTCACAATGCGCCGCCATGCGACACGTTGTGAGCTTGTAGATCTGCTATTTTGGAATAGTGAAGTATAAAATGGTCAAAGTGGTTGAAGTGATTTTTATGTTTTATATTTAATAGTTTTGCTTAGGACCCCCGGGGGTCCCTGGACCTTACTTTGTGACCCATTGTGTGTGTGTGTGTGTGTGTGTGTGTGTGTGTGTGTGTGTGTGTGTGTGTGTGTGTGTGTGTGTGTGTGTGTGTGTGTGTGTGTGTGTGTGTGTGTGTGTGTGTGTGTGTGTGTGTGTGTGTGTGTGTGAAGACAATCAAACTCTACCCAGGGGTTACAGGGGGTCCCCAGCTAAATGTGTTAATATAGCATAAATCAGTTTAAACACTTTAACCTCTATTTATACATCAGATATTTGAAAAATAGCTGATCTACAAGTTCACAACGCGCTGCCATGTGACGCGTTGTGGTTGCTTACAGATCTTGTAGATCTCCTGTTGTCAAGAAAACTTGGAAGAAATGTGAAAAACGTGGATTTTTTTTTAAAACAAATGTTCAAAGTCTTGTATAGGGGTCCCTGGTCAAAACTATGATCAGATGGGGGTCCTTGACAGGAAGAAGTTAACCCTATGAAATCAACATGTGTGTAAATGAGACCCCCTCAAAATCAGTTATCACCACAGCTCTAGATCTGAGATGAGATGAGATTAGATTATTGATTGTAGATTATAGATTAGATTATAGATTAGATTATAGATTAGATTATAGATTACAGATTATAGATTATAGATTATAGATTATAGATTATAGATTATAGATTAGATTAGATCAGATTCATTTAATTCAGACAGCGCTGCTCAAACCTCCACTCCACACATTTATAAATATGTATCATAAATACTGTCCATCAACACTGATGATGATGATGATGATGATGATGATGTAATCACACTTGTGTCTCTTATGTAAGCACATCTACTCTATTATTTGACATGTGATTGTTAGTGATATTTGACACAATAGACAGAGGAACAGTGTATATTTAATAATCATGTAATTATCACAGTATGGTTGTTTCTTGTATATAAACCTTTATGCTGAACCACTTAAACCCTGTTGACTTTACTGCCTGGGGTCATTGTGAGCTTGTAGATCTGCTGTTTTCAGCTCATTGTGATCTATGATGACAACAGCAGAATAGTGACTCTAGGGTTGATATGTTTAACTCTTTCCTCTCCTACTGCTGTGAGCATGTTGTTGGTCGACTAGACTTCATGTCATTTACTCTCATGCAGTGGTGGGAAAAGTACGGAAGTTTTTGTACTTAAGTAAAAGTACAAAAGTATTGGCATTAAACTGTACTTAAAGTACTACTAATTTTAAGTAAAAGTACAAAAGTATTGTCATTAAAATGTACTTAAAGTACTAAAAGTACTAGTTGTGCAGAATGTGTAAAATGTGTAAAAGTCTTCTGAAAATAGCCGATCTACAAGCTCACAACCCGTCGCTCTGCGACAAAAATACTCTGTTACAAAGTACAATATTTGCTTCTGAGATGTAAGAAGTAAAAATATTGAAAAATGTAAATACTCCACTAAAGTAAAAAATCCTAAAATGTGTACTTGAGTAAGTACTTGAGTAAATGTACTTGAACTAAATGTAAATCAGTGTGGATTCAAACATCTACTAAATGTCTGCATTCATTCATTAATGACATTCAAATCATTCATTGTTCATCTATTGATTCATTATTACATCATTATGTTATTGTTGTTTTTATTTGCATATTCATTCCATATTCATCTCATTCTTCACATGTTATCGTATGATCATCTGTAGATGTCTAATTGTTTAATAAATTAACTGTTTAAAGTCTGATATTGTTCTTGTGTATTAAAACACCTTCACTTCACTAACTAATGTAACTACATTATACATACATACTGTATGTTTTCTCATGATGGACATAAACACTAACATTAACCCCTTAACCACACACAGTGTCATGAGACACACATCATTAACGGAACTTTGTCTGGTCTTTTCTTCAGATCAGGGATGCATAGACGCCTTATCAGACGTCACACTGATATGAAACAGTATGCACGCGCAGGTCTGCACCAAATGAACCCCACCGCTCATAAGATGTAATGTTAAAGTGGTCACAGCCTCACGTGTTAAAAATGCATCCCATCAAACTCTCACATGCTGTTTTTCTCCCAGTATGGAGGAAGAATGCTTATAGGATGTTTACTGTGATCTCTGCCTCTTGAAATATATAATCCTTGGTTTCTGTTGTGTGTAAACAATAATAACAATTCAAAGCAGTTTTCCTCCAAACACCGCCTCCAGAGGCTGTCATAGAGGGAGTGCTCTATGATCACATTATATATATTATTATATTATTATAAATACATATATATGTCATATGAACAGAGGGAGTGCTCTATGATCACATTATATATATTATTATATTATTATAAATACATATATATGTCATCAAAACAGAGGGAGCGCTCTGTGATCATAACACCAGAACCTGCTCTTGCTCGCTCAGCTGCAGCCCGTCAAGACTAATTTATGCTCCGTCCCACGAAGGTGTCGCGCACAGAGAACGTCAGAGAATAGCAGACCTCCAAGCTCACAACGGTCTCATCCGTGACGCGGTTGTGAGCTTGTATGTCAGCTGTTCTCGGTGCGCGATACTGTTGAAGTATATATGTGTCACCAGGGCACACCTCACCAGCCTACACACAGAGGAGGTTGAATGAAGTGAAACCAGCGAAACCCCAAAACAGCAGGTTTGTGGATCTGTTGGGAATTGATTACATGAAACAGTCACCTGTGTGTCCAGTCTCAATGTTTGTAAACAAATAATTGGTCTATTGGTTTTGGGACGCGGTAACACGCCGTGCAACAGCCTTTTAGAACAGGAGCATGTGCAGTCACACGCATCCATTTAAAACAACCTTACATTCACACCTCAACAAAGTTTAGGATTGATCTATATTTTGATACTGGTTCTATCATTGTCCAGTCAGAACCAGTATAGAGACATACAGACTCTATCATTGTCCAGTCAGAACCAGTATAGAGACATACAGACTCTATCATTGTCCAGTCAGAACCACAATCCATAGTTAACCGTCTCATCCTCTGATACCTCAGTCTCACACACCCCCAGGTTCAGCACTATCTGAAATTAAATCAGAAATCACATCTCCCTGTTCTGTCAGATTGTCAGCTCTATCCTCTATCTAAATGACTAATAAATAAATAACTATCCCCATCAACACAGTGATCATGTTTTTTATTTTTTTATTGTATTTATGTTTTTCTATTCCATACACTTTACAATCTGTATTGTTTTCAACCCATATGGTGAACTCTTTTAATGATGGGGACAACACTGACCTTAAATCTAAGTAATTGGTGTCATTGAGTACTTTGTTTTTATTGATAAATTGATGTTAAATGTCATTTAAAGCGACATTGAAAAGGGCTTGAAAGAGGGAGGGGAAATGTGTTTTGTAATTAGGAAAATGACACTCATTAATATAATGACAGAGTATAGGTGTGGCACTGCTAAAACACACAATGACTTAATGTGTGTGTACTTACACATTAAAGCGGTTAGGAGGTGCACACATCCAAACATTTCAACAGGTGCTGATCAGACTAAATAAAGCTCCCAGCTCAGTGGCGTTGTTAGGGGTGGGCTTCGGTGGCTATAGCCACCAATGTTTTATCCAAAGCCACCAATAAAAAAAATAAAAAAAATAAAAAATTAAAACTTTTTTTTTTTAAATTATATATCTATCACCCTAACCTAACCCTAACCCCTAACCCTAAAACCGAAATAAAGTCACAAAAAACAGGGAAAAAAGCACCCAAATCCGCGAAATCCGGAGAAAAAAACGCGCTGCGCGCGCGTGCATGTGCCCGTTGCCTGCGGGGCTAAGCCCCCGACCTAGTAGAGACCTAGCGACGCGTCTGTCCCAGCTTCATTTAATAAAGAGAGCGGTCAAAAAAACAACAATGTTTTGGCCCATTCGTCAGGTTTACTGAGCCTATACATGAAACAATAAAATATAAGTTAAGTTTGTAAAGTGCAGGGTGCTTAACCGCTTACACCCTCTATAATTAGTCAATTGTACTTGGTACGCTCTTTTTTTACTTCACATAGAGCCCTGAGGGACTCCAGTCAATGGTTTAAGTGTTTATTTATCAAATAAAAATAAAACATTAGTTTTTATTCATTAATTTATTTATCAGTTCCAGATCACAGCTTTAATGAACCATCTGAACCCTAGAGTCATATTCTGTCATAATAATGTGAAAATAGCAGATCTACAAGCTCACAACATGAGGAGATAAGCTAACCCTAACCCCATTTCTCATCCTCTTCCCATAGTCCGTGAGCCAGGACCCCAAAAATGGGGTCATTTGTATCAACTGGGGGGAATAATTCTCATAGTGATTTTTGGGTAGGTATACACCCCTAGTGCTATGAAAAATGTGATAGCATTGCATCTGTGGTAGCTTTCTGTGTGTTATCACTTCTTTTATAACCACATGCCAAAACACAGTTTTCAAAATCCGAATGAAGCATTCTACTTAAAAATGATGGTTCTCTCTTATTATTGACCCTCTCTCTTTGACAAATGGTTGGGATAAAGCTCAGACTATATATTGTTCAAAAAGGTTGTTAAAATTAGCATATCCAGATTTTTTTTCTATTACAGGCAGTGACAACATTGTGACTATATTTGACATAAGATGTACTTTGGTTTTCATGAAATATGTAACACAAAGGTTTCCTTTGTACATAACCTAAAGATTTAAATAAGTAAAATATAATGTAAGCAATGCATAGGCTAAATATTTTTTGATCATACGGATATTATACCCAATAAGATAATTGTACAAGTCACTTCTTTGGTCTCGAAACTTGAACATTTCATGTTATCTGGTGGAGTTGCTTGCGAGATTATACAAGGACAAATATTCGCAGGAATCTTGAATCTGAGCTGGGCAATGTAGTACATATATTTCCAGATGAAATTAAAAGGTTGTTGATGGTACCACAAAGTGTATCATTAAGGGATGTTGTCTTGGAAAATCAAAATCTCCAGAGGGAACTCAAAGTTTGGAGGGCCAAGTCAACCAATTTTAACAAGATCATAGATCAGACTTCATCACATATCAGATCAATCATTAGACAGGAGATGACTGTGACTCCCTGGCCATTCCATTCATCTGCTGTGAAAGATAGTGATCACATCTCCATACCAGATCAACTGCAACGGCTTCTTGTTGGACTGCTCACTGGAAATCCTGACAGCAAGACTCAAACACAGAGGGTCACTGTTCTGGTTCAGTCATTTAGTCAGGACATAATATATGCTGTGACCTGTGGTCAACATAAGCCACCAAAGCACCTTCTACTTCCATATGCAGTTAAAACACTGACGGGTAACACTGAGCTAATCCAGATACTGAATAGGTTTGGGCATGGGGTGTTACTCCCAACTTGAAGAGAATGACACTGCTCTATGTCTCCAAAAGCTAGCAACAGCATCCAGCCAGAGAGCTGTCCTTCCAGCCTCCATCAAGCCTCATGTCTTCACCAATCTTGCATGGGACAATATTGATAGACTAGAGGAAACTCTCACTGGAAAGGGTACATCACATAGAGTCAATGGTATTGTGCAGGCCAATGTCTATGGACCACATCTGCCAAGAGCAGAGCTTCCACATATTGAGAAACGTAAGCAGAGATCAGTCACCATCGAGGGCCAATCACTGGAAGTATATGTAGCAGGTGCACGTGTGGGCCCACAGCCTCTCCCAACCAGGGAGAACTGTGTCCAGGGAATGAAGGAAGCTGCTCTTTTTGCCTGCAAGAAGAACCTGGTGTGGACACTTGCAAGGCAAACCGATCCAGAGAATCAGGCAATCCCAAGCTGGACTGGCTTTAATATCAGCACTAGGGACCAAGAACCAATCTCACAAGATATTGTTGGGTATCTGCCAACCATCAATTCACCAGCCACAGAGTTGACGACAGTATTTGAAATCCTGAACCAATCAGAGTTAATTAGGAAGGAACTGCATCTAGAAGCAGTTGTGGTCGTCATGGATCAAGCACTCTATGCAAAAGCCACTGAAATTGCCTGGAAGCACAAAGAGCAATTCTCAAACATTATTCTCAGGATGGGGGCATGTGAATGACACATGTTACAGAATCACATTTCAAGACAGTGAAGAGGTGTCTGCTCTTCAATGTCAACAAGAAGAAGCAGATGGTCGCCTACTTCTCCATGCTGCCCATGCCACAAGAGAGGGATACCAATCTGTAGTCATCTGCTCAGAAGACACTGATGTCTTCATTATGTCTTTAGCATTCTGTGACAGGATTAAGGCCCCACTGTTCCAGAAGTCTGGCACAAGAACCCGTACAAGGCTTGTAGACATCAGGAAGGTTGCTGCCACTGTTGGCATGGAGGTTTGTAGGGCTCTCATTGGGTTGCATGCTTATACTGGATGTGATACTGTAAGTGCCTTTGCAGGCAAAGGGAAGACAAGTGCCCTAAAACTTCTCACCAGCAACAGGGAAACACAGGACACATTCTTAGAGTTGGGCCAGGAATGGGACCTCTCCCCAGAACTGATGGACAAACTAGAGGCATTTACATGTCTCATGTATGTCCCAAAAACATCAACCAACAAGATCAATGAGCTCAGGTATCACCTTTTCTGTGCCAAAAAAGGTGACATTGAAAGTCATCAACTCCCACCATGCAAGGACTGTTTAACAAAACATGCACAGCGAGCCAACTACCAGGCTGGTATATGGAGAAGATGCTTGGAGGACCCTTGGCAGGACCCACAAGTGCCCAGCCCTGTTGGCAGAGGATGGAGAGAGAAGAGGAATCTGAACAGTTGGTGGTGCACTGGATGGAAGGGCAGCCAGCACCTGATGCTGTCCTGGATCTACTGGCCTGTAACTGTCCAAAGAAATGTTCACTCCCAAAATGTGTGTGTGTTGCAAATGGCCTCAAGTGTACCGACATGTGTAGACTGGCAGACTGTGAGAACCAGGCATCCTACTCAGAGAGTGTGGAAAGTTCAGAGGAAGACGTTGAAGAAAACGATTTTGATTATTAGGTTGTGAAAGTATAGAAATCTGTAATTGATAAATTATCTTGTTATTTACTATCATACACTTATTAGTTTAATTTCATGAGTATGTTGTTAACTAACAATAATGGAAAATATCATGTCATTGATAAACTTAAGAAATGTCTCAAAATTAGGTCCTGGGAGATGGAGTAACATGCTGCACTTAATAATATGGAATGTATACAAATAATATATTTATTTGAATTCCTGAATAAAGTCTCTACAAATACAAGTGATTATATCTATGTTATGTTATATCTACTTTTCTTAAATAAACAACAGATATATATTTTGAAATATGAGTAAACAAATTCACTCAAATCGGGCACTGCACGGCAACTTCCACCAAAGGCACAGTTTTCAAAATAGAATTCTATAATAATATTTGATGAAAAGAGATTGATCTCAGCTATCATTGTGACAAATTTCAATGTTGAAGGATCACTGATGACAATATACCACTATTTTGAATATGTATGTTGTACTTAATATTGGCCACTTTTCAGAACTGTTTATTTTCGGTTAGTGTTATAAAATGCATGATAGCACCCATAAAGCTACCATTGGTGCAATGCTATCACATATTTTCTAACTCTGGACATGCATACCTTGACAAAAATCACCATGAGCATTATTCCCCTCATTTGATAATGACCAACCCCCCTGGCTCACGGACTACCACCACTATCGCCGCCCTACACCCTTGCATGTGTAGCCGGCTGGAGTTTGAGGCTTAGGGGCCACCGTAGAGACGGTGGCACGCTCCATTCCCGTATGCGTTAGCCGGTTAGAGTGAGCCTCAGGGGCCACCATAGAGACGGCCGTGCGTTACACTTCCGCATTAATAATCTAGTGCTTTACTATTTAAATGCTCAGCCCGCAGCCGAACGTTAAGCTGCTCTGTGGTTTCGGCTGCGGGTTTTGCGACCCGGGTCTGATTTTGTGTTCTTTGCGTTGTCCTTGCCTGGGTGAGTAGCATGTTGCATGTCCGTTTTAATGTGTTGTACTGTGTTTTTATGTTTTAAAGCAGCATTTTAATCTTTGTTTGTGTTATCACCCAGGTTGAGGTGTTCGGGTCTGGGTCCGGACTATCATATTGATGAGAGCCAGGGGGATAATGAGAAGGAATAACAATAATTAAGGTATACAAACTGTTCATTTATTATGTTTATTTGATTATTTGATTTGTTTGTATACTTAATGTTCACCCCCCTGTAGATCTCACCACTGCTGTTTTGTTTACTTTGAGTTATTATTTTGTTTTCTTTTGTTTGAGTTATATGTTTCCTTTGTACTAATTTATGTTTTTGTTTGTTTTCCCCTAAACATTGAGCGCTGCTGCCATCTGGAGCCGAGCGGGAGCCGGGGGGGTAAAGCCGACCAGCTACAGGGGTCACTAGGAGCACGATAGTCCACGACCATTCTCCAGGTTTGATGTGAATGCGAGCACCCTTTCTACACGGTGTCGCTCTCTTTTCTTGCATGTAGTGTGATTTAGTTGCTGTGTGTTTTTCATTACTTGTCTTGGTCGTTTCTTTAACCTGTTTTAGCCTAGCTCCCTAGATTTTAGCTCCTTGTGTTGGTCGACCATTGCCCACCTGCCCTTTCGGCACCTGATGTAGCTCGTTTATCTTTGTTGCCAGTAATATTGTTGTGATTACTTGGGATTTCAACATTATATATAGTGGTATATTGTGACTGCGTATTTTATGCTTGATTGTATAGCACTGCATTGATATTTTAAGCCATTAATAAATTGTTGCCATGTTCTGTGCTAAAAGTAAATAAAATCTCCTTTATGTTTGGGGGGAAACCAAAGCTCTTGTCTCAAGCCTCATTATCGAACCTTGCATTGTTGGGGAGCCTGGTTTAAAGGTCTCATTTTCCCTGGTTAACCATCACCAGGGTGGCGTAGTCATACACTTATATTAAATTCCTTGCTTGACACTCTGTTACATTCTGGCGTAGTCGGCAGGACACTATGAGGCCACTGAGACATTAGTTTTGATTTTTATTATACTTTTGTTTTTTTTGTTTTTGGTGTATTGAAATAGCTCAATTAATTTAGTAAAACAAAACAGCAGTTGGTACTCCGGGGGACCAGCTGACGGTTTCCATTCCCGGAGTGACATCAGGAGTGTCTGCTTAGCCTGTGATTGACTGTATCGCCATGGCCGGTGAACTGCAGGAGCTCAGAGACTTGGTGCTTAGATTACAGGCCGAAAAATAATTACTGGTTGAACAAGCCGGGGCTAGCTCTGCCCAGCTAGCACCGCGTTGCTCTCTCACACAATGCTGCTAATGTAGACATTTTACCTGCTGAACGTCTGCTATATGTTCCTAGAGAAAGGAAGTGTCCTTCATTTAGAGGGACCTCAGGGATCCCAGTGGAGGATTTGGCCGAAGAAGTGAAAGAAACTATCAGGGCTCGACACCTTAGACCTATCGATCAGGCCTACTTCATTTACGACCATTTGGAGGGAGAAGCAAAGGATGAAATTAGGTATAGGCCCAGGGCAGACAGGGAAGACCCAGATAGGATATTGCTTATTCTTCAGGACCTGTATGGCTGCTCTAAACCCTATGTCTCCCTCCAGCAGAGTTTCTTCTCTAGGAAGCAGTTAGAAGGAGAATCACTGCAGGAGTTTTCTCATGCTCTTTGTTGCCTGATGGAACAAATAGAACATGGTGCCCCAGACGGAATGCCCAATGCCGCTAACTTGCTGCGTGACCAGTTCGTAGTACATGTGTGTGACTCTGATCTCCGCAGAGAGCTAAAATGGGTGGTACGACAGCATCCGGGTTATTCCCTCCTGCAGATAAGGACTGAGGCCATCCGCTGGGAACGGGAGGGGCGGCCAGACGAGCCTAGAGGTAGGAGTTATTCTCTCCCTGCTTTGTGTGCTATTCAGCGGGTAGGTAACATGCCGCCTAGCAGCCCCCTTAGTACAGAGAGTACAGATATGGCAGAGATAAAAGACATGCTAAAACGACAACAAGAGCAGCTAAATACACTTACTCAAAGCCTCCTAGCACTACAGTCAGTCCCCAAAACGTCTCAGCCAGCCACTAGACATTTTCAGCCTCACTTCTCAGGTCCTGTCATATGCAGGCGTTGCCAAAAACCGGGTCATTACGCCAAGGACTGTGACAACCCTCGGGTCATTCCAGCTAGCCGGCAGCTAAGTGGTTACCAGCCAACGGCAGCAGTTACTTCCGCTTCTCACCAGGCGGAAAACTAGCACCCACTGATGTACAGAGCCATACATCAGAGGGGGACTACGTCGGCTCAAATACCCAGGATGCCATCGATCAACCTCAGGTCACTAGTTTGGTAGGTATATGTCCTAGGGTAGCCATTAGCATGGGAGGGGTAACTGTGAACTGCCTATTAGACACTGGGTCAATGGTAACCACCATGAGGGAAAGCTTCTTTTTAGAACACTTTCAAGGGGCCCCTCGTTCTTGTCGCTGGTTGCAACTCCGGGCGGCCAATGGTTTAGAGATACGATATGTAGGCTACGTAGAGCTAGATGTTGAGGTGTTTGGCAAAGTGGTACCTCAGCGTGGCGTTTTGATTGTGAAGGACCCTCCCGGCCAGGTATCTCCTCCAGAGGTCCCTGGAGTACTGGGTATGAACATCATTAGGGAGTGTTACTACCAGCTCTTTAGCCAACATGGCTTGGCCCTTTTCAATCTTCCTGTTGTTAAGCTTTCCCCTTCCTCATGGTTGCAGGCTCTGCAGCACTGTCACGATGCCCAAAGCAGACCAGAACAGACCAGATCAGGGGTGGCCAGGGTGCGAGGCAGAACAACCATTACCATACCTGGGGGTACCATGAAGTGGGTGGCAGCCACCTGCTCCTCTCATGTAGGTGGGAACGGGGGGAAGCCTTGTTGGAGCCGCTAGTTAACTGGGGGGGCCTCCCTGAGGGAGTGCTGGTTTCCCCGGCTATGGTAACGGTTAACCGAAACACTGTCTATGTCCCTGTGATAAACGTAGCCGAGAACAGTGTCACCTTACAGCCCCGCCAACCCATAGGTGTGTTAATACAGGCCCAGATTGTCAGTCTGCCCCCAGGTGTGTCTACCGAGATACAGGAGCCAGTGGTGGTGGAAGCCACATCCTTCTCACAAGTCAGCCAGCCTAGCCCCATGGTCAACAAGATAGAGAGCATGGACCTGTCTGACCTTCCTGACACAGACCGAGAGCCGGTAAGGTCACTATTGCTCAAATACCACTCTGTGTTTGCTACTTGTGAAAGCGATTTGGGCTGCACTAACCTGATCACACATGACATACCTTTGGTAGAGGATGTTCCCATCAGACAGAGGTATAGGCGAATACCCCCTTGTGACTACGAGGAGGTGAAGGCTCACATTCGCCAGTTGTTAGATGGCCAGGTTATCAGGGAGAGTTGTAGCCCCTATGCTTCCCCTATCGTCCTGGTTAGAAAGAAGGACCGGAGTCTCCGCCTGTGCGTAGACTACAGGCAGCTCAATGGAAGGACCCGGAAGGATGCCTTCCCCCTGCCACGTATAGAGGAATCGCTAGATGCACTGTCAGGAGCAAAATGGTTCTCCACCATGGATCTGGCTAGTGGTTACCACCAGGTCCCGGTGACGGAGCAGGACAAACAGAAGACAGCCTTTTGCACCCCCTTCGGCCTGTTCGAGTTCCAGAGGATGCCCTTTGGTTTGTGCAATGCCCCTAGTACCTTCCAACGACTGATGGAGAGGATGTTTGGGGACCAACATTGTCAGTCACTGTTGCTCTACATAGATGACATTGTTGTTTTCTCCTCCACAGTGGATGAGCACATCAGCCGCTTGGACCTGGTTCTGAGTCGCCTGCAGAGGGAGGGCCTCAAAGTCAAGCTCGAGAAGTGCCATTTCTTTAAAGAGGAAGTACAATACCTGGGCCATGTGATATCCTCTGCAGGGGTCTCTACAGATCCAAAGAAGATAGCTGCTGTTGCTGCCTGGCCAACTCCATCAAATGTCACCGAATTAAGGTCGTTCCTAGGTTTCGGGAGCTATTATAGAAGATACGTGGAGGGATTTGCGAAGCTGGCATCACCTCTCCATCGGCTGGTGGCCGACCTGACTGGGACAAAGACGAGGCGTGGCCGAGGGGTTGCCCTGCAGGGGGCGTGGACCGAGCAGTGCCAACAAAGTTTTGAGGGTCTTAAAGCAAAGCTTGTGTCCTCACCTGTATTAGCTTATGCTAACTTTCTTCTCCCCTTCATCTTAGAGGTGGATGCAAGCCATGGGGGTTTGGGAGCTGTCCTCTCCCAGGAACAAGAAGGGAAAGTCAGGCCCATCGCATACGCCAGTCGCAGCCTAGACCCGTCAGAAAAGAACTACAGTTCCATGAAGTTGGAGTTCCTGGGAATGAAATGGGCCATGACCACAAAGTTCAGAGAGTACCTGTTGAGTCAGAAATGTGTCGTCTGGACCGACAACAACCCATTGAGCCACCTACGGACCGCAAAGCTGGGGGCAGTAGAGCAACGCTGGGTGTCTGAATTGGCGGTGTTCGATTACACCATCCGATATCGACCGGGACGTACCAACCAGAACGCAGACGCCCTATCAAGGCAATCCGACCCGTCTGCTACCCTGGAGCCTCAGCCACGTCCTGGAACTCCGGTACCTGCGACTGTCCGGCAAGCTGCTTGTGAACGACCGCTGGTAGCCACCCAAGCAGCCATTTCCGCCCTACCAGAACGGTCGAACGCTGACCTGGCTGCTCTACAGGCTGCTGACGCCTCCATAGGTGCTCTCATCCCATTCTGGCAAGAACGACGTAGGCCGGGGTGCATGGAAAAACAAGGCCTCCCGGCTGAGACCCTGGGTCTACTGAAACAATGGGACCGTCACACCCTGGAGGATGGCTTGCTGTACAGGGTGTGCCGGAGGCCAGATGGAGGGAGTGAGGTCCATCAACTCTTGCTTCCAGAGTGCCTGAGGGAGGAGGTGTTCCACCAGTTGCATCACAACCATGGTCACAAGTAAGACGCGCGAACGCTGGAAGCGAACGCAGCTCGAAAATATTGTGTATTTAGGGACTTTGTGTGTGTGTGTGTGTGTGTGTGTGTGTGTGTGTGTGTGTGTGTGTGTGTGTGTGTTTGTGTTTTGACTGTAGCTGCACTCTGGCGCACTCTGTTGGCCGCACCCAGGCAGTGCACTGCACACAGACACACACACACACAAGCCGAGCAGACTGTCATAGTAAGCTCCACTTGGGCGGAGGCGCGTTCGCAATCAGGGCACAGAACGAACTACGGAGTTGATCTGGGAAAGGTGCTACTGGCCAGGCATGTGGAAGACCATCAAGCAATGGTGCCAGCTGTGTGAGCGGTGCAGCCTCTCCAAAGACACCCAGCCTCGGGTAAGGGCCCCTATGGGTCATTTGTTAGCATGCAAACCCAATCAGATCTTGGCTATAGACTTCACCTGCTTAGAACCTGCCAGGGATGGTAGGGAACACGTACTGGTTTTAACAGATGTATTCTCAAAGTTTACCCAGGCCATTCCAACCCGTGACCAGAGGGCATCAACGGTGGCGGACATACTCGTCAGGGAGTGGTTAATAATAATAATGAATTGCATTTTTATGGCACTTTTCTAAGTACTCAAACTTACTCAAAGCGCTTTACAATGGTTCATTCATTCATACAGGGAGGGGACATTGGGAGGTGGAGCGGCGAACAGTCGACGCCAGCGTCCCCACTTTTCCCACATTCACACACCAATGGTGGCAAGCTAGCGCCGACCGTATCATTGGAGGCAATGTAGGGTTCAGTGTCTTGCCCAAGGACACTTCGACATGTGGACAGGAGGAGGAGCCGGGATTCGAACCGCCGACCTACGGATCATTGGACGACCTGCTCTACCTCCTGAGCCACAGCCGCCCCACAAGTACGGTTCTACAAGTACGGGGTGCCAGCCAGGATCCATTCGGACCAGGGAAGAAACTTTGAGGGTACCATTATCCAGCAGCTGTGTGCCATGTACGGCATTACCAAATCCCGTACAACTCCCTACCACCCACAGGGTAATGGACAATGTGAGCGGTTCAACCGCACGTTGCACGACCTACTCCGTACCTTGCCTGTTGAGCAGAAACATCACTGGCCGGAGTACCTCCCACAGCTGCTGTTCAACTACAACACCACGCCACACCAGTCCACTGGTGCATCCCCATTCCTTCTGATGTTCGGCCAGGAACCCCAGCTTCCCGTGGACTTCCTGCTGGGCCGTGTGGCGGAGCCAGCTGCCGGTGAAGTCTGTGACTGGGTTCGAGAACACCAACGACGGCTCCGGATAGCGACGGAGGCGGCCTGTGAAAGGTTGAAGGTGGCGGCAGCACAGAGGAAACGTAGAGCAGACCAACAGGCCCAGGACGAGGTTTTGCCAGAGGGCCAGCTTGTCTACCTGCGGGACCACTCTAACAGAGGGAGAAACAAGATCCAGGACACTTGGGCCCCCACCATCCATCGGGTTATCAAGCCCCCTAAGCCAGGTGGCTGTGTTTACACCGTGGCCCCACAGCAGGACTTGTATAGGGTACGACAGGTAAATCGATCTATGCTTAAACCTGTACCAGGTGGCCGTCCCGTGTCCCAATCTATGGGGAACCAAGGATCCAGGGGTCGGAGGGATGAGGAGGATGAAGAGGAAGAAGATGGTCAGCTATACGTTATGGTGGGCCCTACCCATTTCACACGGCCAGGTCCAGGTGACGTCCCAGCTAGCGACACCCTCCCCACGGGTCCATTGGGGGTGACGAACCCTCCAACTGCCCCCGTGCATCCACCAGTGACGAGCCCTCCAACGGCCCCCGTGCATCCACCAGTGACGAGCCCTCCACCAGGCCCGTCCAGCGACACCTGTATCATACGAAGGTCTACTCGGGAGAGAGCCGGACAACACTCCAATCCCCATAATCTACCAGTGGCGATAGGGGAGGGGGCTACAAACTCCCGGGTGCCTGGTGTGAGTAGCTCCACATCAGCAGTCTTTAGGCCATGGTGTTAGGCTGGTTTATTGTCAGGGACGACAATGAAAAAAAGGAGGGGTAGATGTAGCCGGCTGGAGTTTGAGGCTTAGGGGCCACCGTAGAGACGGTGGCACGCTCCATTCCCGTATGCGTTAGCCGGTTAGAGTGAGCCTCAGGGGCCACCATAGAGACGGCCGTGCGTTACACTTCCGCATTAACAATCTAGTGCTTTACTAGTTTACTTTAAATGCTCAGCCCGCAGCCGAACGTTAAGCTGCTCTGTGGTTTCGGCTGTGGGTTTTGCAACCCGGGTCTGATTTTGTGTTCTTTGCATTGTCCTTGCCTGGGTGAGTAGCATGTTGCATGTCCGTTTTAATGTGTTGTACTGTGTTTTTATGTTTTAAAGCAGCATTTTAATCTTTGTTTGTGTTATCACCCAGGTTGAGGTGTTCGGGTCTGGGTCCGGACTATCATATTGATGAGAGCCAGGGGGATAATGAGAAGGAATAACAATAATTAAGGTATACAAACTGTTCATTTATTATGTTTATTTGATTATTTGATTTGTTTGTATACTTAATGTTGTTGTTTCCACCCCCCTGTAGATCTCACCACTGCTGTTTTGTTTACTTTGAGTTATTATTTTGTTTTCTTTTGTTTGAGTTATATGTTTCCTTTGTACTAATTTATGTTTTTGTTTGTTTTCCCCTAAACATTGAGCGCTGCTGCCATCTGGAGCCGAGCGGGAGCCGGGGGGGTAAAGCCGACCAGCTACAGGGGTCACTAGGAGCACGATAGTCCACGACCATTCTCCAGGTTTGATGTGAATGCGAGCACCCTTTCTACACGGTGTCGCTCTCTTTTCTTGCATGTAGTGTGATTTAGTTGCTGTGTGTTTTTCATTACTTGTCTTGGTCGTTTCTTTAACCTGTTTTAGCCTAGCTCCCTAGATTTTAGCTCCTTGTGTTGGTCGACCATTGCCCACCTGCCCTTTCGGCACCTGATGTAGCTCGTTTATCTTTGTTGCCAGTAATATTGTTGTGATTACTTGGGATTTCAACATTATATATAGTGGTATATTGTGACTGCGTATTTTATGCTTGATTGTATAGCACTGCATTGATATTTTAAGCCATTAATAAATTGTTGCCATGTTCTGTGCTAAAAGTAAATAAAATCTCCTTTATGTTTGGGGGGAAACCAAAGCTCTTGTCTCAAGCCTCCGAACCTTGCATTGTTGGGGAGCCTGGTTTAAAGGTCTCATTTTCCCTGGTTAACCATCACCAGGGTGGCGTAGTCATACACTTATATTAAATTCCTTGCTTGACACTCAGTTACACATGCACCAACACACACACACACACACACACACACACACACACACACACACACACACACACACACACACACACACACACACACACACACACACACACACACACACACACACACACACACACACACACACCTTATCCTACATTCATCTTTAAGCTTTGATTTGACGTTGCAAAACAAAATAGAGTCAGAACTGTTTGACTGTTTATACTGTGTGTTAACTTTGTTCCAGACAGACACACAGACAGACAGACAGACAGACAGACAGACAGACAGACATACAGACTGAAATGTTCAATTCATGCTCCTTCATGACAGTGTTAAAACAGATCTACAAGCTCACTGAGCTGATACTGCAGTATAAATCATGCTTAATAATGTGATGTTCATGTGGGAGGAGTGTGTGTGTGTGTGTGTGTGTGTGTGTGTGTGTGTGTGTGTGTGTGTGTGTGTGTGTGTGTGTGTGTGTGTGTGTTGCACACCAAAAACAGGTTCCGACCTGTTGTGTGGTCCCCATACAATACTTGTAGATCGGCTATTTTAAATAGCCGATCTACAAGCTCACAACGTGTCGTGATGTGATACATTGTGAGCTTGTTGATCTGTTATTTTCAAATAGCCACCACCTACAAAGCCCTCAACCACCAGGCACCCCAATACATTTCTCACCTCCTTCACAACCACGTCCCCACCCGCTCCCTCAGTACCAGCGATGCCAACCTCCTCAAATTCCCCACCAAAAAAACAAAGCGCACCTGGGATGACAGGGCATTCTCCGTTGCAGCACCCACCCTCTGGAACCCACTCCCACCTCACATCAAAACCGCCCCCACCCTTGCCGTGTTCAAAACCTCCCTCAAAACCCACCTCTTCAGAACTGCTTTCCCCACCTAGCTGATCTCCTACCACCCTAGTCTCAACTTTTGTTTTATTCCCTGGCCTTCTGTAGCCTTTTTAACTTTTTATTCTCTGTATTTTCTTATTAAAGTTGTTTTGTTTTGTTTGTGTTCTATAGTTTAGCTTTGTAAAGCGACTTTGAGTACTCAGAAAAGCGCTATATAAATTCCAGGTATTATTATTATTATTATAGACGTCTTATCAGACGACGTCACACTGATAAGAACCAGTATGCGTGCAGGTCTGTACCAAATGAACCCCACCGCTCATAAGATATAATGTTAAAGTGGTCACAGCCTCATGTGTAAAAATGCATCCATCAAACTTTCAGATGATGTTTTTCTCCCAGTATGGAGGAAGAATGCTTATAGGATGTTTACTGTGATCTCTCACTCTTTAAATATATAATCCTTGGTTTCTGTTATAAACAATAATAACAATTCAAAGCAGTTGTCCTCCAAACCTCTCCTCCAGTGTCTGCCATAAGAACAGAGGGGGCGCTCTATGATCACATTATATATATTATTATATTATTATAAATACATATATATGTCATCAGAACAGAGGGAGCGCTCTATGATTACATTATATATATTATTGCCAGACCCAAGGGGTGTGGCTTACACAAGGCTTTGTACCTGTTTTCTCCATACATGGGCATGCCCCCTTTGTCCTTAGGCCGCAGCCATAAAAGTCTGTCCCCCTTCCATCCATACATGGACCCAGCACGTAGTGCTGGGTCTGGCAGAACCAGGTCTCCTGGTCTTGTTATATTATTATAAATACATATGTCATCAGAACAGAGGGGGCACTCTGTGATCACATTATATATATTATTATATTATTATAAATACATATATATGTCATCAGAACAGAGGGAGTGTTCTATGATCACATTATATATATTATTATATTATTATAAATACATATATATGTCATCAGAACACATTATATATATTATTATATTATTATAAATACATATATATGTCATCAAAACAGAGGGAGTGCTCTATGATCACATTATATATATTATTATATTATTATAAATACATATATATATATATGTCATCAGAACAGAGGGAGTGCTCTATGATCATGACACCAGAACCTGCTCTTGCTCGCTCAGCTGCAGCCCGTCAAGACTAATTTATGCTCCGTCCCGCGAAGGTGTCGCGCGCAGAGAACAGCCGAGAACAGCAGATCTCCAAGCTCACAGCGGTCTCATCCGCAACGCGGTTGTGAGCTTGTATGTCAGCTGTGCCTTTTTCACACCTGAGTACATTTCCTACACCACTCCCACCGAAGTTGTGTTTCATTATTGGACATTTAGTATGTTAAACGTTTGACAAAATACCAATAATAGAAAAGATCAATAGTAGGATCTATAAGGAACTTGATCCTTAAGGGGATCTAACTTACTAATAAATAAATAACTACCCCCATCTACACAGTGATAATGTTTTTTTTTAATTATTGTATTTATGTTTTTCTATGCCATAGACTTTACAATCTGTATTGTTTTCAACCCATATGGTGAACTCTTTTAATGATGGGGACAACACTGACCTTAAATCTAAGTAATTGGTGTCATTGAGTACTTTGTTTTTATTGGTAAATTGATGATAAATGTAATTTAAAGCGACATTGAAAGGGCTTGAAAGAGGGAGGGGAAATGTATTTTGTAATTAGGAAAATGACACTCATTAATGTAACTAGAAGTTCGGCCGGCTGCGCCGGCCTCACATCTAGCGCCCACGCCCACGTAGTGTCCACGCCCACGTAGCGTCCACGCCCACGTAGCGCCCACGCCCACGTAGAGACCAATTGGCAGCGCCGATCACTGGCGTAGCGTCATGAGGGCTAGTGGGGCCATGGCCCGGTCAGTGAAGATTTGCCAGGAAAATGAATTCTGCTCCGACAACAATAGACACAGCCGCCGGCCGCCAGTGACGTTACTGAAGTGATACATTGGCTGGCCCATTCACACCTTTTACAAAGCTAAAGCTGCCTACTCCTGCCTATCAATGGTCCAAGTGTGACCTGTAAAGTAGCCTAGCGTAGTCTGTAGGAGACATAAGCATGTCCTAAGAGGAGTCCAAAAGAGAATGGATCCTGGGAGTCATGAATTAAATTACAGAGGTGAGTAAATAACTACATGTGCTCAAGTACTGCACTTTACTGGATATCTATCTATCTATCTATCTATCTATCTATCTATCTATCTGTCTATCTCTCTATCTCTATCTCTATCTCTATCTATCTCTCTCTCTCTATATATATACATATCTAAATGGCGAAATGGCTGGGGGGAAATGGGCAATATATTGTTATTTAATATTGTTATTTTATTATGAGTATTAATAAGTTCTGATGATTAATTATATCATATGATTATAATATTTGATTAAGATATATGATCTTATAATAATCATGGGGCATGTATAATCATTATCTAATAATCAAATAATAATACAATGAGTCATCACATATTTTCGGTGGCGGGTGTTATACGGAAATGTGTGACCCTGTACAATCTGGTCAAAATGGCGGCCGTTTGTGTGTTGTTGCGCTCGTACACACACACACACACACACACACACACACACACACACACACACACACACACACACACACAAGGAATGTGTGTGGAGATGGCGGCTGTTTTTGTGTGTTTGCACAACAGTGCATGTGGACACACGAATGGTGAGTTGGATGCGTCTTTTAATAATCAGAAGACGCACAGTACTGCACACACACACACACACACACACACAGACACACACACACACACACGCGCGTTGAAGTAATTTCCGTGTGCGCGCGCACACACACACATCTACAAACGGAGACGGCGTGTATTGAAATTGGGGCAGAGGTTCCGAATTGGCATCCAGGGAGTGTGTGCACAGTTTCGCTGCGAGCAAGGCAACGATGCGGGAGATTAGCTATCCACAGACGGACGGACAGGGGGTAAAACATACTCTGGCGCCATGCCTTTCGGCCTGGCGGAGACAATGAAAAAGCTAAAGTAAAGGAAAAGACCATTACTGCAACAAAAGTAGTCAACAAACTATACTATAAAACATTGGGCACATTGTCAAATAATATAAGAAAGAGACAAACATGTTGAAAATAGCCGATCTGCAAGCTCACAACGCCTCTCAACGTGAGGGTTGTGAGCTTGTAGATCTGCTATTTTCACAATATTGACTTGTGGAACGGAGTCAAACAAAATGGGGGGGTCCCCAGTTCAAATATGATGTATGGGGGGGGGGGGGGGGGGCGGGGGATAGCCACTGCCCTAGTCGGACCGAAATTATCAACTTAATAATGCAGCCTAAACGTGCGTTGCACGGGGCGGTCCTGCCATTACGTTACATACCACAACATACATCATCTACAATGGACTAACGGAGCAGCAATAATAATATTCACCACACGAATATTGTTGACAAAGTGATTGCACAGCCGCTGCAGGTATGACAACCACGTTAGCGTTAGCTACATGGCAACTATCACAGCGCCCTGTCTGTCGTCGCTGCGACTGACTGATGGCTACAGCCATAGATATATGTAAACACTACAGCAAGCTCTCTGCGATGCCATTGTCTGGAAACTGCTCTTAGCGTGACAGGACCAATGAGAGTGAGCGCTTTCGTTGTTGCTAAGATACGGTGCATGGCACACGGCGTCTCTACCCCATAGCTTGTAGATCTCTCACACATGATTGGCGTAGGCTGCGTTGCCAGGTCTGACTTTGTGTCTAAGCAATGGTCGGCTTATTTTTGCGCGCCTTTGGGCTCGTTCGCATAGTGCGCACGGCAGCGCTTGTTTAGCGTACGTCAGCGCGACGTGGCAACGGACGTGGCAACGTGAAAGGGTGGTCACTTATGATTGGCTGGTGAAAAGAAACACCCGGACGTGAATTTTGAGGTGGCGAAGTGATTTGCATAAGTATTGGAGCATAATGCGTTTGATATTAATTGTACATCCTGCAAGTACAGTGATGGGATGCGAAGCAGCTGGTTTGACAGGCAGAATATTGAGGAATTTTGGGGGAAAATGTGGAGTTAGTTGGGCCATGTGTCTGCTTGGCCATTGAGGCGATACACTCGTGTACACTCCATGACTGTGGCCGTCAATTATGGTAGCAAGATGAGAGAGTGTAGGTGTGGCACTGCTAAAACACACAATGACTTAATGTGTGTGTACTTACACATTAAAGCGGTTAGGAGGTGCACACACATCCAAACATTTCAACAGGTGCTGATCAGACTAAATAAAGCTTCCAGCTTCATTTAATAAATAGAGCGGTCAAAAAAACTACAATGTTTTGGCCCATTCGTCAGGTTTACTGGGCCTATAAATGAAACAATAAAATATAAGTTAAGTTTGTAAAGTGCAGGGTGCTTAACCGCTTACACCCTCTATAATTAGTTAATGCACCTTACAATTGTACTTGGTACGCTCTTTTTTTCACTTCACATAGAGCCCTGAGGGACCCCAGTCAATGGTTTAAGTGTTTATTTATCAAATAAAAATAAAACATTAGTTTTTATTCATTCATTTATTTATCAGTTCCAGATCACAGCTTTAATGAACCATCTGAACCCTAGAGTCATATTCTGTCATAATAATGTGAAAATAGCAGATCTACAAGCTCACAACATGAGGAGGAAAGCTAACCCTAACCCCATTTCTTATGGAATGCCAAAAATGCCGTATCTAGATATAAATACATAAATAAATACATGCATTTATAAAGTAAGAAATGTTAAAATAAATAAATAATTGTGCAAGGAAATGCACAATTAAATCCTTCTCCAGGGCGCCGCCATTGTCTCTTACAGGGGGCGCCTTTGAGTTTTTCTCTGTGTGCTGCTTCATTCAATATCTGTTTACTTCCTCCCTAGTGGACTTACTCAAAGATTGTTAATATAGGAAGATACACCATTTCCATTGGAGCCACTAGAGGCTAAAAAGTACACAAATCTTACAAATGGTCTCCTAAGTAGGCGTGGTTTGATTCCCCCCCGTATATTTGTGTGTATTTGTGTATTTTCTAAATTAAAGAAAATAAATGCTTTAGGCCTACATGTTTGAAAGTGCACTGTTAATGGTATATATTGTACCACTATATGTTTAACAAAATGTCATGATTCCCAAATCATACTCCACCAAGACAGTTAATAATGGAAAATGATATTATTGAGCATTGGAACACACATTGTATTTAATTTTGAATATGTCCATAATGATTTCACGTACTATATTCAGAATCTCACTTTATCAGTTTTTAGAACATCTTATGGGGACAGCGCATAGAGTTAAAAAATAAGGGACAGCAGTCAAATAAGGGACAAATAAGGGACAGCAGTCTGTCTCTTCCGTCAGACTCATAGACTGTAAAAAGAATGGACGGTGGGAACGTGACGTCACCCATTGGTTTCTACAGACCGTAAATGAAGCCGTTGTTCAGGAACGTGCATCCTCCATCTTTAATATATACAGTTGGCCACGCCGGAACTCGAACGCTATTGGTTGAGACCAGACATGTGACCAGGGAACCGGAAAACAACCCCCAAAGAATGCTATTGGTTGGGTAGCTTGTCAATCAAGAGCGGGGCGGGGAATGAATGCTATTGGTTGTGTAGGTTGTCCATCAAATCATCCCGCCCCTCCTGGAGCATAGCCTATTTTATCGTTTTTTTTTTTCATTTTAGAATAAATGGGACCATCATTTAGCAAAACACATATCATGATGATTGAAAGGAGACTTTAAACTAGCGACTGGAAGCATATAGTATTTATGACAATTATTATTAAGGTAAGAAAATCTAGTCTAAAGTTCGTCCAAAAACCCATCCACTTACAATGAGAGAATATTCTTTCTGACACCTGCAGCCACCTACTGGCCATTTGTATTGATTGATTGATTGATTTATTGACAATTGGCACATAACAAAAACAATGTACACAGGGAATAGTCAAAAGGATAGACACAAGAAAGCCATAAGCTTATTTCCATCGTGGTCCTGTTGATCTTGGTGTGGGTGCGGGCGTGCGTGCGAGTATCTGTATGTGTATGCGTCCATACGCGTGTGTACTATGTGTGCGCGGGGGGGGGGGGGGTGCACTGGTAGTGAGCCATCTCTTAAGGGAGAACTTAAAACCAGCCATGGAGCTAGTGGTCTTGATGTTTGTGGGTAGTTCGTTCCATGCATTTGTTGCAGTGTACAGGAATGAACTTTGGCCCATGCAACTGCTAAATAGGTGAGGCACAAAGTTAGTGGAGCTTCCTCTGGTTGAGTACCTATGTACTGTGCTGACCTTGGTAAAATATTCATCTAGGTACTTAGGTGCAGCATTATTTATGATCCTGTGGACCATACACATTTTTATTTGTATTACTCTTTCCTCGACTTTGAGCCACTTGAGGCTATTGAAATGGGACGGCAGAAGGTGAGTCCTGGGATGTAACTTGTGTATCAGTCTAACTAATTTGTTTTGTGAGGTCTGGAGTTTTTTTTTTCAGGATCTTTGGGATGTTGGAGTACCAGGATGTGCATGCATAGTCGAAATGGCATTGTACCAATGCCCCTGCCAGTATTATTAACGCATTTCGATCTATGAAGGGCGATATTCTAGCAAGGAATTTTATCCTCTGGTTCACTTTCATAATAACTTTCAGAGCCATGCTCTCTCCAGATAAGGAGTTATTCAGTATGCATCCCAAATATGTTACCTCTTCCTTATCCTTAATTGTCGAGTTACCAACCACTACCGTAAGCCCTGGGGATTTCTTAAGCTTGGCTGTAGACCCAAACAGGATTGCCTCTGTTTTGCCCAGGTGGAGTGACAGCCTGTTGTCTTCTAATCAGATACTGACTTTGGATAGTTCTGTGCTAAGCATTTTTTCTACCACTGATTTATCTTTGTGTGAGACTAAAAGGGCTGAATCATCTGCAAAGAGAAACAGATTGCAATCGCAGGCAGACTTCATGTCATTAATGTACAATAGGAAGAAGAGAGGGCCTAGAATACTGCCTTGAGGGACTCCGCATGTTAATGGTTGAGGTGAGGACACTGTGCCATTTACTCTCACCACTTGTTCTCTGCCGTCCAGGTAAGATCTTACCCATTTAGTAGCTGTGGTGTTGAAGCCTAGGGCCCCAAGCTTACCTAGTAGGATGCTGTGATTTACAGTGTCAAATGCCTTCTGTAAATCAAGCATTACCATGCCACAGTACTTACCTAAGTCCACTTCTTTCTTTATGTAATCTGTAAGATATAGTAAACAGGTGTCTGTTGAGTGTGATTTCCTGAACCCGGATTGAAATTCGTACAGTAACTTATGTGATGTTGTATAATGTTCTATCTGTTCGTGTATAAGTCTCTCTATTACCTTTGATAGTGTGCATAGAATGGAAACAGGGCGGTAGTTACCTGGTTGTAATTTGCTTCCCTTTTTATACAGTGGGGTTATTGTCGCCGGTTTGAATTCCTGTGGAAAGTGACCTTGGTTGATGGACAGATTTATTATGTGGGTTATGCAGGAAGTGATGACTTCTGCTGCGTCTCGTAGGTATCTGGCTGGGATGTTGTCGTGACCTGTTGCTTTTGTAGGGTTTAGAGTTTTTAGCTTTTCTAACACTTCATCTCTGGTTACTTCCCTAAGGGAGAAGGCCTCGGGCTTAACTCCCTTATGAACTTTCTCTCTTCCGTATTGGCCTCATTGTAAATATCCAAGCGTTGCCCCTTGGTCAGACTGCAGATGGACTCTTCAGATATCTCCCCAAATCTCATTAGAGTGTGTTGGTGTTGCATAGAGAAAGGTCGATAACAAAGTTGATTTTCTCCTGATTTGTGTTTCTAAAATAAGGCATTTTGTTATGAAAATCTTCTACATATTGTGTGTCTTGTGACGATTAGGTCAAATATTTAGTTCAGTAACCATGGAGCTAAAGAATGGTTCAGAAGCTGTGTTCACGTTCACTCTTCCATTGGAATTAATAGACTCCAACTTGCTTCCAACAGGAGATGGTGACTCTTGCTATTTCCCTCTTGGGCTTACTGCAGGTGTAATGCAGGGAATCAGTTTGCTGCCAGATTTTGCAAAAGAAAAAAGCGGCCAGGTCTATGAAAACAAACCCAAAAGAAGCAACTAGGCTCAGTTTTAACATCGGCTATTTGAAAATAACAGATCAACAAGCTCACAATGTATCACATCACGACACGTT
Source organism: Gymnoscopelus microlampas (assembly GCF_963454915.1). Classification (NCBI taxonomy): domain Eukaryota; kingdom Metazoa; phylum Chordata; class Actinopteri; order Myctophiformes; family Myctophidae; genus Gymnoscopelus; species Gymnoscopelus microlampas. The sequence goes on along the minus strand of NC_139950.1, from coordinate 870,118 downwards.
GTGAGCTTGTAGATCGGCTATTTAAAAGAAAATATTGTGAAAAAAAAACAATATTTTTGAATATTTTGAACACAAGTCTTGTATGGGGTCCCTGGCACCACAACAGGTCGGAACCTGTTTTTGCACACACACACACACACACACACACACACACACACACACACACACACACACACACACACACACACACACACACACACACACACACACACACACACACACTCCTCCAACATGAACATCACATTATTAAGCATGATTTATACTGCAGTATCAGCTCAGTGAGCTTGTAGATCTGTTTTAACACCGTCATGAAGGAGCATGAATTGAACATTTCAGTCTGTCTGTCTGTCTGTCTGTCTGGAACACAGTTGACACGCAGTATAAACAGTGAAACAGTTCTGACTCCATTGTGTTTGTCAACGTCAAATCAAAGCTTAAAGATGTGTGTGTGTGTGTGTGTGTGTGTGTGTGTGTGTGTGTGTGTGTGTGTGTGTGTGTGTGTGTGTGTGTGTGTGTGTGTGTGAGAGAGAGAGAGAGACATATTGGCCCATTTCCACTCCGCTCCCTTACTGAATCACTGGCTAAAGCATGTGTTCACGTGACGTTTGTCTGTCTGTCAACACGAGTGAGCAAGACTTTGTAAGGTGGACTTGAGGTGTGTGTGTGAGTGTGTGTGTGTGTGTGTGTGTGTGTGTGTGTGTGTGTGTGTGTGTGTGTGTGTGTGTGTGTGTAGAGGGAGGTGTTGTAGGAACACAGTTAACACACAGTATAAACAGTCCTGACTCCATTTTGTTTTGCAACGTCAGATCAAAGATGAATGTAGGATAAGATTATTATCTGTCTGCCTGCCTGGGGGGAGGTGTGTAGCAACAGTACATATAGGTGTGTGTGTGTGTGTGTGTGTGTGTGTGTGTGTGTGTGTGTGTGTGTGTGTGTGTGTGTGTGTGTGTGTGTGTGTGTGTGTGTGTGCATGCAAGGGTGTAGGGCGGCGATAGTGGTGGGAAGAGGATGAGAAATTATGGAATGCCAAAAATGCCGTATCTAGATATAAATACATAAATAAATACATGAATTTATAAAGCAAGAAATGTTAAAATAAATAAATAATTGTGCAAGGAAATGTACAATTAAATATTGAAATGTATTCATTTATGTATTTATTTATGTATTTATATATTTATTTATTTGTATATTTATGTTTTTATTGATGTTTTTAATTATTTATTTATTTATTTAATTATTTATTTAAACATTTAATTATTTTTATTTTTATTTATTTCCTTATTTATTTACGTATTTATTTATTTAATTATTTATTTAAACATTTAATTATTTATTTATTTCCTTATTTATTTACATATTTATTTATTTAATCATTTATTTAAACATTTAATTATTTATTTATGTATTTATTTCCGTATTTATTTAAACATTTATTTCATGAATCATTTCATGCCGTATTTCATTGACGGTATGTTAATGAGGGGGCAGGCTTTAGCAATCAAACCCAGAGCGATCAAACTTCCAGCCCATAGAGCTGGTCAGTGGTCAAATGTATTACTATTTTGTTGATGATGATAACTGTGTTTATGTTTATAATAATTTGGTTTGATTTGATAAATTAACAAATAACAATGAAAGACATAATATATTTAAAAATATGAAGCAAAACTAAATAATATATAACAATAAATAAATGCTTGGGGATAATCCCCAACATGTTCAAAAAGGAATAGGAAGAAATGAAAACGTAGTTACTCCTACCCCCTTCGTATATATCATTCCTGATTCATATAAACAATTACAAATTTAAATCAAAATCATAAAATCCTATGATATCTGTATAAATGAAATATATATTAAAAAAAATCTTATACATATGATATTCCCTGAAGGTCCATGACTGCTTTCCTAACTGTGTTTCTGGGACCACCTTTGATCCCTGAGGGGTTTCTCGGGGTCCATGGCTGGTTCCCAAACTGTGGTTTGGGGACCTATGGGGGTCCCTGAAGGGTGTCAAACTGTGGTTCAGGGACCTATGGGGGTCCCTGAAGGGTGTCAAGGGGGTCCATGGCTGTTTCCCAAACTGTGGTTTGGGGACCTATGGGGGTCCCTGAAGGGTGTCAAGGGGGTCCATGGCTGTTCCCAAACTGTGGGTCAGGGACCTATTGGGGTCCCTGAAGGGTGTCAAGGGGGTCCATGGCTGTTTCCCAAACTGTGGGTCAGGGACCGATAGGGGTCCCTGAAGGGTGTCAAGGGTGTCCATGGCTGTTTCCCAAACTGTGGTTTGGGGACCTATGGGGTCCTTGAAGAGTGTCAAGGGGGTCCATGGCTGTTTCCCAAACTGTGGGTCAGGGACCTATGGGGGTCCCTTAAGGGTGTAAATGTGTGGTTCGGGGACCTATGGTGGTCGCTGAAGGGTGTCAAGGGGGTCCATGGCTGTTTCCCAAACTGTGGGTCAGGTTTCCTGAGGGTCCATGACTGCTTTCCTAACTGTGTTTCTGGGACCACGTTTGGTCCCTGAGGGGTTTCTCGGGGGTCCATGGCTGGTTCCCAAACTGTGGGTCTAGGACCCACAGTGGTCCCTGAAGGGTGTCAAACTGTGGTTCGGGGACCTATGGTGGTCCCTGAAGGGTGTCAAGGGGGTCCATGGCTGTTTCCCAAACTGTGGTTTGGGGACCTATGGGGGTCCCTGAAGGGTGTCAAGGGGGTCCATGGCTGTTTCCCAAACTGTGGTTTGGGGACCTATGGGGGTCCCTGAAGGGTGTCAAGGGGGTCCATGGCTGTTTCCCAAACTGTGGGTCAGGGACCGATGGGGGTCCCTGAAGGGTGTCAAGGGGGTCCATGGCTGTTTCCCAAACTGTGGTTTGGGGACCTATGGGGGTCCCTGAAGGGTGTCAAGGGGGTCCATGGCTGTTTCCCAAACTGTGGGTCAGGGACCTATGGGGGTCTCTGAAGGGTGTCAAGGGGGTCCATGGCTGTTTCCCAAACTGTGGTTTCCATCCTCATAATTTATAGGTCTAATTCCATCACCAGTTCCACCTGCAGGATTTTTAGATGTAATCCTCCAGCAGTGGCAAAGGCGAAAGCCCGGCCGGTAGCCAGTGGCCGGTGGTCGGGGACTAGTGGCCGGTGGCTAGTTCAGTGGCTCATTTCTCACCTGCCCCACTTCTAGCGCCACCATGAGGCTAATTTGTGATTAACACATCTTTGGACACTGCTCGTACCTATTTTGCCCTGCAATCACGCAAATTGGTATACAGTATCTCTACAGTCATGTCATCAACATCCAGCCATCATTTCTCAACACTTCTAGCGCCACCATCTGGCCACACTTTGCAAAAACAATTTTTTAGATGCTGCTCCTACAGATTTTGCCCTACAATCACGCAAATTGGAACACAGTATCTTTACCGTCATGACATCATCATGGTCCCACTTCTAGCGCCACCATCTGGCCGCATTGAGAGGTGTTGTAGGAACACAGTTAACACACAGTATAAACAGTCCTGACTCCATTTTGTTTTGCAACGTCAGATCAAAGATGAATGTAGGATAAGATTATTATCTGTCTGCCTGCCTGGGGGAGGTGTGTAGCAACAGTACATATAGGTGTGTGTGTGTGTGTGTGTGTGTGTGTGTGTGTGTGTGTGTGTGTGTGTGTGTGTGTGTGTGTGTGTGTGTGTGTGTGCATGCAAGGGTGTAGGGCGGCGATAGTGGTGGGAAGAGGATGAGAAATTATGGAATGCCAAAAATGCCGTATCTAGATATAAATACATAAATAAATACATGAATTTATAAAGCAAGAAATGTTAAAATAAATAAATAATTGTGCAAGGAAATGTACAATTAAATATTGAAATGTATTCATTTATGTATTTATTTATGTATTTATATATTTATTTATTTGTATATTTATGTTTTTATTGATGTTTTTAATTATTTATTTAATTATTTATTTAAACATTTAATTATTTTTTATTTTATTTATTTCCTTATTTATTTACGTATTTATTTATTTAATTATTTATTTAAACATTTAATTATTTATTTATTTCCTTATTTATTTACATATTTATTTATTTAATCATTTATTTAAACATTTAATTATTTATTTATGTATTTATTTCCGTATTCACCATCTGGCCGCATTGTGCAAAACACATTTTTCTATGCTACTCCTACAGATTTTGCCCTAAAATCACGCAAATTGGTACACAGTATTTCTACAGTCACATCAACATCTCAGCATGGATTTGCCTATTTTCACACCTTTTCTGTATTCCTGCGACCTGACAGTCGCTTATCTCCCAATTAGGGAGTCTTTATGGTAATGGTGTAGTAGGTTTTAATAGCAATAGGGCAATAAGTGTAATAGTATAATAGGTGTAATAATGTAATACGTTTAATGGTGTAATAGCACAATAATTCCAACAATGTAATTGCGCTATGAGTGTAATAGTGTAATAAATATAATAGGCGCAATAATGTTATACAGCAAAAAGTGTAATTGTGCAATTAGTGTAATAGCTCAATGAATGTAATAATGTAAAAAGTGTAACAGTTTAATTAGAGTAATAGTGTAATAGCTCAATATGTGTAATAATGTTATACGTGTAATAAGTTGATAGTGTTTTATTGCAATGAATGTAAAGTGTAATGCAATTAATGTAATAGTTTAATAGCTCAATAAGTGTAATAATGTAGGTGCAATAGCGCAATAAGTCTAAAAGTGTATTTGCAGTTTAAGTGTAATAGTTTAATAAGTGTAATAGTGCAAAAAGTGTAATAGAGTAATACGTGTCAATGAGTGGCGATATGTCAAACTTCCTTCGCCAAACATACAGGAAGTGCCTTCTTTTCCCACAGTGACACTTCATAAGGTGGTGGATGGAAGAGCCGGGATTTTAACCACCGACCCTGCTCTATCTTCTGAGCCCCAGCTGTCCCAGATTATATACTGTACATGTTAAGCCAAACATACCAAGACAGCCTAATTCAGTTATTTTCAGGTTTCGAAAGCGACAAAACTGTACAATGAAGCATTTAAATCCGGTTTAATTACATTATGTCACAGTTCAATATTAGAGACATAAAATTACTTTAGTCCAACTGATGATTGTTCAATTATTGTTATAACTCAAGGTGGCATTAAATTAGACACTGTGACTTAGGAAGGTCAGGAAAAAAATGTCTTGAAAAAGGCTGGCAGAAGGAAATAAAATCTTGAAAATAGTCTGGCATTAAAGGAATAGTTCAGATTTTTTGACATAAAGCTGTATAAAATACTTGCCATTAATAAAGTGGTTGCACAGATTTTAAATGATTGCCAGAATCCCGTGGTCAGAGTACTGGTCAGTTTTCCATTAATATGAAGTAGTTCCAATGGGGCGGGGGCCATTTGGCCAGCTCCACAAATTTAGAATAGATGAATCCACAAAACTAGCGTCATTTGTATTGTTGACCTATTTCTAACATACAGTAATGGCTGCTTTCTGTTCAGCTGTCAGCAAAGCACTTATTTTGGGTGATTTATGCTGCAGCGGCGTAATGATACCAGTCACATAAAATAGTACCTTGTGACAGAGGGGTCGAAGTTTCCTGTTTTACCTACAAGTGCAGCGATCAGCGTTAAACTTTGTAGGCACATTCCTATACATATAGAGGCCAAGGAAACACCTTTACCCTGCTTTTTTCCCATCTGCTTTTTATAGCGCCACCAGGAGGCCGACAAGTGTTAAACACATTTTGCCTTCCTCTGCCCAGGTTCCCTCTTAATCATGTTGAATTAGCTAAAAACATATTTTTTGGGAGAAAAGGGCAACTTTGGCAACTGAAAAACATGTTATGTCAATGCTAGTGGATGGAGGGGATGCATTTTTTTGTCCAACCAAGAAAAAGCAACAAATGGGTGCGAAGATGGGCGAGACATGACAAAGGGTGAATTTGTCTAACAGTGTAATACATTTTTTTGTTTTGTTATTATAGGTGTAATAGCTTTAATAGTGTGACAGTGTAATTTGAGTAATAGTGTACTGTAAGTGTCATAGCGTTATAGGTGTAATAGTGTAATTATGACCCAAGATCGATTTTCATTATCCGTCCATCCGTCTGTCACGATGAGTCAGAGTGATGTCCCCGAACCACAGTTTGGGAAACAGCCATGGACCCCCTTGACACCCTTCAGCGACCACAATAGGTCCCCGAACCACAGTTTGACACCCTTAAGGGACCCCCATAGTAAGTCCCTGACCCACAGTTTGGGAAACAGCCATGGACCCCCTTGACACCCTTCAGGGACCCCCATAGGTCCCCGAACCACAGTTTGGGAAACAGCCATGGACCCCCTTGATACCCTTCAGGGACCCCCATAGGTCCCCGAACCACAGTTTGGGAAACAGCCATGGACCCCCTTGATACCCTTCAGGGACCCCCATAGGTCCCGAAACCACAGTTTGGGGAACAGCCATGGACCCCCTTGACACCCTTCAGGGACCCCCATAGGTCCCTGACCCACAGTTTGGGAACAGCCATGGACCCCCTTGACACCCTTCAGGGACCCCCATAGGTCCCCAAACCACAGTTTGGGAAACAGCCATGGACCCCCTTGACACCCTTCAGGGACCCCCATAGGTCCCCAAACCACAGTTTGGGAAACAGCCATGGACCCCCTTGACACCCTTCAGGGACCCCCATAGGTCCCCAAACCACAGTTTGACACCCTTCAGGGACCACTGTGGGTCCTAGACCCACAGTTTGGGAACCAGCCATGGACCCCCGAGAAACCCCTCAGGGGTCAAAGGTGGTCCCAGAAACACAGTTAGGAAAGCAGTCATGGACCTTCAGGAAACCCTTCAGGGAATATCATATGTATAAGATTTTTTTAAATATATATTTCATTTATACAGATATCATAGGATTTTATGATTTTGATTTAAATTTGTAATTGTTTATATGAATCAGGAATGATATATACGAAGGGGGTAGGAGTAAATACGTCTTTATTTCTTCCTATTCCTTTTTGAACATGTTGGGGATTATCCCCAAGCATTTATTTATTGTTATATATTATTTAGTTTTGCTTCATATTTTTAGCAGCGCTAGCCGCTCTATACCTTTAGGTATAGAGCGGATATTAGCCCTCTATACCTGGCTTTTGCGTCAACGTTCTGATTGGTCAGGCTCGCCAAGGTTCTGATTGGTCAGGCTCGCCAAGGTTCCGATTGGTCAGGTCCGTCAACGTTCTGATTGGTCAGGCTCGCCAAGGTTCTGATTGGTCAGGTCCGTCAACGTTCTGATTGGTCAGGCTCGCCAAGGTTCTGATTGGTCAGGTCCGTCAACGTTCTGATTGGTCAGGTCCGTCAACGTTCTGATTGGTCACTATTCATGACATCACTATGTTACTATTCATGACATCACTATGATGTCATGAATATAGAATTAGATGTCTATATAAACAATGACTAAATAAACAATGAGTAATATCTAGAAATATTTAATAATTTCATTTTATTATTCATTTGGCTAAAGTCTCCTTCTAGGTAAGTTATTTAAAGTTAGATCCTCAATTTAACTTTATCTTGGGAATCTTGGGATCTGTCCAAGATTCTTCCCAATATGACGAATAGAAAGAGAAAGATACAAGAACGTAATGTTCAAATGGCACTATTTAGTGCCACTGGAAGCCTTGAAATAAATTTACAGAGATTTAATATTGTTTCTCTAGTAGAAACACATATCTATGACAAAATATATCAAAGGCGCCGCTACCTTCACACAGGTGTGATTTTTAAATATATTATGGCTTTCATTGTTATTTGTTAATTTATCAAATCAAACCAAATTATTATAAACACTAGAAAAGTGTGCTCCTTAGAGCACAGGTCTCCACCAGGCCGGGTTGCCTACCCAGGGCCCTTTGGAAGCCAGTCATAGCTATTTGGAATGGGTCTGACTCATACATCTTGATCACATGATACCCAGGGGGCAAACCCCCCTTTTTTTGGAAACCTGCATTTGCCCTGCCATCAAAGGTTGGCCACCAGAAATAATATCTATGACCCAGTAGGATCACAACCTATATGGACAACCCGGTCAATTTTTTGCTGGAAATCCAATATGGCCGCCTCAATATTGGCCCCTATCAGAAAATAGCTTTGGCGATAACTTTTGAACCAGATGGGCTAGAAATGCAAACTTGGTGTCTATTTCATGGTTTCAGAGCATGAGAAACTCAATGGAATACTTATCTTTATGATTAGGTGTGTCTGGACCTTTACTTTGCATATTTCCAAGATGGACGCCACCCAAAAATGAGTTTTACTATGACTTTTACAGTGACAGCTAACTGTTATGGCAAAAAGTCTGCTTTTTAAGCAATATGAACACATTTGGTCAGTTTGAGCTTTCATTTCTATGTTGTCAATATGGCTGCAGTCATAAATAGTGTATGGTATTACATTTTTGCTCAGATTCTATCTATAGTTGTGGGGAAGATTGCAGAGAAAAATCTGAGAAAAAGACCACAATTTATCTTATGTATCATTTTAATAAACTAACTACAATATAAACAGACACATGCACACTCCAAGACTTGCCAAAAACTTCAACTTTAGGGCTATACAAATGAACATAGTGGTATGCATTCAAGTAACATAACAAAATATAGACTACTTAGTGACAAACAGAGTAAAAGCGGAGTTGAGGTTGCCTACAAAAGGTTACTTTTGACCTCTATGGTGCTGTCTTGCCTGCTTCTAGAGCCAATGATACTATGGTACAATGCTATTCAATGTCACTGTTGTCACGTGTTGCACTGATCCTGCTGCATCGTGTCTCCAGTCCCTGGCAACGGCATCCTAAGTAGCATGGAATTTCCAACCAACTGCAGTCCTCTGGGCAACCTTCTTGGAGATGTCAGATATTCTCCAAAGGTTTATCTACTACGATCGGGAAGGTGACTGGACAGGACATCTCTGTGAATCAGCAAGAATGATACCCTACCTCACTGCAGCAGGCCAGTACAAGTACGGGCGGCAATCTTTACCTCTGTTTTTGGCTGAGATGAAGAAACTACCAGAAACAGCTTCAGAGGTACATGAAGCACTGATGGCAGATGTATTTGTTGGCAGACGAGCAGATGGCAGCCACAACAGTGTTGCTCTTGACATGCTACTGGAGCAGACCTATAATGCTGATGCCAAGGAAGCAAGCGGTCTGGATGGCATTACACTCAGCCCTGCTGCCCGGACAAAATGGGTCTACACAAAACCACTCACTGCAGCTGTCTCTGCAGAGCTCAAGTCTATGCTCCACCTCCACTCCTCCAACCCACACCATGAGTCTGGTCAGAGTCGTGTAACCCGGGATGCAGAGATGGTAGTCAAGGTCATGGCAGCAGTGGAGACTAACCCATTTACAGTGAGAACATCATCCATGATCAACATATCTACAGGACAGTGTGCTGATTCCACAGTCAAGGACGACTTGATGAGTGTGAAAGAACTGGGTCTGAAGGCACTGTGTGAATCACTGTCCAGTGATCAGAAGAAGACAAGCATAATGAAGCTTAACACTTTCCACACTCAAAACACAAAATCCCAAAAATCGAAGGGGAAAACCTCAGCACCTGGCAAGAGCAATGAAATTACTGCCCTCCTGCGCATGACCCAACTCATAGCCAGTGGTGGAGAACTCAACCTTGTTGACTTTATAGGCAACCAGGAGTGCAGTGACTTCCCCCCCTTCCCTCTTCCAGGAAGATGGCAGGATGAGAACAGGTACCAAGGCAAGCCTTGTGAAGGTCCTGAAAGAGGTGACCAAAGTTGCATGCATCCCTGACCTGCCTACAGAAGACAGAAAAACAGCAGTAGTTATTGGTGCCATGTATGCCATACGCCATTGGTCGTTCCTGAAAGGTGAAGCATTTGGAACAATCGCTGAACGATACCAACGTCTGCTGTTGAATGATGTGCCTGCTGGCACAGAGATCATTCACTTCTGTTGTGACCGGTACAGTGGACCTAGTCTTAAGACAGCTGAGCAAGAACACAGATATGCTCGACCAAAACCTTCCAAAGAATATGAAGTCAGTATGCATTACACAGCTCCAGATCCTCGGGAGTTTTTTTCTGTGTCAGCTAACAAGGCAAACCTATTGAGTTTCCTCTGTGACGAATGGTGTGAAAATGAGAAACTTAAGTCGGCCCTTGGTCCAACACATCTTTACCTGGGTGGGGGGTTTAAAGAAGAGACAATGGCCTGGGCCGTGGCGTCGCGGTCCAGGCACCCTGGTTGAAATCCCTTAACAGACAGCGTGCCGCGGGTTCGCGTCCCGTTCCCGACGGCCTTTGCTGCGTGTCTTCCCCCATCTCTCTCCCCATTTCCTGTCAGCCTACTTTCACTATCCCTCTCCCAATAAAGCTATAAAAAGCCACAAAAAAAATCTTTAAAGAAGAGACAATGAGTGTGGTGATCAAGGAGGGGTCTATTGAAGATGTCCCTGCACTAGAATCCACACAACAGGAGGCTGATACAAGAATAATACTCCACACCCTGTACAGTGTCCAGAATGACAAAGTTGACAGAGTTGTCATCCATGCCAATGACACAGACATCATCATCATGTGCCTTTACTATGAAGCAACCCATCTCAGATGCTTTCCAGAGCTGTGGGTGAGAACAGAGCAAAATTCATACCTTCCTATCCATCAAATGGTATCAGCACTGGGGCTCGCACAGTGTCGTGCCCTGCCCTTAATTTATCCATAGTTTAAGTGGCAGAGATACCACCAGCTATCCCTTCTTCACTGGGAAGAAGGCATGGTTCAAGGCCAGCATGTGTCTGGATCTCCCTGCACTTGAGGAGTTTGGTGAAAACTCTTCTGATTCCTTCTCAGATGACGTCATCAATCAGGCACGAGACCTCACAATTGCTGTATATACATCCAAAGCGGACCAACCGGAGGATTTTGACCTGAGTAAGCTTAGAGTGTACAAGTTCCTCAATAATAGATCAACCCTCTTAAAGCTACTGCCCCCGACAGAGAATGCCTTTGACCTGCACCTGAGAAGAGCTGCTCTAGCAACCATAATAGATAAATGTGCACACATCGCCAAGCCGAATATTCCCTCTTTCGCAGAGTATGGATGGTCTCTCAGTGCTAGCAATGCAGTCCCCCTTGCATCTACATGCAGCTGTATCAAAAGCTGCCAGAAAAACTGTTCCTGTACAAAGAAGGCAATTCCATGCTACTTAGGATGCCGTTGGAAGGGACTGGAGACACGATGCAGCAGGATCAGTGCAACACGTGACAACAGTGACAGTGAATAGCATTGTGTACCATAGTATCATTGGCTTTAGAAGCAGGCAAGACAGCACCATAGAGGTCAAAATGAACCTTTTGTAGGCAACCTCAACTCCGCTTTTACTCTGTTTGTCACTAAAGTCTATATTTTGTTATGTTACTTGAATGCATACCACTATGTTAATTTGTATAGCCCTAAAGTTGAAGTTTTTGGCAAGTCTTGGAGTGTGCATGTGTCTGTTTATATTGTAGTTAGTTTATTAAAATGATACATAAGATACATTGTGGGCTTTTTCTCAGATTTTTCTCTGCAATCATCCCCACAACTATAGATAGAATCTGAGCAAAAATGTAATACCATACATTATTTATGACTGCAGCCATATTGACAACATAGAAATGAAAGCTCAAACTGACCAAATGTGTTCATATTGCTTAAAAAGCAAACTTTTTGCCATAACAGTTAGCTGTCACTGTAAAAGTCATAGTAAAACTCATTTTCGGGTGGCGTCCATCTTGAAAAGTATTCCATTGAGTTTCTCATGCTCTGAAACCATGAAATAGACACCAAGTTTGCATTTCTAGCCCATCTGGTTCAAAAGTTATCGCCAAAGCTATTTTCTGATAGGGGCCAATATTGAGGCGGCCATATTGGATTTCCAGCAAAAAATTGACCGGGTTGTCCATATAGCTTGTGATCCTACTGGGTCATAGATATTATTTCTGGTGGCCAACCTTTGATGGCAGGGCAAATGCAGCACACCCCCCTTTGCCCCCTGGGTATGACCGTAGTGTGTTTTGAAGAAACACATATGGCAGATAATGTAATCTGGCACAGATAAACAGCGAATCCAGGGGGGGGGGGCAGGCTAGGGTGTCCCCAGTGTCATGGCTGGCTCAAATCCATGACAAACTAGAAAAAGTGCTCCTCGGAGCACCAGTCTCCGCCAGGTCAGGTATATTATTGTGGCCTCCTGGTGGCGCAATAATAGGCCAATGTGAAAAGGGTGCCATTTCTTCTTAGGCCTTGCACGACAATCGGACTTTGCATTCATGATTTGAGGCATTTTGTTCTAAAAATGTGTTTTGCTAAATTTGACCTGCTGGTGGCGCTATAACAGGCCAATGTTAAAAGGGTGGCATTTGTTCCTCAACATAGTGTGAATGTGCGTTCAAAGGTTCACCGCAATCGGACGCTGCGTTCATGATTTGCGGCATTTTGTTCAAAACGGGCCACTCCTGCAAACATTACATGTCAATGTTAGTCAATCAGGATGGAATATGAAAAATCAAACAGATCCGTCCTGATCACATGACTATAGAGATCATGTGTACCGATTTGCGTGAAATTTGGATAAAATATGAAGGCTTAATATCAAAAAATGTGTTTTACATAAGTCTGCCTCCTGGTGGTGCTATAAAAGGCAAATGTGTAAAAACACGTATCGGCCTGTTACAGCGCCACCATGAGGCTGATTTGAATATTTTCAAGTGGCATTTCTTCCTCTGCCTAATGGGAACGTGTGTGCAAAATTTCACGGAAATTGCATGCTGTGTTCATGATTTGAGGCATTTTGTTCGAAACGGAGTACTCCTGCAAACTTTGAAAGACAATTTTTGCCAATCAGGATGGAATATGAAAAATCTGAAAGGAGACGTTTCTTTTAATGACTATAGAGATACTGTGTACCGATTTGGGGGATTTTTGGCCAAAATCTGTAGAAGTACTGTTCAAAAATGTGTTTTGCACAAATCGGCCTCCTGGTGGCGCTATAAAAGGCCCATGTGAAAAATGTGGAGCAGAAGTTCGGCTTTGGCATCCAGGGAGTGTGTGTGTGCACAGTTTCGCTGCGATCAAGCCAACGGTGCCAGAGATTAGCTGTCCACAAAATGACAGAATGACACACGGACACACACACACACACACACACACACACACGGACGGACGGACGGGGGGTAAAACATACTCTCTCGCCATGCCTTTCGGCCTGGCGGAGACAATAAACACAGTTATCATCATCAACAAAATAGTAATACATTTGACCACTGACCAGCTCTATGGGCTGGAAGTTTGATCGCTCTGGGTTTGATTGCTAAAGCCTGCCCCCTCATTAACATACCGTCAATGAAATACGGCATGAAATGATTCATGAAATAAATGTTTAAATAAATACGGAAATTAATACATAAATAAATAATTAAATGTTTAAATAAATGATTAAATAAATAAATACGTAAATAAATAAGGAAATAATTAAATGTTTAAATAAATAATTAAATAAATAAATACGTAAATAAATAAGGAAATAAATACATAAATAAATAATTAAATGTTTAAATAAATAATTAAAAACATCAATAAAAACATAAATATACAAATAAATAAATACATAAATATATAAATACATAAATAAATACATAAATGAATACATTTCAATATTTAATTGTGCATTTCCTTGCACAATTATTTATTTATTTTAACATTTCTTGCTTTATAAATTCATGTATTTATTTATGTATTTATATCTAGATACGGCATTTTTGGCATTCCATAAGGAATAAGGTGAATATGGCTTCAATGTAGAAACAGGATGTCAGGACTTACCTGAAGAAGAGAAGCTCAGTGTGGTGTGTTCAGCTTGAGGCGCTGAGAAGACATTCAGTGTGAGATGTCATCCAGACATGTAGATGAGCTCTTCTGTCTGAGTGGCAGAGGGGGGGGGGGGGGGGGGTAATGTTAGATAGAAACAGCAAAATGAAACAGCTCATTCACTTTCTTTAAAAAAGACAAAGGCCTTTTCTCTGCTTTTTGTTGTTTTGTGGTGAAAATCATCCCTCATTCACCTGCTCATTTCTATGGAAGGCAGGGACGTGCACAGATAGACTCTAGGTGGTGCTAGAGCACCTGCCCTTTTCCCTCTTGACCAGAAGTGCCCTTTTGAAAAAAAGAAAAAACTAGTTTTTTTTCCAGTTTACAGCAGGGGTCTTCAACAGGGGGTCCGGGACCCCAAGGGGGTCCTCAGAGTTACTACAGGGGGTCCGCCAAATCTTTATGTGATATGATTTTTCTTTTTACCATAACCACTCGAAACCTAGCATCCCTTTTCTGAGGAGAACTTTAGCCAAAAATAGCCGATCTACAAGCCCACAACGCCTCGCGCTGCGAGGCGTTGTGGGCTTGTAGATCGGCTATTTTTGGCAAAGAGGTATAGGTGTAGAGGGAAAAAAGAGCAGACCAAGTAAACAAAAAAAGTATAATTTACTTGAGCACCTGCCCCTCAAAATGTCTGTGCACGCCACTGATGGAAGGGATTATCGTGGCGGCACATGGTTTTCACAGAGTCTCTGAGACCCTCCTACGTCTTTTAAAGCCATCGGCATCGGCGGGGGGATCGTTGTGCAGAAGAAGATTCTATGATTTGTCATAAAGGTGAAAACACTCGTAAATCACTGACAAGGAGCAGCATAGAGGATGTGTTTATCTGGCAGTGAATGAGTTAACCACACACAGTGTCATGAGACACATCATACTGACATTCATTTAAGGAACTTTGTCTCGTCTTCAATGTCATGAGATTCAAATAGAAAGAGGAGAAACATCTAATATTAACATGTTAATCTCCTCATGTCGTCTGAAAGCTGATTTATACTTGGCTCTGTGCAGAAAACAGCAGATCTACAAGCTCACAACGTGTTGCAGAGTGACATGTTGTGAGCTTGTAGATCTGCTTCTCTCCAATGCAACTTGACCCGTTTTAGTTTGTCTCTCCTCACGGCTAGGCTAACGGCTAGGCTAACCACAACAACACCAAGTAAACAAAGCAACAACTTTCATCATTAAATGTGACACATTTACAGCTTTAATGCCAATGTATAGAACTATAGAGCTATAGAGTTATAGAACTATAGAGCTCTGAGGATCATTAAAACTTACTCTACACATGTTGTCTCATAATGGAGTCTTTGTTCGCTGCTGTAGTTCTGTGTTGTTGTGACACACACACACACACACACACACACACACACACACACACACACACACACACACACACACACACACACACACACATACACACACACCTGCATGATGTCATCATTAAGCCACTCCCCTCCTCCCACACACACCTGAGTGCATTTCCTACAGCACTCCCCTCTGAGAGAGAGAGTGAGAGTGACTGAAGGACTTGCCTTTGACGAAAATGGCAGATCTACAAGCTCACCAGGAGGTGCGATGCGAGGCGTTGTGAGCTTGTAGATCGAGGCTGCTTTAGGCGTGTGACACCATGGTACGATGAAGCATAAATGAGTCTTAAAGTGACAGTACTCTCTATGCATTGTCTTGTCTGTGAGAAGTTGTGTTTAATTATTGGACATTTAGTATGTTAAACCTTTGACAAACTACCAATAATAGAAAAGATCAATAGTAGGATCTATAAGGAACTTGATCCTTAAGGGGATCAAAAGGACTAATAAATAAATACATAATTATCCCCATCTACACAGTGATCATGTTTTTTTATTATTATTATATTCATGTTTTTCTATGCCATACACTTTACAATCTTGTTTTCAACCCATATGGTGAACTCTTTTAATGATGGGGACAACATTGACCTTAAACATAAGTAATTGGTGTCATTGACTACTTTGTTGTTATCAGCAGTACATAGACTATAATATATTCATTCATATAATCATATTCACTTTACACAAACTATATGTGTTGATATATTGTATTCAGTCATTCAGAGATCCAGTGCAGATATCTGGTTCCAGTAGCTCAGTATAATATGTATTATGATTTAGCTGTTGTGGTGGTGGTGGTGGTGGTGGTGGTGGTGGTGGTGGTGGTTGTTGTTGTTGTTGTTGTTGTTGTTGTTGTTGTTGTTGTGACACCCTGGGTTGAGCTGCATTCAAACTGTTGAAGTATTCTATAACTTAGACATAAGACTATGTATTGTATGGTTTCATAAAGTATTCTATAAGACTATGTATTGTATGGTTTCATAAAGTATTCTATAACTTAGACATAAGACTATGTATTGTATTGTTTCATAAAGTATTCTATAACTTAGACATAAGACTATGTATTGTATGGTTTCATAAATTATTCTATAACTTAGACATAAGACTATGTATTGTATGGTTTCATAAAGTATTCTATAACTTAGACATAAGACTATGTATTGTATGGTTTCATAAAGGCTAAGACATATTAAAGGTTGTATTATTGTAAAACTGTCAGACACTGAACCATGCTCAAACTAAACCTTCAATCCTAACACCTTCCTAACTACATACTGTACATTATAATAACAATAATAACAATGAAAACAATGTTAAAGTGATCATACATGATTTAGTAAAAACAAATAAATATACTACTGCTCTGTTATTACTACTAATGACAATATACCTCTTCTATAATTATAACTCTGTTTATGCCACATGATGCTGCACTGAGATGCCACCCTGTGGTCAAGTTGGGTAACTGCACCTCAGTGACCACAACAATAATCAGTCGATGAAAGTCATGCAAACACCAACACATGCACGCACGCACGCACGCACGCACGCACGCACGCACGCACTCTGTACTGTTGGGATTTAGAAGATATTTGTAGAATGGGCTTCAGGTCTTAATGGGTTAAGTCATAGCCAACTACGCCACCTAGGGGATTGCGCCCTAAATACTATTTTAACAATCCACCTGAGACAAGGACTTCCTCACTCAAATAGTGAACAATACATGATAAAAGGCTCAAACAGTGTTTAGCAAATGTACAAAAAGCTTTATTGTAAATTCAGGTTAAGATCATTATCATCACCAATAATAAGAGAGCGAATTCATTTCATAGACTAAAAACAATACAGATAATGGAGTTAGCAATAAAACTTACTATGCCATATGGCCAGTGCTGGGGGGAAAGGGGGAAGATGGGCAGGCCGACCGACCCAAGGGAGGGGACACCCCAGCCAGGGGAGGGGGAAAAAAAGTAAAAGTACAACAACATGTCGCAGGTCGATACTTTTACTTAAGTATAACATGTGATGTCAGCTGTAGCAGCCTACAATAATTGACAATATGACATTAAATTGCATGTTTTCACCTGGATGAATAAGTATCTTAATCCATGATCACATGATGCCACGGTGCACTTTGATTCCACAGAGGTATAGTTTGTGCGTGCGCTCTCTGCTCTCACTTTAACTAAAGATGTTCCCCCATGTGTTGTCCTGCAGTAATCTGATCCCTGGTCAGGCAGTCTATCATAGCAGCACTTTGATTCTTCTTTCACTCCCACAGCCAGCAGACAGAGAACAACCTGACACCTAGTCGAGAGAGCAACGGTGATAGAGCGCTCATCGCGGCGAGAGGCAAGCATGCAGCCGATACACAAATGAGCGTCGCGCCTGTCACAGACATGAGCAGAGCAAGTTCTGTCAGGGAACTCAGTGCAGTTGTTGGTGGCCGACTATTGGACCGTGTCAGCTCCACATACTCATCCACTCACACTCATTTAATTCCCAGACCGCTCTATTTAAGCTGATCATACATATCCATCATACTGGAGATAAATATTCTGTGACTACTTTAAAAGGTAAGAGAATCGCAAAATCCTGGCAGTGGGACCACACAGCCACAAATAAGTCTGGCAGTGAATGAGTTAAACATATTTCCGCAAATAGGATTTCTTAGGACTTTTAGTATGTTGTTCTGGACACCTTGTAGAAATGATATATGGTGAGAAAATTTCTGTTATAATTACATTGATGTGAAATGATAGTTTGCTATAGAGCTGTGTTCCGTCAGCAGAAATAACGGAGCAGAAATAAGACTTCCGGTTGACGATCTCTTCAGAATAAGAGTACCCTCTAGAGTAAAAAGAAACCATTGAAAACCATTGAAAAACGGTTCATTTGCACATTAAAACTATAAATTAAGCATTTAAACGAAGCTAGAAAACACATATTATGTATATTTGTAATAAAAAAAGTGTTTAACTGTTTTAATAACATAAAAAATGTATCTAAATGGATAAATGCTGTTCACTGGAGTGCATAGACTTCACAAATTGGGCGCTGGACACGAGACAGGAATTTGTGGCGGCACTTGTGACATACGCACGCGTTCAGGGAGACCCCCTCTACAACGCCACACTCTCCGCTAAGCCAGACAGGTGTATTTGGAAAAGTGGCGGGCCGTCCAGTGAGGTCAGGGGTCAGAAAACAGCCATTTTTAGTGCATAGACTTCACAAATTGGGCGCTGGACACGAGACAGGAATTTGTGGCGGCACTTGTGACATACGCACGCGTTCAGGGAGACCCCCTCTACAACGCCACACTCTCCGCTAAGCCAGACAGGTGTATTCGGAAAAGTGGCGGGCCGTCCAGTGAGGTCAGGGGTCAGAAAACAGCCATTTTTAGGGCATAGACTTCACAAATTGGGCGCTGGACACGAGACAGGAATTTGTGGCGGCACTTGTGACATACGCACGCGTTCAGGGAGACCCCCTCTACAACGCCACACTCTCCGCTAAGCCAGACAGGTGTATTTGGAAAAGTGGCGGGCCGTCCAGTGAGGTCAGGGGTCAGAAAACAGCCATTTTTAGTGCATAGACTTCACAAATTGGGCGCTGGACACGAGACAGGAATTTGTGGCGGCACTTGTGACATACGCACGCGTTCAGGGAGACCCCCTCTACAACGCCACACTCTCCGCTAAGCCAGACAGGTGTATTCGGAAAAGTGGCGGGCCGTCCAGTGAGGTCAGGGGTCAGAAAACAGCCATTTTTAGGGCATAGACTTCACAAATTGGGCGCTGGACACGAGACAGGAATTTGTGGCGGCACTTGTGACATACGCACGCGTTCAGGGAGACCCCCTCTACAACGCCACACTCTCCGCTAAGCCAGACAGGTGTATTTGGAAAAGTGGCGGGCCGTCCAGTGAGGTCAGGGGTCAGAAAACAGCCATTTTTAGTGCATAGACTTCACAAATTGGGCGCTGGACACGAGACAGGTATTTGTGGCGGCACTTGTGACATACGCACGCGTTCAGGGAGACCCCCTCTACAACGCCACACTCTCCGCTAAGCCAGACAGGTGTATTTGGAAAAATGGCGGGCCGTCCAGTGAGGTCAGGGGTCAGAAAACAGCCATTTTTAGTGCATAGACTTCACAAATTGGGCGCTGGACACGAGACAGCTATTTGGGCTGTTTCTACAGAGACTGTGCTAACACAACCAATATCTTTTTAGAATTATAGATAACAGAAATAAAATGAAAGTACAGATGGAATGGCATGTATGATAAACCTCTTAAAACATGTATGATAATCTGTAGCAGCAGTGGCAAATGTGCAAAAATACAAGATAGCAACGCATTGCAGGCTTGCAGGCTTATGCAAAGGCTAAAATGTAATTAGATACCATGTTATGTAGACAGATGCCAGGCCATTGTTGACCTGGCATCCTATAGTTTGAATAGTTTCAATGTAGAGATTATAGATTTTTTGGGGGGATAGGAAGCTGTTAGACTGATGATTCTTGGTTTACATACAGTATGATCCTAGATTACTATTTCTATGCATTTGATGTATTACCTTGCTTACTGTAAATCGCTCTGGATTAAGAGCGTCTGCTAAATGCCTAAATGCCTAAATTGTAAATCACATTGTGAGCTTGTACAGTATATCGCCTATTTTAACTATTTTAAAATAGTCCCAGTCCCACACGTACAGTCCCAGTCGGCAAAGTGTCACCTGGTACTACCAGGTGACCAATTGACACTTATTTGCACAATGTTATTTGCACAATGCACTGACAGACACATCTAAGAACTCTCAAACCCATAGAATCACTTTACAAACAGACATTAAAAACACTTGATCAAAAACCCAAACGTTACCACCATTGCCGTATAGTTCAAAAGTATAATTTATTTAATTTTGATAGCTTTAAACATTTTGCAGATGCCTGTCTCATTTTTAAGGTTTTAAATGGGCTTGCACCTCCACCACTAAAACAGTTCATAGAGCGAAGGGAGAGTGGTGACAGATCAACAAGGGCAACTACCAGAGGAGACTGTGAGGTACCATTCAGACGGAGTGTGTTGGTAAAACAGTCTTCTCTGTTAGAGCCCCCCATCACTGGAACAGTCTTCCTACCGAAGTAAGAGAGACCAACAACTTTCTAACCTTCAAATTCAACCTTAAAAGATGGCTAAAAGCTAACCAAATTTGTAATCATGAGTAAATTTCGCCTCCATTAATCACTGATGTGTCTCCTCCTATTTTACTGTATTGTACTATGTCTACTTGTTTTGTATAGTTGACAATGTCTCTTTTTGTATGGATAACTATACCACTTTTTTAACAGCCTGCCCAGGGACTACAGATGAAAATTAGCCAACTCTGGCTCATTTACATGGACGTGAATAACTGACATGTTGATCAATGTGCATTGTCCCTGTTAAATAAATAAATATAAATAAATGTGCACTGACAAGTGATTCTGACGTATATCTGCATGCTAATCGTCTATTTTCACTATTTCAAAAAACAATTTTTTAGAGGGGGTCTGAAAATGGCTGTTTTCTGACCCCTGACCTCACTGGACGGCCCGCCATTTTTCCAAATACACCTGTCTGGCTTAGCGGAGAGTGTGGCGTTGTAGAGGGGGTCTCCCTGAACGCGTGCGTATGTCACAAGTGCCGCCACAAATTCCTGTCTCGTGTCCAGCGCCCAATTTGTGAAGTCTATGCACTAAAAATGGCTGTTTTCTGACCCCTGACCTCACTGGACGGCCCGCCACTTTTCCAAATACACCTGTCTGGCTTAGCGGAGAGTGTGGCGTTGTAGAGGGGGTCTCCCTGAACGCGTGCGTATGTCACAAGTGCCGCCACAAATTCCTGTCTCGTGTCCAGCGCCCAATTTGTGAAGTCTATGCCCTAAAAATGGCTGTTTTCTGACCCCTGACCTCACTGGACGGCCCGCCACTTTTCCGAATACACCTGTCTGGCTTAGCGGAGAGTGTGGCGTTGTAGAGGGGGTCTCCCTGAACGCGTGCGTATGTCACAAGTGCCGCCACAAATTCCTGTCTCGTGTCCAGCGCCCAATTTGTGAAGTCTATGCACTAAAAATGGCTGTTTTCTGACCCCTGACCTCACTGGACGGCCCGCCACTTTTCCAAATACACCTGTCTGGCTTAGCGGAGAGTGTGGCGTTGTAGAGGGGGTCTCCCTGAACGCGTGCGTATGTCACAAGTGCCGCCACAAATTCCTGTCTCGTGTCCAGCGCCCAATTTGTGAAGTCTATGCCCTAAAAATGGCTGTTTTCTGACCCCTGACCTCACTGGACGGCCCGCCACTTTTCCGAATACACCTGTCTGGCTTAGCGGAGAGTGTGGCGTTGTAGAGGGGGTCTCCCTGAACGCGTGCGTATGTCACAAGTGCCGCCACAAATTCCTGTCTCGTGTCCAGCGCCCAATTTGTGAAGTCTATGCACTAAAAATGGCTGTTTTCTGACCCCTGACCTCACTGGACGGCCCGCCACTTTTCCAAATACACCTGTCTGGCTTAGCGGAGAGTGTGGCGTTGTAGAGGGGGTCTCCCTGAACGCGTGCGTATGTCACAAGTGCCGCCACAAATTCCTGTCTCGTGTCCAGCGCCCAATTTGTGAAGTCTATGCACTAAATATGGCTGTTTTCTGACCCCTGACCTCACTGGACGGCCCGCCATTTTTCCAAATACACCTGTCTGGCTTAGCGGAGAGTGTGGCGTTGTAGAGGGGGTCTCCCTGAACGCGTGCGTATGTCACAAGTGCCGCCACAAATTCCTGTCTCGTGTCCAGCGCCCAATTTGTGAAGTCTATGCACTAAAAATGGCTGTTTTCTGACCCCTGACCTCACTGGACGGCCCGCCACTTTTCCAAATACACCTGTCTGGCTTAGCGGAGAGTGTGGCGTTGTAGAGGGGGTCTCCCTGAACGCGTGCGTATGTCACAAGTGCCGCCATAAATTCCTGTCTCGTGTCCAGCGCCCAATTTGTGAAGTCTATGCACTAAAGATGGCTGTTTTCTGACCCCTGACCTCACTGGACGGCCCGCCATTTTTCCAAATACACCTGTCTGGCTTAGCGGAGAGTGTGGCGTTGTAGAGGGGGTCTCCCTGAACGCGTGCGTATGTCACAAGTGCCGCCACAAATTCCTGTCTCGTGTCCAGCGCCCAATTTGTGAAGTCTATGCCCTAAAAATGGCTGTTTTCTGACCCCTGACCTCACTGGACGGCCCGCCACTTTTCCGAATACACCTGTCTGGCTTAGCGGAGAGTGTGGCGTTGTAGAGGGGGTCTCCCTGAACGCGTGCGTATGTCACAAGTGCCGCCACAAATACCTGTCTCGTGTCCAGCGCCCAATTTGTGAAGTCTATGCACTAAAAATGGCTGTTTTCTGACCCCTGACCTCACTGGACGGCCCGCCACTTTTCCAAATACACCTGTCTGGCTTAGCGGAGAGTGTGGCGTTGTAGAGGGGGTCTCCCTGAACGCGTGCGTATGTCACAAGTGCCGCCACAAATAGCTGTCTCGTGTCCAGCGCCCAATTTGTGAAGTCTATGCACTAAAAATGGCTGTTTTCTGCCCCCTGACCTCACTGGACGGCCCGCCACTTTTCCAAATACACCTGTCTGGCTTAGCGGAGAGTGTGGCGTTGTAGAGGGGGTCTCCCTGAACGCGTGCGTATGTCACAAGTGCCGCCACAAATTCCTGTCTCGTGTCCAGCGCCCAATTTGTGAAGTCTATGCCCTAAAAATGGCTGTTTTCTGACCCCTGACCTCACTGGACGGCCCGCCACTTTTCCGAATACACCTGTCTGGCTTAGCGGAGAGTGTGGCGTTGTAGAGGGGGTCTCCCTGAACGCGTGCGTATGTCACAAGTGCCGCCACAAATACCTGTCTCGTGTCCAGCGCCCAATTTGTGAAGTCTATGCACTAAAAATGGCTGTTTTCTGACCCCTGACCTCACTGGACGGCCCGCCACTTTTCCAAATACACCTGTCTGGCTTAGCGGAGAGTGTGGCGTTGTAGAGGGGGTCTCCCTGAACGCGTGCGTATGTCACAAGTGCCGCCACAAATAGCTGTCTCGTGTCCAGCGCCCAATTTGTGAAGTCTATGCACTAAAAATGGCTGTTTTCTGCCCCCTGACCTCACTGGACGGCCCGCCACTTTTCCAAATACACCTGTCTGGCTTAGCGGAGAGTGTGGCGTTGTAGAGGGGGTCTCCCTGAACGCGTGCGTATGTCACAAGTGCCGCCACAAATAGCTGTCTCGTGTCCAGCGCCCAATTTGTGAAGTCTATGCACTAAAAATGGCTGTTTTCTGCCCCCTGACCTCACTGGACGGCCCGCCACTTTTCCAAATACACCTGTCTGGCTTAGCGGAGAGTGTGGCGTTGTAGAGGGGGTCTCCCTGAACGCGTGCGTATGTCACAAGTGCTGCCACAAATAGCTGTCTCGTGTCCAGCGCCCAATTTGTGAAGTCTATGCACTAAAAATGGCTGTTTTCTGACCCCTGACCTCACTGGACGGCCCGCCATTTTTCCAAATACACCTGTCTGGCTTAGCGGAGAGTGTGGCGTTGTAGAGGGGGTCTCCCTGAACGTGTGCGTATGTCAAAAGTGCTGGCGCCAACAGCCGTCTCCTGTCCAGTGTCCAGTATTGTCTGAAATTGGCACTTTTCTTACGTCAGGCCGCACTGGGCGGCCTGCCACTTTCTTTTTTTTTTACAAATTATCTCTCAAATGTTCACCAATATTCTCTACTGGTCTGTATCCATTTTCTATCAAGTTTAGGGGCGCTCAGTTATGGAGAAGTACACACACACACACACACACACACACACACACACACACACACACACACACACACACACTAAAAATGTACTAATATTTCTCTATCTTTTTTTATGCTGTGTTTCCATGTTGTATATATGTTGTTAAATAATATAAATTTGTAATATTTTTTTTCTGATTACTTTTGTATTTGTATTGTATCTTAGTTTTTAAATACGTGAGATCAACTTTATAAACCCCAAATTCTTCTCTTTTTTTTATCTCGCTTGCACTATCTACTATTATTATTTGTAGCATATTTTGTGGTCTCTTTTATCATTGTTTATTTGCTTCTGCAATAAACAATATTATATCATCATCATTTTCCAAGAGTGACCTGGCCTAGAGTCATCATTATTACAACAATGGACAAACAATACAAAAACAATACATATATGTAACACACACAAATCAATATCCAGTTAAAGTGCAAAACAGTGCTAAGTGCACATTTAATGGGGGTCAATAGCCAATTTCAAACTGGAACAACCTGGCACTTAGAAGTGATCTAGTATAAGCCATTTAAAAAGACATAATGTACATCATAAATGTATTTTTTAAATACAATTGTGTCTTTCTTTTTTAAACTTGCCACTTAGAAGTGTTTTAGTATGAGCCATTTAAAAGGCATACATCATAAATGTATTTTTAAATTAGATTTGTGTCTTTTAAAAAACATAAAAAATTCACGCTCTTATTTTGAAGGCAACCGGAACCCTTATTTCTGCTAGCTCGAAAACCGGAAGTCCAATTTCTGCTGACGGAACGGAGCTTTGCTATAGACTATCTGCTAATAACATCCTGTAGTTCTGTTATATTGGTTCAATTGGCCATTTTTAATTGATGCCAATAAAATATATTTCCGCAACTAGGATTTATTTTCTGGAGGGGGGGGGGGCGGTGCTTTTGTTCTTTTCGTTATAGATTGTATACGGCACACCCAGTCATCCGGCATTAAAGTGCCGCGGCACCCCGGTTGGGAAACACTGCCGTAGAGGACCACCGTTTCTGATGTGGTCCGTCCATGTGACACCTACTACTACTCTTGTGTGACTCCATCCAGGGACATTTCCTGAGGGTCCATATCTCTTCAAGGATCAATTTATTAATAATCATACAATAACTCATTTTGAAGAATGCCATTATGAAATGAATATGCAATAGAAAACACTATGATAATAGAGGAAAGCATGATCTAACAGTGAATCAATAGATAACAGATACATACAATTACCTTCACTGGATGTTTTACTAAAGTTTAACATCAGAGTAAAAGATTAGTCAACCAACAACATGGTCAGAGCAGAAGGAGAGTAGTGCAACACAACACAAAAAGCATCACGTATAAAGGTTTATTAAAAAAAGCATCAAGTAAAGGTGTATATACAATTACGTTTCAAGTATAAAGGTTTATATACAAAGGCACAAGAATGGTACTGTGATAATTACATGATCAAATATAAATAAATCACCATGTCACTTTTTGCACTTTTGTGCAAGTAAAAGACTATTTTTGCAAGAACCTCAATGTTCATTTTTCAGTGTGCGAGCCTTTTTGTTGTTTATGGATGATCAAATGTACAACAGGTCAAATATACAGTGTTCCTCAGTCTATCGTACAGCATATCACAAATATCACAAATCAAATATACATATAGTGTAGGGCACAATATTGGACCTGTAGACCATGGTTAGGGTGTGCATTGCATTGCATTAAAACTTCTATGTTTCCTGAGAAGATGGCCTTTTTATAAATGCTATCTGCATGGTCTGAAAGGTGAGCTTATTGTCTATAGTTGTTCCCAGATATTTAAAGTCAGTGAACTGCTACATATATACACAAACCTGAGATACCAGGCCTAAAGATAGACCCTGTGCCCTCTGCCCCTGTCCCACCTCCCAAACACATGATAACAGGCCTAAAGATGGACCCTGTGCCCTCTGCTCCTGTCCCACCTCCCAAACACATGATAACAAGCCAAAGATGGACCCTGTGCCCTCTGCCCCTGTCCCACCTTCCAAACACATGATAACAAGCCAAAGATGGACCCTGTGACCTCTGGTGGTGGTGTCTGGTTGCTCCTGCCATTATCAGCAGCTAAATCCTCTGATCTCTGATGACCGCAACATTCTCTGTGTCCTCTTCAAATACCTTTGGTTTTCGTCACTTTGGACGACTTTCTTTTTCCTCGGTAGCTTTCACTGTTTTAAAATACTTGCTTAAATCTGTACTTTTTGCAGCTTTTGCACAGATAGCTCTTGTATAATCTCATTATGTTTTTGAGCTCCTGATTATTTTATTTCCCCAAATTCGACGTGTAAACAAGCCAGTGAATGGCTGTGATGGAATACAAAAACCGCATCGTCCCTAAACACGCTCGCCACGGGTATATCCGGCGGGCTCGGTCGGCGAAAAAAATGGGGGGTAGTGTGTTTTGGGGCTGTGTTTCTCGACGACGGTCCAACCGTGTCTTCCACCGCACGGCGTGACTTTTTTGTTTTGTGTTTGGGAGCGGGGGGGGGGGGGGGGGGGGGGAGCAGGCAACTCTAGCTCTAGGTTGCACTGTTGAGCGCAGATCCATTGAGACTAGTAGGCTAGGTTAGTAGGTTGAGCACAGATCCATTGAGACTAGTAGGCTAGGTTAGTAGGTTGAGCACAGAGCGCATCGTCTGTCGTCTGGGGAAAAAAAATATTGTATCGTTGGGTTCGTAGCGCGTACGGAACCGAGACCCTCGTATGGAACAGTTCAATACGAATACATGTATCGTTGCAGGCTTAATGGCCTGAAAAGGGTCATTCTCTTGTACCTTGTAAAAATTAATCAAAATGCAAATTACTTCAGATCATCAAGGAGAAGATTCTCATGTTCCTCTAGACCTTTGTAGAAAATGTCTCTGGCTTTGTTGGAGTTCAGGAGTAGATAGAGTTCCCTCATCATGTCCTGGGTGGTGGACTTAGACCTCACATTACTGTAGCCCTCAGGGGTGATGACACCCTCAGCACGGAGTAGATCTAGGATGGGATCCACCATCTTCACTCTCTGAATCAGGACAGGCTGGTGTTGGTCGACAAAGTGTTTCTCTGAAGCTAAGAGGAATGAACATTCAGTTGTTGGTGAAACAGTGTGAGAGATTCATGACATGGAATTTTATATGTGTTTCAACTTGTTAAAAGAAATGAACAATTGCATAAAAACAACACATTAAGAAAAGGGGGGTTTTAAGAGCGTAGATTGAGAGTGTGTGTGTGTGTGTGTGTGTGTGTGTGTGTGTGTGTGTGTGTGTGTGTGTGTGTGGGGGGGGGGGGGGGACGTCATTGTGGATGCATTGGTGGGTTAACAGGGAGATCTTGCACTCTGTCCGTGAGGAGATGAAGCCAGTGCGGTGAGTGGAGGATGGATGTGATGTGCTTGTATTTACACTCTCATCAGAATCCTAGCAGCTGTTCTGGATGTATTGGAGCTTTTGAAGGCTCATGGGATCCCGATGAGAAGTACGTTACTGTAGTCAGTAGTAGTAATAATCTTTTGTAGGATATGTACATGGCCCTGTTTTGAAAATGAACTAACCAGGAGCCTGAAACCTAGACAGCAGATTAACTATCCTGGATGAATTTATCATGGTTCAGCCATGAAACACTTTCATGCTACATTAGTTACATGGAGATTTAGCTGTGAAGTTAGCCAGACCAGGCTAGCAGCCAGGTTTAACTAATCCTGATGTCTTTACTGTTCATTAAGCATCAATCTGATCACAAACCAATTCTTATGTGTTTATGTTGCCTTATTTTTATTAGTCTGCATTAAAACATCATATACTGTAGGTACACATTGCAATTAAAGGACTACTTAAAGGAGAATTTTGGACTAAAGTTTTATTACCTTTTCTATGATGTTATGATATCTTAGGATGAATGGTACAGTAGAAAAATTTCATAACTCCACCCCTGAGCCGCCACAGCTTAAAAAGGTGCGCGGATTGGCCTTAGGTTAGATCACATATTTTAATAGCTTTTTTTTTTTTTTTTTTTTTGACAGATCTGACGTTCATAGTGACAGAACACTGTCAAAAAAAAAACAAAAAAAACAGAAGTCTCGCTAGACGAGATTGAAATCTCGAGATTTCAATCTCGTCTAGCGATACTTCTGGTTTTTTTTTTTGGGGTTGCATAGTGTTCTGTCACTATGAACATGAGATCTAAAAAAAAAAAAAAAAAAAAAAAGCTATTAAAATATGTGATCTCACCTAAGGCCAATCCGCTTCAACTGTAAGTGAGATTCCCCATTCAAGTGAATGAGGCAGCTTAGAGGGCTTTTAAGCTCTGGCGGACCAGGGGTGGAGTTATGAAATTTTTCTACTGTACCATTCATCCTAAGATATCATAACATCATAGAAAAGGTAATAAAACTTTAGTCCAAAATTCTCCTTTAAGCCCTACATACTTCACTATACATTCAATAACAAAAATATATAGGCTGCACAACCTTGACAGCTTGTGAACTTGTAGATCGGCTATTTTCGCTATAAAAAGAACATTTTGAAGAATTAAAAAAACGCTATTAAATAAAAAAAAATGATAATGGTCACAATGACCATTATCATTTTTTATACTAATTATTTGACAATGTTAGACCATATTTTAATGCTTATGAGCAATATATTTAGCAAGGCCTAGGCATATTTGTGGAATATAACTGCATGCTAATGAGCCATTATACCAGTGAGATGCTGAGTTGTGGATTAGCTCCTGTCAGATTATTTCCTGGACTATGGATTCTTTATTGATCTATCCTAAGGAGTTATTGGATTACTTTTGTTCGTTTGGATTGATTTATGAACATGTGGAGACGCTAATCGATGCGTGCCTGTACAGTAAGTTCAATATTGAGTGTCGTGGAGATATCAGTTGAATTTAATTACGGTGCCCGTCAGAGTGATCTATTCAAATATGTTTATACAAAACTAGGCTTGATCGTTTGTCCTTTTATTGATATTGATTTTTAATGTTATAGATTTTGGTATATTGCATTGAAAACATGTTTTGTTTGGCATCTTGCCCTTATTATCTGTACCTACTGTCATGATTATTAATATCATAATGTTGAATCATGTGGTGCATTTGCACGTATGAATGGAGCCTATTTATGATGGATTATTCTCTAGAGAGAAGAGAGAGAGAGAGAGAGAGAGAGAGAGAGAGAGAGAGAGAGAGAGAGAGAGAGAGAGAGAGAGAGAGAGAGAGAGACACACACACACACACACACACACACACACACACACACACACACACACACACACACACACACACACACACACACACACACACACACACAGAGAGAGAGAGAGAGAGAGAGAGAGAGAGAGAGAGAGAGATAGTCAGACAGACAGACAGACAGCAGACAGACAGACAGACAGACAGACAGAGGTTTTGCCTATCAGTCACAATCCTTATTGATCTCCTGAAATAAAACAGTTTACCTTTCTTTCTTTTCTTTCCAACACATCCTGAAGTCTCTCCATCATCACTGTCATCTGAGAGAGAGAGAGAGATAGAGAGAGAGAGATAGAGATAGAGAGAGATAGAGAGAGAGACAGAGAGACAGAGAGAGACAGAGAGAGAGTCATTTGAACACACACGTAAGTGTAAATCAAATGTATTTAGAGCGTTTTCTTTACTTTGTAGTAGGGCTGCACGATATGGAAAAAAATCTCGATATTTATGCCAAATATTTCGATATCGATACGATATACAATATTACCGTTCAAATGTCATATTCTATATTTTAAGTGTTGTAACGTCAAATTCTTCAAAAAACTGCATAATAACAAGTCAATATCACTTTTAATTTGAAGTGCTATTGGGTTCACACACTTGCTATTAGATATTCTGTGTAGCAACAATGAAAAGCAACAATGAAAACTAAGCATTCTTCAAATAAAAATATCAAGTCAGTCTCACTCTTATTTTGAATTTCTCTGACTGAAAGTAAAACGCTTACGACAGACGCTCTTATCATATCATGTTACACACACACACACACACACACACACACACACACACACACACACACACACACACACACACAGGCGCATGAAAGAGGGGGAGAAACGGAGCGGTGGTTTATTTACCGGCTAAAATACACCAAACCTACAAGTTCAGATTGTAGATTTTCAGCTAAAGCGCCCCCCCAGCATAGGGTTGCTATTTAAATTGTGAAAATAGCCGATCTACAAGCTGTCATAATGAGGTTGTGCAGCCTATATATTTATATATATAATGACTACTATTAGTGTGTGTATTCCTCGTCCAGTGACCTCAGTAATTAGAAATTGCTTTATTGGATATTCTACTGATTCTAGACTGATGAAAGGTTCTTGGTTTGGTATGATCCTAGATTACAATTTATACGCATTTGATGTATTGCCTTATGTTTCCCTTGCTTACAGTAAATCACTCTGGATCAAGAGCATCAGCTAAATGCCTAAATTGTAAATATACTTAGAGTACCAAAAGTAGTGGAGTAAAAGTACAATATTGGCACACTTGCAGCTTGTAGATCGGCTATTTTCAAAATATTTGTATACATTTCAAAAATAGAAATGGGACATTCTGCAACATTTTTATACTTTATACTTGTAACCGAGTATTTCTAAATCACTGGGTTAACTGTGAACTGAAACAAACACCCATGGCCAGCCAGCCATTCAATAGTTGCTCAGCCCTGCCACCTACTGTCCACCTACTGTATTAAACCGTGGGGAAAAAACTAAGACAAAACCACACCCCTCTGCCAGGGGTACCTCTGAAGCTGGAGGTACCACCGTAGCCAACTTGGTACCACTGTAAGACTACAGCTACTTAATATGCTATTGAACCAAAACTGTTTACCTTTCTTTCTTCTCTTTGCAGCCCTTCCTGAAGTCTCTCCATCAGTGTCATCTGAGAGAGAGAGAGAGAGAGAGAGAGAGAGAGAGAGAGAGAGAGAGAGAGAGATTGATTGATTGATTGATTGATTGATTGATTGATTGATTGAATACTTAGACAGAAATACAAACAGCAGGAGTACAATCATACACTTGATCTAAAAGGATAGACACAAGAAGTTTGAGGTCCTATATATTCAATTCATCAACATCGCATACAAAAATGTACAACAAATTTCAATATCATCACACATATAAAACACTATATGTACACAGTAGGGAAAAGGGGAGGTGAGGGAATGGGGTAAAGAAAGGGGGGGGGGGGGGGGGGTCACCTTTCTAAGGGGGAAGTGATATTTAGCCCTTTGGACTCCTGAAAGGTGGATTTTCAGGCCTGTTTTAAAGGAAGCCTGTAATCCACATTTTATAAGGGACAGGGTCAGGGCATTCTACACTTGGGTGGCAGTGCTGCAAGAGGAGAATTTACCCAAGTCTGTTCTATAGGAAGTGATGCCCACAACGCCCTAGGAAACTTGTGTATAGGTGTGGACCTTGTGGACCAGATCATTGTTGTCTCCCTTTCACTTTTTTTGGGTTATTTTTGTCATATACGGGTATTGAGGGCATTGAGGGCAAAGTCGCATTTACTATTTTGAAAGTCAATCCTATTTTAAAGACCCTGTCATCATGTGTTAATTCTAAATAGTATATCGACCCTGTCTGCAAAAGCGTTTATTATTGTTTATTTTTTTAAAGAACATATCACTTCCAAGCCCTTTAAGCCCTACTGAGCCCCTTCTCTGAAATGTACATAGAGTCAATACAATTCAATGCTCAACAACACTCACCTGAGACAGATGCTGCCTTTCCTTCAGGTCGTGCTGCAAAAAAAAGTGTTGAAATTAAATAATCAATGTGAGTAAATATGTCCTAGCAAAGTTAAAAACAAACTGTTAAGTTGTTAAAGTCACAAATCACAGTCACAGCCATAAAAAAGAAAGGGGCGCTCCGTGGAGCGCAGATCTCCGCCAGGCCTGGTGGCCTACCTATGGCAGTGTAACATTTTCCATTGCATAGTATTTGATCTATCATTTTCTAATTTGTCAAGAACCTGGTAAGAGGCAGAATGTTAGCCTGGCATTGTTTTTGTACGTTCAGCGTTTCAACTGCTGTCCGTACAACAGTGAAAAGCAGACCCTGATTGGCCCAGTCATTTTCTGACTTCTCATACTCTCTGCCTATTGGCCAAAGTACAGACTGATACCATGGAGGAACGTTAGAGTGAATCCATGTCATCAGTCTGGACAATGCCAGGCTAGCAGAATGTGACATTCACAGGGGAGGGTAACCTCACTGTATGTACTCCTACAGGCTGGGGGTGGAGCCTGTCAGTGGGGAATGTTTAATAAGAGCATTAGAATGGAGGCGCTACATCTTCCCAGTGGGGGCTCCTCACTGACAGGTGAGTCAGTAGGATACAACAGTACGTCCTCCCAGTGGGGGCTCCTTACTGACAGGTGAGTCAGTAGGATAGAGCAGGACTTACAAACTCTATGGCTGCTCTAGACTTATGAACTCAAAGTCTTAACTGAAGTTAAGGATACACAAAGTAACGTTGCCGTCCAAATGCCAGGATATAGTTATAATGGGGAAGACAATGGCCCTCATTTATCAACGCGGTGCAGCCCAAATAATGGGCGTACGGCGAGATCACCGCACCTTTCGGCATTTATCAATATATCCTGACGTGGGCTTCATCCTACGGTACGCTGAAATCTCACGTCTGGTCGAGACCAGTTGCTGACGTTGGCTGCACCCGTTTATTCCATCCTAGACCTGCGGATCAGCATTGTCTGACTGTCTGACAGGCATCTAGACACATAATCCACTCATAAAAGTATATCTACACTAATAAATAATCCCTGTGAAAATATAACATTTTATAAAGTAATTTAAACAAACTGCTTTAACAGTCATTCAGATAAGATTGTAGATCTGGCTGCATTGAAAATAGCAAACTCTACAAGCTCACAAGCCAGCGTGAGCTTGTAGATCTGCTATTTTCAAAATATATACGATTTTTTTTTAATTTTGCGTCGGGAGTCCCGCGGTCGGGACTCCCGACCATCTTTTCATGGACAGTGAGGTCTACAAACTTACAGTAGCTTGTCCTATGCTATGGAGTTATGTCATAGAGAGTTATATAGGCTACAACCTGGCTGGGTTAAAGATATAAATCTCTTATAACGTGGGTTGCGGCACGGGATCACTGCAGTCTGTAGACCGCCCAAGTCTCATGGGGAATATAGCCTACATGCCTGCTTTAGTGTAACTCGAACGCGCACTGCTCGGTATGGGGTAAATAAATATACAAACGTATTCCATGTAAACTACAAGCCTACGTGACTGACAAAGATTGTACCGTAACCGATTATGAAAGACACAGTTGGGCGCATGTGTGTGAGTGAGTGAGTGAGTGAGTGAGTGAGAGAGAGGCGTGTGCATGTGTGCGTGCGTGCGTCTGTGTGTGTGTGACTTGACAGGCAGCGAGGCGAGCCAGCGAAACTCTTTCTTTGATGGTATTCTGGTTCTTCATGTGGTAAAATCGGGGCGTTTCGAGAATATTTAAGGGCGTGTTATTTAAATGACGCTCGTTTTCAGACGTGAGATTTATCAAGGCTGGGACCAAATGTCCGCTCGGATCGGCTGTGTAGGATTCGTTGATAAATGTGACTTCGACGTTGGTGTGCGGCCGAATATATGGAAAAATATATGCCGGTTTATACGCTGCGTTGATAAATGAGGGCCACTATGTTTAAATATGAAAGAGCTATTCCACTATATCTCATAATAAGATAAAACTCTGCCTTTACCTTCCAGGTCAATCTTTTTCTCCCAGGCTATTTCGTCAGGTCCTCCCAGCAGTTTCAATGGGATGACTTCTGCATTGAGATTGATCGTCACCTCAAACGTTGGATGGAAATTTGGTCCAAAGTTCTGACGATATTTCACATCCTGAAAACACAGACACATAGTAGTACTTGTAGTAGAAACAAGTAAAATGGTAAAATCAGCTGGACACACTGGGACAGTGTGGGCATTAAGGCCACTGTGGCCTTAGGTAGATCATTTTATATAATTTGATATCATTTTATGAATAGTGCAGCAGATTAAGTCAATATTTCAGAAGAATCGTTACAAGCACCAAATTTGGTATGAAAACGCTTAAGACCTTCTTTTTTAGAACAGCCTGTTTGTTTCCCCGGTAGGATGTAGCGTGTGGAAGGAAAACGTTATTCCAACAATTCCTTTCACCGCAACTCACCCAACTCACACAACACCCACCATTGAATTCATCATGTCAAAATACATACATTTGATTTGAAGTTGAACATTGAAGAAATGTCCTTTTGCACACCTAAGGACGGACAGGTGCGTCGGAGCCCCAATACATATATTGGATATTATGCCCTCCTGGGACACAGCTTTTTTTACTTGTATTTGTTACTGTATCCATTCTGCCTCACTCAGTAGGTATTTTATTCATGATTGTAATACCTTTTCTACTGACTTATTGTCTCCGCCAGGCCGAAAGGCATGGTGAGAGCGTATGTTTTGCACCCTGTCCGCCCGTCCGTGTGTGTGTGTGTGTCCGTGTGTCCGTGTGTGTGTGTGTGTGTGTGTGTGTGTGTGTGTCCGTCCGTCCGTCCGTCTGTGAACAGCTAATCTCCGACACCGTTGGCTTGATTGCAGTGAAACTGTGCAGACACACTGCAGACAAACCTTTGCCCTGCATTTTTCATATCTGCCTTTTATAGCGCCACCAGGAGGACTTATGTAAAACACATTATTTTATATTACTCCTTCCCATTTTATCCAAATTTCACGCAAATTGGTACACATGATCTCTATAGTCATGTAATCAAGACGGATCCGTTTGATTTTACATATTCCATCCTGATTGGCTAAGATTAACATCTAAACTTTGCAGTAGTGGCTTGTTTTGAACAAAATGCCGCAAATCATGAACGCAGCATGCGGTGAAACTTTCCACGCACATTCACACTATTATATGTTGAGGAACAAATGCCACCCTTTTAACATTGGCCTGTTGTAGCGCCACCGACAGGTCAAATTTAGCAAAACACATTTTTAGAACAAAATGCCTCAAATCATAAATGCATTGTCTGATTGCCGTGCACGGTCTAGGAAGAAATGGAACCCTTTTCACATTGGCCTATTATAGCGCCACCAGGAGGCCACAATAACCTACCTGACCTGGCGGAGAGCTGTGCTCCGAGGAGCACTTTTTTTTAGTTTAATTGTATTTTTGCAGCTATATTTATTATCATGTTCTTTATGAATATTCCTTTCACCGTGGAATAAATACCACCTTCACCCACCTGTATGGGCCGCCCCTCTGCATGGTAATGGCTTGGCGTGTGGCTTTGATTGGCCCTCGCCTCTCTGAGAGTTGTCATATACTGGCTGTGTGCCAGCTGCCTCTTTATGCCTGATGAAGGTCAGAGCGACCGAAACGTTGCATCTTGAATAAATATATTTGTAAGTGACGATAGTGTGCGGGACTCTCTCTCCCCTATTTCTTTGATAACTAGATCATTAAAATTATGCTCAGTCGACATTCAAGTTCTACACTGAAAAATGTCCGCCATTTTGGATTTTCTGGTGGCTAACAGAGTTTTTCTGAAAAAGTAGGTCTGAGACATTATCATGTCAAATGTGATACTTATATCACAAAAGTGAACGGTTGTGTCACTAATCTGCTGCACTAGAGCAAAACGAGGGGCAACGCCGGCCATGGCCTTCATGGTCTCCATGAAATTCCTAGCCTGGGATCCAGCCTGATTCGCTACGTTCGGCGGACTTTTTTCTCTCTCTCCGCTTATCAGTCTGGAATGCACCCCATTGACTCGTTTTGCAGAACTACACTGCAACTACATACTGTATGTTACGTTAGGCAACGTCGTTGCTGATTGGATGTTGTTCAAACGAATGACGAATCACAACGATCACACTGTTTTTTTTGTCCCGCCCCGCACCACAGACCAATCAGAAGCCACGGCACGACTCGAAACGTTTGTCATGTCCCGCCTCCCTTGGAGATAGGAGGCATTCCAGACTGAGAAGCGAAGAGAGAAAAAAAAGTCCGCCGAACGTAGCGAAGCAGGCTGGATACCAGGCTATGAAATTCTTGCCCTGATGATTGTTATTATGTTTTCCTAACTTGTGAGGTTGTAGTGTTAATGTGTGATACCTTGGGGGATACTTCATATGAGGTACCAGGACATTGCAGACTGTAGTTTTGGCTCTCGGTGAGATCACAGTCAGAGGTGGTCTTGAGTTGTTTATCGTCATCATGTTGTACTTCCACCTACAATGACAACAACACAAGGATTCAATCATGATGATTTTTAGGCTATAAACTTGTAATGGTTG
This sequence comes from Gymnoscopelus microlampas, assembly GCF_963454915.1. Classification (NCBI taxonomy): domain Eukaryota; kingdom Metazoa; phylum Chordata; class Actinopteri; order Myctophiformes; family Myctophidae; genus Gymnoscopelus; species Gymnoscopelus microlampas. Next base: position 833,547 of record NC_139950.1, on the reverse strand, counting down.
TCAAAGGTTTTCATACCTACAGACTAGCCTTTTGTTGTCTTTTCAAAATCCATATCATTAATACATACTGCACCCCGCCCTACCCTTTATCCCTAAACGTATTAGCCATATTTTACTTTACGAAAAACATCTTCAAATAGTTCAACTAGCCGATCTACATCGACAGGTTGTGAGCTTCTAGATCGGCTATTTGAACTATTTTAAAATGTTTTTCAAAATAGTAAAAAATGGCAAAAAATGTTTTGTGATAAGGCAACCCGATCGCCAGAGGAAACGTTCTCATTGAACGTTTTTCAGCGTTTCTCAAAATCCGTGCATAGACTACTGGAAAACCACAAATTCCGTGCATAGCCGCCTCGCATCTCCCCCATTGTGACTAAACCATTTCGGAGCCGCGCAGTCTCAAGGGAATTGTCGCTTTGTGAAGGACCACCGAGCGCGCTAAAGCGCGCGAGTTGCCGTCCTGAACATAGCGACATTCCCTTGAGCCTACTCAGCGGCGTTTGAGTTACGTACCGATAGGCACAGAATCGTAAATTTTGTTGTGGGGACTGCTCCACTTCCTGGTTTTTCCGGGTTGCGACTGGTTACGCCCACCGTGGGACTCCCCGTACATATGCACGGAATTTGGGGGTTTCTAGGCGACTATGCACGGAATGACGTGCACAAATCCGTGCAATGTATACTAATTCTCTGGCGATCAGGCTGGATAAGGGGTAAGGCAAGATAGGGTCCTATGTCTAAATGTATCTAATGTCACAGAGAAGCAAGCTACTCAACAAACAACATGTTACCTCTTTGGGAGGCAAATTGTCCGGCAGCAGAAACACATTTAGAATCTGTCTCTTAGATCCCGGTGGTCGAAGGAACAGCAGAACCTGAGCACGTTTTGGTTCTGGTTGTGTTCTAAAGAAGCTCGAAATCCTCTCCAGGATCCCAAAGGCAGACAGGTGGGTCACATTTACAACCACATGAGTCTGGGTCACTCTCAGTGGTTGTAAGAGTTCCAGTCCCTCATCTGTGATGTGGGCCACGCACAGATCACCTGTGAAAAGATTTTGAAACATTATAGATTGTATTATATGTAAACAAGCACACACACACACACACACACACAGTTTCTAAACAAACTTTTTTTTTTTTTTAGAGTTTCCAACAGTAACCTCAGGTCATCAGACTTTACACTTCGGAGGAAAGCCTGGTATTGGTTCTAAAACTAGTCATGTGATCCGGTTTAGAAAAAAGGAAACAAATAATCATGGTTCTGGTTGGCGTCTCATTGTTTTTGTTCCCCACATAACGCCAATCAATTAGTTTAGCCTCGGTGGTTAGGGTTATGTTAGTTAACCCTAACCCTATTCTCGTTAGTCATGCTGCAAGTTAGAATAAAAGATGGAAATACCAAACCATTATTATACCAAAAGAAACTAAACGATTAAACCAAACTAAAGTTTTAAACTAGGGGAATCATTTTGGAGATGCAAGGCGTCGGTGGTTCCGGCCACCTGATGACGTAAAGTTATTTCTGCTCTGATCGGAGTCCATCAGTCACACTGCTCAAATATAACAGTCCACTTTGAATGTATACATAGTATCTCCTAAATGGAGTTTCTTATATACAAGACACTTAAAAACATGTAAGACAGAATGATTGGATTGATGGTTGTAGTTTCTATATTGCTTCAATCTAATGCGTCTTACATTTACACATTCACATGTGTTTACATGTCTTGCTAAAGGACACTTTGGCTAGCCTCGGAAACCCATGCCTTCTTTTTTTTGTTTCCGAAGAAAAAAAGGCTGGGCAAACCATGCAGGAACACTGGTCTTAGGACCTTGTTATCTCCTAACCAATCAGAGTGCAGAGGGGCGTCGCTCTAAATTTGATGACGTCAGCGTGCTCCGTGCACAGGCTGGGGGGGGGGGGGGGGGGGGGGGGAGGCGGGGACATAGATTGGTGAAGCAATAGGAAGCCGCCGCAGGAATCTGCCGGCTGGTTTGGATCCGCCCTTCAAGACCATCAATTGGGCTCGTTCTTTCAGTCTACACTGTGGCTAACTCACCAGGTGTGACCTCACAGTGTGGCGGTGTAGCTAACTCACCAGGTGTGACCTCACAGTGTGGCAGGTGTAGCTAACTCACCAGGTGTGACCTCACAGTGTGGCAGGTGTAGCTAACTCAACAGCTGTGACCTCACAGTGTGGCAGGTGTAGCTAACTCACCAGGTGTGATGTGACAGTGTGGCAGGTGTAGCTAACTCACCAGCTGTGACCTCACAGTGTGGCAGGTGTAGCTAACTCACCAGCTGTGAGCTCACAGTGTGGCAGGTGTAGCTAACTCACCAGCTGTGACCTCACAGTGTGGCAGGTGTAGCTAACTCACCAGGTGTGATGTGACAGTGTGGCAGGTGTAGCTGACTCACCAGGTGTTACCTCACAGTGTGGCAGGTGTAGCTGACTCACCAGGTGTGATGTGACAGTGTGGCAGGTGTAGCTAACTCACCAGGTGTGATGTGACAGTGTGGCAGGTGTAGCTAACTCACCAGGTGTGACCTCACAGTGTGGCAGGTGTAGCTGGCAGACAGACTGCTGAGGACACTGGATGTCAAACAGAGGACCTCCAGGAGTCCTTCCTGTTGACTGGAGACATCTTTCCTCCCACTGAACAGTCCTGTAGAGGACTTCTCCTTCCCCTGTCGTTACGAACACCAACCCTGTCTCACTGCACGGGAACAGCCCCGCCCCGGGGAACTTTAACCTGTGACACGAAACACAATGTTTGATTGAGATAATCTATAAATACTCATAATCTGTGTTTTTGTGTATGTGCGCGCATGTGCATGAGTGTGTGTGTGTGTGTGTGTGTGTGTGTGTGTGTGTGTGTGTGTGTGTGTGTGTGTGTGTGTGTGTGTGTGTGTGTGTGTGTGTATACGAGTGTGTGTGTCCTCTGGAAAAGTCTGACCAATGGACTAAACATGGGGACACTGAAAGCCATCACATATAAAAGATGCCTCATAGTGTTTATAGCCTAAACACATTCCTTCCAACCAGAAGTGAAAGTCCACAAAACACTGGTAAGACTCACATGAGGTCCCTTTGACATGGAGATACCTTTTACATTGTACATGTTTTATTGAGATAATCTATCTATTAATAAATGACATGTACAACAGGTATTACATAACAGGGTGGACATGGTTCACCACTTGCTTCGTTCACAAGTCAAGTTCTTTTACATTCACAGTGTATGGTTGAATAGAAACATGTCAGTGGAAACAGGAAGACTCAGCTGATTGGTTTAAAGACACAGCTTCTACATCTATAGAGGAAGCTGTTTAGATGACTGACCTGTATTGATTGGTTGACTGTTCTGTGTTTAGATGACTGACCTGTATTGATTGGTTGACTGTTCTGTGTTTAGATGACTGACCTGTATTGATTGGTTGACTGTTCTGTGTTTAGATGACTGACCTGTATTGATTGGTTGACTGTTCTGTGTTTAGATGACTGACCTGTATTGATTGGTTGACTGTTCTGTGTTTAGATGACTGACCTGTATTGATTGGTTGACTGTTCTGTGTTTAGATGACTGACCTGTATTGATTGGTTGACTGCTCTGTGATCACGCTGGGTTCAAAACGTCTCTGAAAGACACAAAGCAGACATGAAACAATCAGAGACTTTCCTGATGTTCAGTGTGATTATTCTATAGAGGAGGTTCTATGATGTTCAGTGTGATTATTCTATAGAGGAGGTTCTACTCACAATGTCCATGTTGGAATGATGGACATCATCAGAGGAGAGTCTACACACACACACACACACACACACACACACACACACACACACACACACACACACACACACACACACACACACACACACACACACACACACACACACACACACACACACACACACACACAGGAAAGAGCACAGTAACACTTCTTTCTGAGTTCTCACTACACATTAGATAGCAACGCACCAACAATGTACCCGCCCACTCCCCATGTTAAGACCAGCACCCATGGGTGAATTGGGTCAATTGCATGTTGTACTATGGCCGTGAAAATGACATCTACATCAGGTGTAAACTAGCAATGACAGAGACCTTTAAGTTGCTTGATTCAATATCTAGACATTTATATTATGTCCTTATATATATGTCCAAATAATGAATATGTCTACCCTAATGTATGGATCAGGTCTGTTTTGTGCTGGTGGGCAAACCAACTAAAAAGGTTGTTCCACGTGTTCAGATCAAAGTAATGATTCATCAGCTTTTACATGATGTAATGTTTTGTATTTGTTTATGATATGTTTATTGTGTTATTGTTTAATTGAATACCTAGGACCACAATGGAAACAAGTCTCCTGGACTCTTTTGTGTTATCCTTTTAGACTAAATGTCTGACTGTACCCTGTGCTGTTTTCAATGTTCTGTCAAATAAAGTATTCAATCAATCAATCAAACAATCAATCAAACATTGTGAAAACCGCAGCTCCAACACAAAAAGGAAAAGTGTGCTTGTGAAAGTAAAGCTCAGAGAATATGATGGATGTATAATAAGGGGTGCACATAACAGGTGCGCATGCGCACCCAAAATAAATAATGAGGCGCTTTTGCGTACCAACAGCTGGGACAGGAATTTCCAAGCTTTTATTTTTTAGCAAAACAAAAAAATAAAAGCCTGGAGATCGAGGCTAGGAATTTACTTCCTGAAGCCACACTCACACAATCACGCTAAAGCACGCGTCGGCCCCATGTACAGCCATTAGGCGCAGGGGGAGGGGACGCATGCTGCACGTGACTGTGTGATTGTTGCCTCACATCCTGACACACAGACACGCTGCGACTCGCAGCTCGCTGCACGCAGACAGCAGCAGCTGTGTTACAGGCACCGATGATTGACGCAACGTGATGGTGCAAAATATGCCGTGAACGTCCCAATCTGACGGATAAAAGCAGCGCATCACAGGGCACCAACCTTGGTGGGGGCACCAAACGGTGTGAATAAAAATAAACGTCGGAAAACGACGGAATTTAGAAGCAGGGCGCTACAACATTAACATTTTCGAGCCCCCCCCCGTTGACAAAACGGCGGCCGGGGGGCAACGGACCTTTTATTGATCATTTATTTGGCACGCACCAAGTAACAACTCCAGGTGCTCTTCTGAGTACTTAGTCCATGGGCCCAGGTCAGAATTTTCACTAATCAGGGACATTCAAGGTGGCAAATTCTAGTTTGGTATTTTGAAAAGGTCTATATCCCTAGATAATATTTCAACATGATAGCCCTTCCCAAGTAGTAGCTTAGTCCTAGTTATCAGCTTTCAATGACACCAACCATAGATCCAAAGAATGAAAAAATCGTCTGACCTTTTTTGAATAGATCATGTCATACAGAGGAAAAAAGAACATTACTCAATCTCTTTCATTCACTTATTTAACCACATGAACCCTAGCATGCCTATTCTGGGACAAACATTCAGCAAATGGCATGTCTACAAGCTCACAACACTTCACGTTGTGATACGATGTGAACAGCATTTTCACTAATTGGGGTCACTCAAGTGCAACATTTGCAAATTCTAGTTTTGTATTTTGAATAGGTCTATAGGCTATCCCTAGATGATATTTGATCATGATAGCCTTTCCCAAGTGGTAGCTTAGTCACAGTTACACAGGCTTCAAAGACACCAACCATATATTCAAATAATGAAGAAAGCGTGCCACTTTTTTTCACGCAACATGTCATACAGAGGATAACAATAATAATTATCTCTCTTTCATTCACTTTAATAATAATAATAATAATAGTAGCTTGAATTTATATAGCGCCTTTCAAAAACAATGAACAACCAACAGACAAACTAACAAACAAAACAACAACCAACTATATGCCATAAGCCTGAGAGAATACTGTAGGTGTATTTTCAAGACAGCCTTAAAAGAGTCCAGTGTTGCATGATCATGGAGCAGGAATATGGCCAATCCCTATTGGGAGAGAGTTCCACAGGGTGGGGGCTGCCACACTGAAGGTTCTGTCCCCGACAGAGCCTTCAGAACATGGTTCAGAACATGGTTCAGAACATGGTTCAGAACAAGGTTCGCTTGTTTGCCTTAGGGACAGAGAGGATGTCCACGTCTGTGGACCACTCATCATCATCATCATCATCATAACTGTCATACCAATATCAATTCTTCAGTATTCGTCATCGTCATCATCATCATAATCAATCAGTTCCACTTCATCTTCCTCCTCTTCTTTCTGATTGCTGCAGGTTTGTAGCTTGCACTTCAATTTGTTGGCAAGGCAGGAACAGTCTGGAAGCTTGCAGGTCCGTACACACTTGCAGGCCATAAGTTCCACGACGGTCATTGGTGCTGACGCTATGACAGGCTGGTGGTAAATGCTAAATGGTGCATTTATATAGCGTTTTTATCCAAAGCGCTTTTCATAGATTGTACATTACATTCACCCATTCACACACCGATGGCGGAGGAAACCATGCAAGGCACCAACCTGCTCATCAAGAGCAATTAGGGGTTCAATGTCTTGCTGAAGGACACTTCGACACCAACTCTGGGGGAGCCCGGGATCGAACTGGGAACCTTGCGGTTTCCAGTTCACTCTACCTGGCCACTCTACCCCTGAGCAACTGCCGCCCCATGGTAGTACATGTGGAGAGGGCTGTTCATGTGAAACTGTGCAAGAGAGTTGTCATAGTCTCCAACGACACACACACCTTCAAACATTACTGCTATACTACACCCCATATACGTACTTCCAAGCACTGAGGATGAAGGAGATCTGGTAGCAGTATGGCACTGGTGAGAAGCGGCGCATCCTCCCACTGCATCAAGCAGTCTCTCATCTTGGAGCACCACTAGCCAAGACAGTGATCAAGGCAGATGACAAGGGAGATGACTGCATGAGTAAGGTGGGGACCAAACATGCAGCTATGGCTTCTGACCCAGTGCAATATCTTTGGAGAGGCAGACACCTTGACCGAACAAGACACAGCTTTGACAAAGAAGTACTTGGTGCGTGTCTGGGCAGGGTGCAGTTCAAGTACAACAGCTAAGACATTTGATGACCTCAGGGTAGAAAACTATGGATGGATGCTCTCCCTCTATGGATGCTCTCCCTCCCACAAGTAGTGTGATCAGAGGCCACATCCAAGTGCCTTTCTGGTACATAGGGCTTGCAACCTGTTGCAATAGCCAAGGAACCCGAGGCAAGACTAGCACCAATGGAACATGGATGGGAGGAGCACTTTGGTACACTCCTGCCATCAAAGTGTCTGAAGGCCTTACCACCAAGTCTGCTCACAGTATGCAAGTATTCAGGCAAGTGTGACACTCGCCAATGTGGGTGCCGTGCTGCTGGAGTTCCATGCATCATATTCTGCCATGAATTTTTTTTAAATCCATCCTGTAAAAGTCCATCACACTAACCTGCATGCACACATATGGTGCACTTTGATTGATTTTGAGTTACGATTTTATTTGTACATCATTTTGTAGGTCTATATCACTCTTATTTGCTCATTTCAACGCCCAATTAAAATAAAAGTTAAAGGAGGATATTTATAATTGTTATATATCTCATGTGTATGTCTTTTGTTATAAATAAAACAAATCATTATTAAAAACAATACAATGAAAGAACAAAATGATTGAGTAATTGAGTTGAGAATTGAGAATTGCACTGACTTAGATATTTCAATGACAAGATGCTCCTTGTCAAAACAATATCAGAAAGGAATTTTAAATGTCAGAATTAGTTGAATTAGTCTTACTAGGCCATACCCGGTCGACGCATCCGTGGGGGGATATGCGCACATGATCTGGCAACCCGGGAGGCGACATTGTTTGACACATAAATGGTAATAAGAAGCTGAGATTTGATGAAATCGAAAACTTCACAGTTGCGTTCAGATGGTAATGGTCAATGGCTGTGTGCAAAATCAGAGCAATTGGTCCAGCCACTGAGGGGAACCGGGTTGTGACACCACTACACCACTACAGAGGTTACTAGAATTATAGTAGGATTACACCTGTTTTTAGTTATGGCCAAGGTCTTCGGAATAGCAAGATGACCTTGACCATGACCTTTCAAGGTCAACATCACCCAAAGTTGTCATAACAGAAATGAATTCCCCACCCTACAATTAGTCAACATGGAGGTATTGTATGTTTATATACACTCAGAAACAAAAAAAGTTGGATTTTCATCATAGCCGATGGCGGCCATTTTTTATTTGGCCATTGCGCCATTCGTGGCACTATGGCGGATGAGCACCTCTGTGATTTTTCATGTCTAGGTACCCAATGACTCAGTCCAAGTGAGAAATTCTCCTAACACCAAATTGCGAACGGTTCTATAGGTCAGGTACAGGACTACTGTGCAGATAATGTGGGGAGATAATGGCAAAAACATGAATGTCCTAAAAAAGTATTAAAGCTACTCATTTGAAAAGGCTATCATGTTTAAAAGTACTTATGTGGACCCTACAAACAAAATGGTGCCAAAGAGATGTTGCCACCTTACGTGTCCCTGACTTCTTGTCTGGCCCATGGACTAACTAGACCAAAAAAGTTATGTGCACCCCTGTGTATAATAGTTTAACAGGATTACCTTGTTAGGTTTGTTTCCTCTTGTTCCTCTGGTATGTCTTCTGGTTCTTGTCTCTCTGGTATGTCTTCTGGTTCTTGTCTCTCTGGTATGTTTTCTGGTTCTTGTCTCTCTGGTCTGTCTTCTGGTTCTTGTCTCGCTGGTCTGTCTTCTGGTTCTCGTTCCTCTGGTCTGTCTTCTGGTTCTTGTTCCTCTGGTCTGTCTTCTGGTTCTTGTCTCTCTGGTCTGTCTTCTGGTTCTTGTTCCTCTGGTCTGTCTTCTGGTTCTTGTCCCTCTGGTCTGTCTTCTGGTTCTTGTCTCTCTGGTCTGTCTTCTGGTTCTTGTCTCTCTGGTCTGTCTTCTGGTTCTTGTCTCTCTGGTCTGTCTTCTGGTTCTTGTCTCTCTGGTCTGTCTTCTGGTTCTTGTCTCTCTGGTCTGTCTTCTGGTTCTAGGAGTTCTTCTCCTGTCTGAATGAAAGATGCTCCAACTGGCATCCTGTTTATGAAGGAATAAACCAATAAATAAATCACACAACCTGTGCACGCATGCGTGTATGTGTGTGTGAGAGAGAGAGAGAGAGAGAGAGAGAGAGAGAGAGAGAGAGAGAGAGAGAGAGAGAGAGAGAGAGAGAGAGAGAGAGAGAGAGAGAGAGAGAGAGAGAGAGACACACACACACACACACACACACACACACACACACACACACACACACACACACACACACACACACACACACACACTCCATTCTACTTACTCCTCACACAGAGACACAGAGGAGCGAGGCCCAACATAGAATCCAGGGTAGAGAGGTTCAGTGAATGTGGTCTGGAAGGTGTACAGGTGTCTCAGTGTCTCAGAGGAAGACTTATAGAAGGACAGAGTCCCAGCAGAACAGTCTAGATACACTGCTACTCTGTAGACACTGTCCTCACTGTCCTCACTGTCCTCACTGTCCTCATCCACTGATACTCTGTGGACATTCTGCTCCTTGCCCAGAGGGTCTAAAACCACTGATACTATGATAGGAAGGATAGTTCTCCTCTTATTGTGACTGACAGTGTAACTGTTTCCTTGGTGATCACCTCTACATTCCAGAATCCAGGACTTGTCATTCTCTCCAAGCACACAGTCCTCACCCCATCCTTTCCTGTTGATCCCTCTGTAAGTCACTGCTATATCAACCCTGTCACTCCACTCTACCTCCCAGTAACAGCGTCCAGTCAGACCCTCTGTACACACAACCTGTGACCGTCCATCAAACCTGTCAGGATGATCAGGATACTGAACCTCTCTCCCCCCTGTCACCTCTCTGTTGTTCTCAGACAGAGAGAGGTCTCCGTTTGCTGTGTTTTTGTCCAGAGTGAGACGATGGAAATCTGATGAGAAAATAATACAGTAAACATTAAAAACATCATTCACTGAGTGAATGTCTGTCTGCACGCACGCACCACACACACACCTTTTTTCATGAATGCCATTTTTCTTTATACATAAAATAAGGTAAATAAATACATATTTTTTTATTATTATTATTATCATTATTATTATTGAAGCTAAAATACAAAACTTTCTTTCTTTAATGATACAACGTACGATACAACTCACAACGTATATTTCTCATATTCTACTATTGTGGATAGGGGTGTGCCGATATACTAATTTCATGAAACGATACGATACGATATTGGGCTCACGACATCGACACGATTTCGATACGATATATGGCACTTTTTTATTATGAAAATATATGGGGGGGGGGAAGCAAATGCATACAAATGCATTCAGACATGCAAACTTGTAGCTTTTCAGCTACAATAGCCGTTTTTAATCCAAATAGGGCAATTGTGTGACACCTGACCCGAAAAATAACAATGGGCTTACAGACAGACAGACAGACAGACAGACAGACAGACAGACAGACAGACACTCACATCTTGTAAGGAGTTGAGGTTTAATCCAGTGTTCTCCTCCATGATTCACACTGTAGGAAGTAGAACAACAATGAATCAATGTCTGACTGTCAAACACAACGTCTCCACTACCTGACACTATCAGACTGTATTAATATATACATTTACTTTTCTTATGTTTGCTATTTACTGTATGTTTAATCATTTGACAATGTAACAATTAATTTACACACATATTAACCACATTAACACTGGTGTCCCTATGGCAATATTTAAATAGCGAAAATAGCAGGTGGAAATGGACACCGCGGGTCCGGGCGTGACCCGCGGTCTCCAGGTGTCATTCTTGCTCATCGTTTACCCGGCGCAGCGCCGAACGCCTACTCGTGTTGTGTCCTTCTGTAAAACGTTAATGTTCTGTTTTCAACAAGCTTCATAAATTCATGAAACAATCAAAAGGAAAGTCAATGTGAAGAAGTTGTAAACGGCTTGCAAGCTCAGCCATTGTGCACGACTGGGCAGTGGTGTAAAAGTAACTAAGTAGGACTACTTGTATAGGCTACTCGAGTACTGGAACATACATTTGATTAACCACTTCAGCCCTACAAAGTGCAAACACCAGGTTCAAGTTCATCCATGACGGTCGTGAAAGACGACCTTCATGTGATCCATGGACACGAGCGGTTTGTATACATTCTAATATAGACTGCATGGCTCATTTGCATACACGTGGATATGTGTGTGTGTGTGTGTGTGTGTGTGTGTGTGTGTGTGTGTGTGGTGGTCTTCTTTTTAATATGTGGCTCCAGTGTTGCTAACAAAGCATCCAAGTGGGCCACTGACATCCTAAAAGAAACTTTAAAACAGTCGGGATAATGCCGCAGCTTCTTGTACAATGTGTGAAACTCTCCGTCCTGTTTACGGAATGTCAGGACAGGATGAACCCAATATTCTCTTTTCCTTTTTCTTTTTTCAAGTGCCTGGACCAAAAAAACATCTTCACTGCTTGATGACTGTATTTCTTTTTTTTTTGTTTTTTTTGCGAAAATATTGCAACGAATATAAATAATACGCATCGGACTCAGTGTGCAAGGATGTTGTGCGTGATTTTTTTTTTTTTTTTGCGGATTTCGGATACATAAAACGCAACGAAAAAACGCACCAGTGTGCAAGGACCTTAAGGCATTATATGTCTTGATTAAATGAATACACAGGACCACAATGGGAACAAGCCCTCAGGGCTTTTTGTGATATCCTTTTAGCAATATTGTATAACTGTACCTCTGCCCTTTTTGCAAAGAGAGTTGCTTGAGAAGGACAACAAGGATTATGAAGGACAAACATCATCCTAGCAACAAATGATGTGATGTGAAATGGGAAACGACTGAGATGCCTTACAGCCAAAGGCTCAAGGCTTAGAGAGTTTTTCCTGGCAGCTGTCAGAGCACTAAATGAGGACAGAGACAAAAAATAAAATATAGGAACAAAAAATAACTTATTGGAACAGACCAGTGACTCTCATTCTCTGTATATAAATGCCTCCTTTTGAACATTTCATTGAACACTGCCACAATTGGATAGATATTGAATCTTCACATTATACCTGGACATGTTGTGCTGCTAAAATATAAGCTATTGTACCTGTCTATAACAAGAGCCTGACCAGACTCTGTTTACATTACATCCAGTAATATATAATTATTTTACATGATTATTGTATATTCTGTATTAGTATTGTTAATACTACGTCTTTGTTAGCACAATTTTAACGAACAAGTCCTATCAACTCATCAAATCCCATTGTAGTACATATTTAAGTTAGTGACAAATAAAATCATCTTGATTCACTGGCCCACTTTCCCAACCAATGAAAACATTCTAAGGGAAACACTGCACTAACAAAAATGGACACAGTCCAGTTCTACTCACCTGAGAGTCTCTAGTCCAAAATGTGGACTCTTGACTGCAACCGAGAGTTGCTCTAGTCCAGGGCCTCCTGGTTCGTTCAAGTTCAGGTCTAGCTGTTTCAGATGGGATGGGTTGAAGGTCAGAGCTGAAGCCAGAGAAGAACAGCCTTCCCCTGTGACCTCACAGCCTGACAATCTGCAGAGAAATATGTATTTAACAAACTGCTGTTTATGTTCAAGTAGAGATCCACACAGGGAGAAAACAAATGATTTACCTCAGGATCTGCAGTATACAATGTGAACTCTTCAGTCCAGCAGAAAGCACGTTGAGTCCTGAATCCTGTAGGCAGTTAAAGCTGAGGTCCAGTTGCTTCAGATGAACAAGATTAGAGCTGAGAGCTGAAGCCAGAACTTCACATCCTGTCTGTGTGATGTTACAGCCAGCAAGTCTGTAATTACAGATTAAATAGCTTGATGGGCTGTCTGGGTTTTTAAGTAGGGACCCAAGATCTGGAAAGAGTAGGCAGCCAGGAATAACATAATCTAAATAATCTTGTTAACTACCAGTAGGATTTTCGGAACCATTATTAACACTAAGGATGAAGTAATTATCAGATGGTGTTACTTACTAAGATATTTTTTTAAAGTTCTTGTTGTAAAATAAGCTAGTAGACCAGCATAAGGGATTTGTGTGACATATTCTGTATTGATATTCATATTATGTTCTTAATACAGTTGGTGTTCAGAATGAATATCAATGTAAATAATATGATGATCTAATAAAGTTTTCAACCACTTGTAATGCAATCAGAGGAGTATACGTTTTAAATATTGCAAGTCAGCTTGGCTGTTTATAGTCACTGTACCTTATTATTATACTAGTCAGTGTGGATCAACCTTATTCCCTCTCTTCAAATACAATCTCAACACAGTATTAAAGTTTGTATATATATAATTATAATCACATAATAAATAATCACACAGAATGGTTAAAATACATTATTGTAAATTGTCTAACCTTAGAGTTTCTAGTCTACAAAGTGGACTCTTCAGTACTGTAAAGATCAGGTCCAGTACTGATGATTCTTCCAGGTTGTTGTATCTCAGGTCCAGCTCTTTTATGTGGGAAGGATTAGAGCTGAGAGCTGAAGCCAGAACTTCAAATCCTGTCTGAGTGATTTCACAGCCAACGAGTCTGTAATAACAGATTAAATGTAAGATAAGAGTTGATAAAATAAATGTATATACACTATACAGTTAACTGCCAAGAAAAAAATATTTAAATACAGTTTTCTAGACATTTGACCAAGCTCAGGCACAGTGGTAAAGTGGCTGACCACCACCGCATAGGTCATGGGTTAAAATTCACTGGGGTGCATCCAGCTTTGTCGGGTTTGTCTATACGAACACAACCATAAACGTAACCTCAGTAAACTATGTCTAAACCTAAACTTATTTTTAACCTTATCCTCAGTAAAACAAATACAAGAACCGCTGGTGCGCGAAAACATGCTTTGGGGCGAGACTTTCAGTTACCCCAGTCAGCCAACGTCACCGCAGCCGTGGAGTAATTAAACACCACAAACTACACAAATTACGTTCACACTAACACCCTGGAGCGATTTAGAAGCACTTCTAGATTTCTAAAAGAAATCTAACACTTATGTTGATTTAACGTTAGTACATGTGTTTCATTGTTGGACATTCAGCATGGCAGGTTATAACATGGGCTTTTGGGACAGGACAGCCCCTCTTCGCCGGTACGACATTCAGGTCCGCCGTATCGGCCCGTTCCGACCCACTTTCACCCCTGAGTACCTGCCAGGCGAATACAGTGATGGCCCCATGAAGACAAAGCCACACATTTGCATTTATTTGTGCGAGGGTCGATTCACTGGATGTGTGTCCGCGTCGGACAATGAGCAATGGCTCAAGGCAGCAGCAGCCCACGACGCATCTATTGTTCTGGGGGGGGGGGGCTGATTTCTTTCTTTTTCATTCGAAATCTTACACGGCACACCTAGCATATCTTCGCCCATCACCACTGGGCGGGGCTTTCGCCCTACTAGACTTGGGAAGCCCCTTCGGTGGGGGCGTTGTCACATTCTAATGTAGGCCAAAAAACCCATTTCAGCACCTGCCTCATGGCATGCCTCGCTAATCATTAGACTCCCAACCCTAACCTCCTGGGATCAAATCCTGCTGCCGCCACTTTTTTCCAAGAACCGCAGACTATTCTTTTCGGCGATAAAGAATAGTTTTGGACCGTGACTGAGGCGCACCGTCTCAAGCAAACTTGAGCCACGAGAGGCACCGCCGCGCGAGCTAAAACGAGCGAGTCCCCGTGCCAAACATTGCAAAGTTCGCTTGAGCCGACTCAGCGCCGTCTGAGTTATGTACCGATAGGCACAGAATCGTAAATCATGTTTTGGGGTGAGCGTTTGCCCCAACTGCCACTCAAAGTGACTATTGGCCAATCACAGCGCGTCTTTCCCAACTCCCGTGCTTTCAAATAGCCTGCATCACTTACACCGCATTCAAAAACCCCACTCCTTGAGATTCTGGACCTGTCCGTTGCCAAGATGAGATATCTATGATGGTTTGAGTAGAATCACACACTCTTGTGTATGATCCAAAATTACCACTCAGCTATAGGGGTATAAGTCTTATTAGCTGCAGTGTTGGGCAAGTTACTTTACTTTAAGTAATATATTACTATTACTTATTACCTTCCTTTTAAAGTAATACATTTCGTTACATATTACTGTCTGAGCAACAGTAATATATTAATATTACATATTACTTTTTAGTTGCTTTAAAAAAAAAAGAAGCTAAAATTGAACAATTAAATAATCTAGATTTTGTATTATTATTATTAGCCCACAAATTATTTTTGGAAATTGGGACACAGAGATGGCAGATGGCCAGGCATTTAAATTATAAGATATGATTATAAATTACATTAATGAATCAATTTGCTTACTTAAATTAATCAATTCATAAATAGACATATACCTTCTATAATGTAGCCTATAATGACATGACAAGACAAGCCTCTTTCTATACTTTTTTTTAATTAAAGTCCACAGAACAAGGACAAGGCATGAGCAGCATAGAATGCAAATGAAGTTTGAAGTGCTTTCTTCAATATGCCTTGAAAAAGAGGTAAATTTCGGTCATATGCATGGAGTTCGGTCATATAAAAGTAGAAAGACCTAGACATTTGCTATAGGACATGCTAAATAAGTAATGAACAAACACATCATGCTGTATGTTCTGTAATAATAATCCAAATCTACAAAGTAACTTGTAAAACTAAAGTTTTCTAATAATTGTAGTGGAGTAAAAGTATAATATTTGCGTCTGAGATGTAGTGGAGTAGAAGTAAAGGTACTGACATTTGGAAATACTCCAATAAAGCGGCTCATTTTCCTCAATCTCCTCCTCATTGTCCTCAACCAATATCTCATTCTCAGACTCTGCCATTCTACCTGGTGTCAATGTTGTTGTTGTTTGTTGTGGTGTGCTGGACTGGTGCATCACATTCACAATCGCAAAGCGCGCCAACAGGAAATAATAATGGATCGAACGGGTCAGTGGGTTTTGTAGTTTTCCGGGAATGTAGGCTGCGGCTTTGTGGGTGGATACAAAAAACACCTTCACTGTGGGTAACGCACTAAGTAACGTAGTGACGTAGTGTCATCTTACTACTATATTACAGCTTCTCCTTGTAGTAATGCGTCATATTACCCGTTACCGCATTTCGGTAATATATTACGTAACGACGTTACGTTACTAACGCACGTTACCCAACACTGATTAGCTGTATATATAAACTGTACTCTTCACTTTTAAACAGTAGACTTGTAGACCATCTTGAGAAGACAGGTTTGCTTGTTGATGAGCAAAATGGCTTTAGATAAGGAAGAGCATGTATTGATCACATATATGTAGTCTCTACTATTACACATACACGAATTAAGCAGAATAAATCCACCTTTGCTTGTTTTATCGATTTCAAGAAGGCGTTTGATTGGATTAATAGAGATTTTCTACAGTATAGGTTGTTAAAATCTGGAGTCAATGGAAAATGTTATATCGTGTCACGATTCACTTACCTCACGATTCGATTCAAAATCGATTCCTAGGGTGCCGATTCGATTAAAATTGCGATTCTGCGATTAATTGATATTCGATTCGATGCTGCGATTTATTGCGATTTTCTACCCCAAATCACTTTGCTTTAATTATACTAGAACATTTTAATATAATATAAACCATGAAAAGTTGAATCATACACTTCAATGCAGCCAGATCATGTCAGTCAGTCTTTCTGACATTGATTTCAGACAAAGTGCCAGTGAAAAAGGTACTAACTTATACAAATAATAATAATAAAAAACATTTTTTTCAAAAAATATATATATTTTGAATCAATTTTAAAATCGTGGCATTAAGAATCGCGATTTATTCATGAATCGATTTTTTTTGACAGGCTTACCATCACGTCTCTTTATCAAGCACCTGTTGCCTGTGTTCAGATTAATGAATACAGAACTGGATGGTTCCCTCAACAATTTGGGGTGAAACAAGGAGACATTTTGTCTCCAACATTGTTCTCAATTTATGTGAATGACTTAAAATTAAGGATTCTGGCTTGGGAATCACTGTTGATGATCAAAGTTTAGGTATATTGTTGTATGCGGACGACATAGTCTTACTTGCCGAACATGAGAGCGATCTGCAGTTAATGCTGAACATTGTTGCAGAATGGGAACCCCAGTAGCGAGCCTGTGTGGTTCTGACACAGACTCTCTCAGCATCACCTGGTAGGAGTGACCCGTCAGGTAGGATGCAAACAGGGAGAGTGCAGAGCCTGAGACACCCATCCCCTCCAGGGTGGATAGGAGGATCTGACGGTTCACTGTGTCAAACGCTGCAGACAGGTCCAGGAGTATCAGGACAGAGGAGAGAGAGTTCGCTCTAGCCGCATGGAGCGACTCCGTCACTGCCAGGAGGGCAGTCTCGGTCGAGTGTCCCACTTTGAACCCAGACTGGTGGGAGTCCAGGAGGTTGTTCTGGTGGAGGTACGAGGACAGTTGTTTGAAGACGGCACGTTCGAGAGTTTTAGATAGGAAGGATAGAAGGGAAACCGGTCTGTAGTTCTTGATCTCAGAGGGATCAAGTGTCGGTTTCTTTAGGAGGGGGGTGACTCTGGCAGTCTTGAAAGCAGAGGGAAAGTAGCCAGACGTCAGAGAGGTGTTAATAAGGTGGGTTAAGAAGGGAAGAAGATCAGGTGCAGTGGACTGCAGTAGAGTGGATGGGACCGGGTCAAGGGAGCATGAGGTGGGGCGACTAGAGGTAACAAGGAGAAGGACCTCGTTAGGGGAGAGGGGGGGGAAAGTGGGATAGAGAGTGGGAGGGAAGAGGAGTAGATGAAGATAGAGTGGGAGTGGTGGAAGACAGACGGGTGTGGGTAGTGCGCAGGGCACCAGCCGGGAGAGGAGGAAAGGAGGATCGGATATCGTTCACCTTCTTGTCAAAGAAGTTGGCGAAGTCGTCAGGGAGGAGGGACGAGGAGGGAGGAGGGGGAGGTGGTTGCAGGAGAGAGGAGAAAGTTTCAAAGAGTTTTTTTAGGGTTGGAAGCAGAAGCCTGAATTTTAGTGTAGAAGAAAGCAGCTTTAGCAGCAGATAGAGAGGAGGAAAAAGTAGAAAGGTAAGAAGGTCCTCCGGGAGGTTGCCATTTCTCCACTTGCGCTCAGCCGCTCTCAGGCTCCATCTCTCAGTACGCACTGAGTCCGACAACCATGGGGCAGGAGGAGTTTGGCGTGCAGGCCTGGTGGTGAGGGGGCAGAGATGGTCCAGGGAAGAGGATAGAGTAGAGAAAAGAAGATCTGTAGCGGTATCAGGGGACAGAAGAGCGAAGGATTCAGGGGCAGGGAGAGCAGAGAGAACAGAACAGGAAAGATCAGTGGGGGGAAGAGAGCGAAGATTGCGACGTGAGGAAACCATGTGGGTAGGGAGGGGCTGTGAGGGGGGAGAGGAGAGAGAGAGAGAGTAGGACATGAAGTAGTGATCGGATAGTTTCTTACCCTTTTCACCGGAAAGAGGTGTGACGGACAGCTTAGCAGTAGAGCAGCCTCTGGTGAAGATCAGGTCCAGTTGGTTGCCCGCCTCGTGAGTAGGAGGGGATGGGGAGAGAACTAGGACGAAGGCAGCGAGAAACAAAAGTAGTGGGTCTAGCTGCTTCCCGGTCGGGAGGTTGAAGTCACCCAGAAGGATGAATCCAGAGCCATCGGCAGGGAAGTGAGAGACTAGATGGTCAAGCTCCTCCAGGAAGCCACCAGCAGGGCCCGGTGGGCGATAAACAACTGCAATGGTGAGCTTGACTGGATGAGAAACAGTGACCACATGAAATTCATAGGAGGTAGGAGAGAATTGTGACAGTGAAATAGGAGAGTATTTCCATTTTCTGGAAATTAGCAGACCAACGCCACCACCTGTCCGCACGGCTCTGGGAGTGTGAGAGAAAGAGAACACATCTGACAGAGCCGTGGGCGTAGCAGTGTTTTCTGGTGGGATCCACGTCTCAGTCAGAGCAAGAAAGTTAAGGGAGAGCAAGGACGCGTAGGCTGAGATGAAAGGAGCTTTGCCTTTCTTCACAGCCGAGTGGCAGTTCCAAAGCCCTCCCGTTACCACTTGCTCAACGTGAGTTGACAGAGTAGGATAGATGAGGTTAGTGTTGTCGCGACATCTGGGTGTAACCCAGTGGCTGTGCGACCGCCAGGAAGACGAGAGGACAGGAATAGGAAGAAAACACATTGTAGAACACTAAACCTATACACACTATACACTACTATATCTATCACACTACTATCTATGACTATGTCACTAATCAATGATGCTGCTAGTCGTTCATTGACGAAGTCAGGCTTTGACAAAGTCGCCTATTGCCTTTGTTCGCTTAGCCTTAGTTCACTAACCGCTTCAAAAGCTGCCGCTTTCAGAGCTGGTTTAAAACCACTTCAATTGATTGCTAATTGTCTGCCGGGGAGTGCTGGCCCTCCCAGACACTTAGCACAGGGCAATCAATTGGCCTATCCTACCTCAAACTACTTCAAGTGCTCTGTGAGACACACACAGAGTATCAATGGCCTAGTTCTAAAAGCACAAATACAAATAGAAGCTACAGACTAACACAAGCTAATAATACAGCACTAGTAGCACAGCACTTAAAGTACTACTGCTAGTAACTTGCTAGATAAGAAAAATGCTATACTCACTATCTAGAAGTCAGGAGCTTAGTTCACTCCAGATGTTGAAAGCACACTGGGATGCTGTCTCCACCGGAGACAGCATCCCAGTGTGCTTTCAACGGAAATATGACTACGCTGATGACCTGGCCATCATGATGCAACGACCAACGTGGGAGGCAATGGAAGTCGGACTAAACCAGGATATGGGTATCCTGGCAGCCTATCTGCGCAAGTGGCCTACAGCTCAGCATTGGCAAGACAGTGTCAGCAGCTTACCACCTCAACAACAGCAAAGCAAGATAAGGGAACTGGATGTATTCGTCAACAACAAGCGCCTGGAGTTTCAACAAGCCACGCGGTACCTTGGTGTGCGTCTGGATAGGACACTCGTCTTCAAACAACACCTTAACACTCTACCCGCCCGGCCCGTAGCTTACGGGCCGATAAATCCAACTGTAAAGCGCCGATCCCGTAGCCTACGGGCCGTGGTGCTTTTTCCTTTTTTTCGAAAAAAAAAACTTTTTTCAATTTTATACACGGACCATTTCATTGTAACACCACCGGAAAGCCCTTATTTGGGATTCCGGTTTTGCCGATGCCGTCAGCCCTCGTTGTAATGACGAAACTGAAACTTATTTTTCTCCTTGTTGTTTTCTTCTTCTCTGCGATCACTGTTTAACATAAACCGTTCTAACTACAACATGGAGGCACCGTTTGACACGCGTTCTTCAGTGGTAGAAGCAGGCAGATGTCTGCGATGTTTACAAACAGTGCACAGCTCAATTTTAAGGATTTTAACAAGGTCTATGGCGACGTGAACAAAACAAAAAACAACAATAAAACGTTGGCACTGGTGAGTACATTATGAGATTAACCTCTGGCGGTCAATGTGTTAAAGAAGTGACGGCCAAAGTGTCATCAAGGGTCTCACTAATCCGATGTCTCATCGGTACTAGCTGGGTTGCATCAACCAAGGTGCTTTGAATCTCCACGCAAGCCCTGGTCTTCTCTGCAGCTGAATACTGTGCCCCAGCCTGGTGCAGAAGCCCACATTCCAGGAAGGTCGATGTTACCATAAACAACGTTCTTCGGACCTTAACTGGCCGCCTGAAGCCCACCCCTGTGTTCCACCTGCCAGTACTAGCGGGAATTGCCCCGGCCGGCCTCCAACGAGAGTCTGTTAGCCTCGTCCTAGCAAGGAAAGCCCGGAGACATGACTGGCATATCCTGCACAACACCACCACACAACACTGCTATCTCTACAAAGACTCAAGTCCCGCCACCA
Source organism: Gymnoscopelus microlampas (assembly GCF_963454915.1). Taxonomy (NCBI): domain Eukaryota; kingdom Metazoa; phylum Chordata; class Actinopteri; order Myctophiformes; family Myctophidae; genus Gymnoscopelus; species Gymnoscopelus microlampas. Next base: position 812,569 of record NC_139950.1, on the reverse strand, counting down.
AAAGAGCTGCTCAGGTCCATCCCTGTCTACAGAGGCATGGCTGGCAGCAGCCTGGAAGCAGGAGTGGGAGTCGGCCGGGCCAACACGCATCCACCGTTACATCCAGACCCAGGAGGCAGCACTAAAGGAGAGGAACTGCCACACCGGACCCTGGACCCTGCTGAACCGGGGTCGGATGCTTCAAAACATCCATGAGGAAGTGTGGCCTGGCGGACGGAGCAGCATGTGAGTGTGGGGAGCCAGAGCAGACCGCTGAGCACATAATCACAGTCTGTCCCTGTATAAACCACCCTCAGAGGGTCTGTCCCCTGTACAAACCACCCTCAGAGGGTCTGTCCCTGTATAAACCAACCTCAGAGGGTCTGTCCCCTGTATAAACCACCCTCAGAGGGTCTGTCCCATGTACAAACCACCCTCAGAGGGTCTGTCCCTGTATAAACACCCTCAGAGGGTCTGTCCCATGTATAAACCACCCTCAGAGGGTCTGTCCCCTGTATAAACCACCCTCAGAGGGTCTGTCCCCTGTATAAACCACCCTCAGAGGGTCTGTCCCTGTATAAACCACCCTCAGAGGGTCTGTCCCCTGTATAAACCACCCTCAGAGGGTCTGTCCCCTGTATAAACCACCCTCAGAGGGTCTGTCCCTGTATAAACCACCCTCAGAGGGTCTGTCCCCTGTATAAACCACCCTCAGAGGGTCTGTCCCCTGTATAAACCACCCTCAGAGGGTCTGTCCCTGTATAAACCACCCTCAGAGGGTCTGTCCCTGTATAAACCACCCTCAGAGGCCGGCCTCTTCCACGTGGGACCTGAGACGAGGGCGTGGCTGTACGCTACTGAGCTGGACATCTGATGATGACACATGAAAGAAGCTCTATACACATCAAATTCAAATGTTTTCACATTTTTGCAAGATCTATAAGCTCACAATCTGTCACATTGTGACGCATTGTGAGCTTGTAGATCTGCTATTTTCAAAAACATCTAGCAAAAATGTGAAAACATTTGAACATTTTAACAACACAAATAGGCCTGATACATATAGTGTAAATAGCATATCTACAAGCTCATTTCCACTATTTTGTAATACATTATGAGTGTAAAATATTAAATATGGCGTATTTTGGCAATAACATTATTTAATTTGATTATTGGTATTGGTCGTTGTCATTTCTTTGTGTATTCAATAGTTTTTGTCATATCTGTCAAGTGCAATCTTTGTTTACAAGGCCTAAAAGCCACATAATTAAAATATATTAAAAACAACTAAATTAAATAATCTCAATCATTTGTGTGACAATAAATCATCAAGTACATGTCATAATCGTGACAGCCATAAACACAGATCTTGTATAGGGGTAACGTGACATAAGGCAACTCTCTTCACAACAACCAGAGTTCATACTCAATCACTCTGACAACAGCAACTCATGTTCCATACAGTAAGCTGGCATCCCAACCAATCACAGAGCCGGATGTTGCTATGCGTCCTAGAACCCTCCCTATGATTGGCCACTAATCCCCCATAGAAACACACTGAAGGGTCCTATAGTATTTTGAGCTTTTCATGGATTTTGAACGTCAGATGATAGACCATCAACGTAAATCACACATACGTCTTGATATATCTTATTCGTCAAAGAGCTTTGTTTAGCTCTGACTCATCTCGTCTTCGTCATGAACATAGAGGTGTTAACATAATCTTTATCGGCAACAAAAACAACAGATAGATAGATAGATAGATAGATAGAGATAGAATGATAGATAGATAATATCTATTACAAATTATAATAATACTAATGATGTACATGAAGACGATTAATTAGATATTAATTAATTTATCATATTAAAATGTATGTATTTCTCATCATCACACATGTAGCAGTTTTGATTTCCGTGACTGTTTCACTCTGAAACCCTTACAGACACAACAGTGATCATAATTGATCAGACTGCTGGTGCTGGTGGGCTGAGGAACCAGCAAACCTTCCAGTCTGTGTTTACACCAGTTTGACAGTCAAATGATTACATAACTGGATGTGATCATTCCCTAGCAGCCATGATGGATCACATACTGTAGTCACTGTGCTATGTCACAAACATGTGGAATGCCCTAACAGTCATAAAGACATGTGAATCCTTACTCCTTAAAAAACACTCTAAAAGAGCACTTACTGGTGGCTGAGATTCAGAACTCTCCCTGTAAAAAGCCAAACATTTTCTGTTTGACTTTACATATTTTTATTTTCGTTTATATGATGTTTTTGCATAGGAGTGTAAAATTGTCTGTCATTAACAGTGTTGGGTAGTAACGAACTAATAATAATATATTACTGTAATATTATTACTTTTCCCAGTAACGAGTAAAGTAAGGTATTATTCTGCCAAAACAGTAATATAATACCATATTACTCGGTCAAAAAAGGCCTCGTACTCGTTACTGATGACGAGTGTCTTTTTTTTGCTCATTCATTCATTTACTCTCTCTCCGTCTCTCGTAGAGGCAAGTTTTCGCATCATGCAAAAATAGAGCAGATCTACAAGCTATCAACCTACGTCAACAGAGATGCTATATAGCTTGCAGATCAGTTCTTTTTAGCACGCAGCCCGAGCAAAGTTATGACGTAGCGCATGACCCGTATGCGACCGGCGCCGGGTAACACACAGAAAGAAGAACACACAACACACAAACACAAACAAACAGCATGGCGGAGGTTGAAGTTTACACTTTTCACGGCTGGAAATAGACATTATTTTGAATATGTGGGTGTCAAAGATCCCAAGAATATTAATGTCCGTTGTAAACTTTGCGTTGGGCAGAAAAATACTTTAGGTACTTTTAGGTTGGTGCTCACCCCTAAAAGAAACAGATTGGGTGATACGCGATTTGAAAAGCTTGTGCTAATGAGATACAATCACTGCTTCTTCACACCACCAGTGAAAGAAAAGCAGCAGGAGAAGCAGTAATTCGAAGCCTTCACTGAACAGTGTCAGTGAACTTAGGACCTTGTTTATGTTAGGGGCAGGGCAGAGATAAATAAACAAGCTGGACATAATTATCTGCCTAAATGTGGTAGTAGGAGACATTTAATTTTGTTGTTTAAGATTAGAATAAGACATGTACAATCATTAAGTCAGGGAGACTGCTGCTGCGGTTTTCTTTTTGCTTTTTTATATAAGATATCTTCAGACTGTCAGGTTTTGTTGGCTTCCTTTTGAAAACACTTGGTTGTATCGTGATTTGTGAAAATCATTATGTTTAAAAAGTCAGAGAGACTACTGCTTTATTTTATATTTTATTTGCATTTGAAAGTTTAAAAAGTCAGAGAGACTACTGCTTTATTTTATATTTTATTTGCATTTGAAAGTTTAAAAAGTCAGAGAGGCTGCTGATTTATTTTGTATTTTTTGTTTTACTTGTTTACAGTTTTGCACTTTGGCTAATTATTTATTGACTAGTGTAAGATATGTTGATGAGATTAAGAAATGTTCAAAAAGTTTACTTTATTAAGGTTTCGAGGCCAATAGGCTCGAAGCCTTATTGCATCTCTACACTTTCATTATTACGGGGCCAGAGCTCTGCTCTGGACACGTATTGTTATTCGCATTATTCTGTCACTTCTTCTTCTGCCACTTTTCGCAGTTCTGGCTGAACCGCGCTGTCGGTTTTTACGAAACTCGGCCATATGGTAGATGGTCATGAAAAACGATCAAAAAATAATTCTCACAATCTTTCGTCCAAAGGTGGCGCTATAGCACTCAATTGAAAATGCCAACTTTGACCAGGTACAATTCATGCCCTGTTTGACCTACAGCCATGAAACTTGGATACACATATGCGTCTCCTCATGCTTAACAACTTTCACACTCTGACTTTTGACCTCTGACCTTTAGATCTCCCACCATTTTGAATTATATGAAAAACAGTCATTGGCTCCTAACTTCTGCATTTTTTCACTTATGGAAAATCCGTTGGAAATTTTTGTAGAAAGTGGTCCAAAGTTCAAGTACGAAACGTTTCGTGCAGATTGCTCAAAAATCCCAGGAGGAGATAGATTTTAACTATTACAGTTTTATGAAAATTATTCATCTGTGCCTAAAACATACATGCAGACTCACATTTCTTTGAAACTTGGCAGAAATGTACAGGGTCATTCCAAATATCACTGAAACCAATCTCACTCCAATTGGCCAAAAGGGGGCGCTATAGCAATTTTTTGAAAAGGCAGACTTTAAACAGGCATAAGTCATGCCTCGTTTGGCCGAAAGTCGTGAAACTTGCTTACACTCATGCCTTGACTCATGAGGAACACATCTATCTCTTTGACCAGTAAGCTCCGCCCTTAGATTGTCCGCAATTTTGAGCAGTTTGAAAAACACTTAAACCCAGGATTTTTCAGCTATTTGCGTGAAACTGTATCATCTGTGTGATCTCCTTTTTCACAGTTACTTATCTGTTGGGCCAATGGCGTCTCCCTTAAATGAAGGCCTCACAATCTCAGGGTCGCCAGTTCAAGCCTCACTTGATGCAGACTTAATTTAAGTTGAATTGCAAACAACATGACTATCAATGAATACATGTGCAAATGGTAAAGATAACCTGAAATGCTTTGGGCCAATGGCGTCTCCCTTAAATGAATGCCTCACAATCTCAAGGTCGCCAGTTCAAGCCTCACTTGATGCAGACTTAATTTAAGTTGAATTGCAAACAACATGACTGTATCAATGAATACATGTGCAAATGGTAAAGATAACCTGAAATGCTTATTTGAGAGTACGTTTTTTCAACGTATTACATACTTCATTCTGAAAATAGCTGATCTACAATTTCACAACTTTTCATGGTTTGGTACAATTTCTTCATTGGTAAATGGTTTGTGAACGAGTGATCTTAGTGTTAGTGAAACAGGGGCTTGGTTCATGAAATAAGGGAAGAGTTTATGATCTTCAACAGACAATATCAGCCTGGACAAAACTATAGCACTATAGGTAGTGTTGCAGCCTATTAGTCTGAAGGTTGAGAGTTCGAATCCTGTTAATGGCAATAGGTTGAGATGTCCAATCAAACCATTATGTTTCCATCTCTCTCTCTCATCAATCTATTGTTTCCATGTCACTCTCTCTCTCTTCAATCTATTCCATTTCCATGTCTCTCTCTCTCTATTCACTGGCCCCGTATTATCGCTGCTTGCAGCTATATTACGAATTGTTTTTCGCTCCCTCTCAATTCAAGGCTAATCTTAGTTCTGGCTGAACCGTGCATACGCTTTTTACGAAACTCGGCCATATGGTATATGCTCATGAAAAACGATCAAAAAATTATTCTCACAATCTTTCGTCAAAAGGTGGCGCTATAGCACTCAATTGAAAATGCCAACTTTGAACAGGTACAACTTATGCCCTGTTTGACCTACAGCCATGAAACTTCGATACACACATGCGTCTCTTCATGCCCGACAACTTTCGTGGTTTGACTTTTGACCTCTGACCTTTAGATCTCCCACCATTTTGAATTATATGTAAAACAGTCATTGGCTCCTAACTTCTGCATTTTTTCACTTATGGAAAATCCGTTGGAAATTTTTGTAGGCAGTGGTCCAAAGTTCAAGTGTTAAACGTTTCGTGCAGATTGCTCAAAAATCCCAGGAGGAGATAGATTTTAACTATCACAGTTTTATGAAAATTATTCATCTGTGCCTAAAACATACATGCAGACTCACATTTCTTTGAAACTTTGCAGAAATGTACAGGGTCATTCCAAATATCACTGAAACCAATCTCACTCCAATTGGCCAAAAGGGGGCGCTATAGCAATTTTTTGAAAAGGCAGACTTTAAACAGGCATAAGTCATGCCTCGTTTGGCCGAAAGTCGTGAAATTTGCTTACACATGTGCCTTGACTCATGAGGAACACACATATCGATTTGACCATTAAGCTCCGCCCTTAGATTGTCCGCAATTTTGAGCAGTTTGAAAAACACTTAAACCCAGGATTTTTCAGCTATTTGCGTGAAACTGTATCATCTGTGTGATCTCCTTTTTCACAGTTACTTGTCTGTTGGGCCAATGGCGTCTCCCTTAAATGAATGCCTCACAATCTCAAGGTCGCCAGTTCAAGCCTCACTTGATGCAGACTTAATTTAAGTTGAATTGCAAACAACATGACTGTATCAATGAATACATGTGCAAATGGTAAAGATAACCTGAAATGCTTATTTGAGAGTAAGTTTTTTCAACGTATGACATACTTTATCTGAAAATAGCTGATCTACAATCTCACAAGTTTTCATGGTTTGTGAGCTTGTAGATCGGCTACTTTCACTAGTTTTGGTTCTGAGGAGATGTACAATTTCTTCATTGGTAAATGGATTTTTCAGCTATTTGCGTGAAACTGTATCATCTGTGTGATCTCCTTTTTCACAGTTACTTGTCTGTTGGGCCAATGGCGTCTCCCTTAAATGAATGCCTCACAATCTCAAGGTCGCCAGTTCAAGCCTCACTTGATGCAGACTTAATTTAAGTTGAATTGCAAACAACATGACTGTATCAATGAATACATGTGCAAATGGTAAAGATAACCTGAAATGCTTATTTGAGAGTAAGTTTTTTCAACGTATGACATACTTTATCTGAAAATAGCTGATCTACAATCTCACAAGTTTTCATGGTTTGTGAGCTTGTAGATCGGCTACTTTCACTAGTTTTGGTTCTGAGGAGATGTACAATTTCTTCATTGGTAAATGGTTTGTGAACGAGTGATCTTAGTGTTAGTGAAACAGGGGCTTGGTTCATGAAAGAAGGCAAGAGTTTATGATCTTCAACAGACAATATCAGCCTGGACAAAGCTATAGCACTATAGGTAGTGTTGCAGCCTATTAGTCTGAAGGTTGAGAGTTCGAATCCTGTTAATGGCAGTATGTTGAGATGTCCAATCAAACCATTATGTTTCCATCTCTCTCTCTCATCAATCTATTGTTTCCATGTCACTCTCTCTCTCTTCAATCTATTCCGTTTCCATGTCTCTCTCTCTCTCTATTCACTGGCCCCGTATTATCGCTGCTTGCAGCTATATTTATTATTATTCTTCCGCCGGTTTTGCCAGTTCTGGCCTAACCGCGTGGTCACTTTTTACGAAATTCGGCAATATGGTACAGGGCTATGCCAAACGGCGAAAACCCGAAACTCACAACCATTGGCCAAAGGGTGGTGCTGTAGCACTCAATTGAAATATGCCAACTTTGAACAGGTACAACTCATGCCCTGTTTGACCCACAGCCATGAAACTTCGATGCACACATGCGTCTCCTCATGCCTAACAACTTTCACGCTCTGACTTTTGACCTCTGACCTTTAGATCTCCCACCATTTCGAATTCTATGAAAAGCAGTAAAAATCTAACTCCTCCTGGGATTTTTGAGCAATCTGTACGAAACTGTATACACATGAACTTTGGACCAATGCCGACAGAACTAAGCAAGCGGATTTTCCATTGAGTGAAAACGTTAAGCTTTTATAGCTTTTATAAGCCAATGAAAATTGCAGTTTTATGACAATTATTCATCTGCCCCTAAAACATACATGCAGACTCGCATTTGTTTGACACTTTGCAATATTGTAGAAGGTCATTCCAAGTATCACTGAAGCCAATCTTACTCCAATTGGTCAAAGGGGGGCGCTATAGCAATTTTTTGAAAATGCAAACTTTAAACAGGCAAAAGTCATGCCTCGTTTGGCCGACAGCCGTTAAACCTGCTTACACATGTGCCTTGACTCATGAGGAACACATGTATCACTTTTAAATCCAATTTAAATCCAGGATTTCTGAGCAATTTGCGTGAAAGTGTGTCATGTGATTGAACTCCCTTTTCACTAGTTCAGGTCTGTTGGCCCAATGGCTTAATCATCTGCCTTGATACCACAGGGTCGCCGGTTCAAATCCCACGTCATGCAGACTTCAACTCAATTGCATTGCACACAACATGATTGTATCAATGAATAAACATGCAATTGATAATTGAAATGCTTATTGAGAGTAGTTATTTTCAATATATGACGTACTTCATTCCCTCTTTTGTTTTGTTTTGTTGGATTCTCCTTCACAGTTTACATTTAAATTGCATTGTACAAAACATGACCCTGTTAATTCAGACATGTGCAATTTGATGCATGGTCACTTCTTCTCTTGTGCTCTCTCACTGCCTCTCTCTGCCTCTCTCTCTCTCTGCCTCTCTCTGCCTCTCTCTGCCTCTCTCTCTCTCTCTCTCTCTCTCTCTCTCTCTCTCTCTCTCTCTCTCTCTCTCTCTCTCTCTCTCTCTCTCTCTCTCTCTCTCTCTCTCTCTCTCTCTCGTATTCTCGATATCGCTTTGACCAGTAAGCTCTGCCCTTAGATTGTCTGCAATTTTGAGCAGTTTGAAAAACATTTAAATCCAGGATTTCTGAGCAATTTGCATGAAAGTGTGTGATGTGTGTGAACTCCCTTTTCACTAGTTCAGTTCATGTCACAGTTTACATTTAAATTGCATTGGGCAAAACATGACCCTGTTAATTCAGACATGTGCAATTTTCAAACAATAACATGAAATGCTTTTTTTTTTTTTTTTTTGCAAGATATTTTTATTGATTTTTAAAGACATACAAAATACAAACACAGACAAACAAAAAATAAAAAGACAAAAAAGATACAGCTCAGAAACAACATTTAAACAAAGATAAAAAGATGAGCAAGAACATGATCATAGGTCAGACTAGGGCCGGTATGGGAATCCCCCAAGCACAGTGGCGGACAGCGTAGGTCCTATATGAGACAGATATGGATCCAGATCTTATAAAAAGTGTCCAGTTTGGAATGCAACATACACGTAATGTACTCACAAGGGATACAGTCCATTACAATATTATGCCATGCTCTTATGCATAGAGCATCGTCCTTGATCCAAAACAAGAGAATGTTCTTCCTGGCAGCGAACGTTAGGTACATGGTCTATAAATCCGCTATCTCCAACTCTCCATAATACTAGACAAAGAACCTGGGTTATCCTAGTAACCTTCAGTGCAAATATGGTGCAATTAGACAGCCAGGCCAGAGGGGGCGCCATGTAGCAATTCACCCACCATCCCACAGGGTTCAGAGTTCAGAGTTCAGTGGTAAACGACGACGTCATGAATGACTAGCCGAGCGACGACGCAACCGGCCGGAAATTAAGGCCGTCAACAACAACCAAGGCTAAAAGCCATGGCTAATGTATAGGCTAAGCATTACCCTCAGTTATAAAATAAAATAAGTTATCAACAACCCAACGGCGTGAGATAAAAAACACTCCGAGGCATCAAACATGTCTTTACATCATTGCCCATATAAAAAATAAAAAATAAATAATTAAAGTATGTAAACTTTTAAGAGAATAAAATAGGATCGGTAAAAAGTAAACAAAGATAAGAGGCTAAACCGCGATGAACTCCCTAGGGCGGCCGAGCGACAATAAACATGGCTAGTATTGAAACCCCCAGATACAAATAAGTAAACATAAACATCCCAATAGCGTCAAATAAAAACACTTCGAGGAATAAAATATATCCTTACAACATCGCCCATAAAAAAGAGAAAAAATGTATGTCTAGTTCCAAGAGAGAGGGAAAAAAAAGGAAAGAACGGTGCTAAATTCCCTAGCATATAATAGACACACAAGCCCGAGTGTCATATACTTTTTAAGTGTTTTTTAGAAAAAAATCATGAACAAAAATAAATTCCCAAGCAAGCAAACATTACCCAGCATTATAGTATCTCCCATATAAACGGAAACATTTTGTGAAAACGAAGAAATAAAAAAGTAAACATGACGGTCAGTGAATTAGCAACAAGCTAACTAGCCAGAGAGAGGATACTACCGTCCGAGGCATCCGTCTTTTTATGCCAGCTCTGGGAGATCCTCGTCCTCGGATGGCTGGGGCAACTCCTGGGAATCTCTGCGCTGAGACTTCAAGAAGTCCATGGCTTCCCTGGGTGATGCGAGCCACTTCCTCACGTCGTTCTTGGTCCTGATGAAGAGTCTTGCAGGGAATAGGAGAGACGGCTTGAATCCTTGCTTCCACAGGGCGCTCATTGCCTCACGATAGCCGGAGCGCAGTTCCACCACCTCCGGGCAGTAATCCTCAAAGATCATGATTGGTTTCCCTTTGTAGAACAATTTCCCCCGTTGTTTCCTAGCCTCCCGGATGATGGCCTCTTTTACTCTGTAGCGATGTATACGGGCAATCACGGCTCTAGGCCTGAGTCCGGGGGCTGGCTTGGCGGTCAGTGCCCGGTGACAACGGTCCAATTCGGGCAGTGTTGGAAGCACCTATACAATACCGTTTTTTGAGAGGCTGCAGCTAGTGTGTGCAGATTGACGTTGTTCCTGTAAGGATAATTATTGTTGTTCCAATTCCATTAAATTGGATTCAGTTCTAAAAGGCTAAAAACTGTACGTCTTTTCTTTTGCGGGGGGGGGGGGGGGGGCGCGGGGAAAGTAATATAAAGTAATACGTAATATATTACTCTTGATTCCAAGTAATAAGTAATATAATATTACTTTTCAAAGGAGTAATAAGTAATAAGTAACATATTACTCTCCTAAGTAATATAGCCCAACACTGGTCATTATTAAATGTTTCGTTGAATTGAGTACAAAGGACCCCAATGGAAACAAGCCATAGGCTTTCTTGGGTTTAAAATCCTCTTAATATACCTTGTATTGAAATGTACTTTACTGTGTAGTCTTTTTTTTGCGTGATATTTTTTAGGGCTTTTTCTGTCTCTATTGATAGGATAGTGGGCTGAGAGGAAACGGGGAGAGAGATGGGGGGGGTGACACTCAGCAAAGGTCGTCGGGATCGGGAGTCGAACTTCTGATGCGCTGTCAAGCTTTACCAGCATGGTACTAGGGCTGCACGATTAATCGAAAAAAGATTGTGATCTCGATTCAGACACCTATGCGATCTCAATTCTAAACTACGGCGATCCTATGACGTCATGTTATTTTTTTTTATTTTTTTTTTTTTTTTTTTTTTTTAATTATTTTTGCTTCTGAATAATACCAACTTGCAATGTCAATCATACTTAAACGATGTAAAGCAAATATACTCTATATATTTAACATTAAAGTACGATGATCGCATCGCAAAAAAAAGTGTCTCTCCTCTCAAGCAGTGTTAACGCTGCAGCCAGTGTTGCCAGTCCAGTGCTGCGGAAGGAATTGATTGATGTACTTTATTTAGTAAGACATGAGAACAGTACATGACAGTACATAACAGTACATGGAAGTACAAATTCGCAATACAAGGTCTACTAAACTGGATAGCTCAGTTAAGCACGTAGCTTGTTTAAGATGAGATCCCCATGCACACAAATCATGTTGACATATAAGAGACAGACAGATATACACACTACTATACAGAATGTCATACAATCAGTTTACAGGTTACTGGTATGAAGGGTGAAAAATATGTACAAAAAAGAAAGAGAGGGGGGGGGGGGGGGGGTAGGTTAGGTTAGGACATGGGGTAGGTTAGGACTTGGACAGGGGCCATTTTTGAATTGCAGCCTCCTGAAGGTGTATCTTTAGGGCATTTTTGAAAGTGAGTAGGGTTTTACACTCCTTTACTCCTTTTGGTAGGGCATTCCACATTTTAGATGAATAGCATGAGAAAGAGTTCATTCCCTTTGTTGTGCCAAATCTGGGTTGAACATGGTTTGTGGAGCTGCCTCTGGTGTTATGATCATGGACTTGATTAACATTTTGGAAGTATTTTGACAAATACAGGGGGATCCCAATGTTGTGGTGTATCTTGAAGACCAGGCCCATAGCAAGTTGCTGTACTCTGTCCTCAACCCTAAGCCATCCAAGCCTAGCAAAATGATCAGGGGTTAGATGGGTTTTGTAATTGAGGCCAAGAAGTAGCCTTACAAGTTTGTTTTGGGATGTTTGGAGCCTTGTTTTTAGGGCCTTGGAGGTGTTGTGATACCATGAAGTGCATGCATAATCATAATGACCTTGTATGAGGGCCCCTACAAGAATCTTCAGAGTATTCTTACTGACTTTACGAACAAGCCTCCACATCCTCCGTGTTATTTTGTGGACCTTTTTGATCGTCTTTTCAGCGTTTTTGTCACCTGAGAGGTTTGCCTCCAAGATGGAACCCAGGTAGGTAATTTCCTCCTTTCTTGTGATAACATTTTCACCCACTTTGATCGTGAAACTCTCAGCCTTTCTAAGGTTAGGGTTGGACCCAAAGAGGATGGATTCAGTTTTGCCCAGGTGTAATGAGAGTTTGTTGTCGGAGAGCCAGATGCAGATCTTGTTGAGTTCAGTGCTGAGGGTTTTCTCAACCTGCAGCCTGTCCCTGTCCGAGACCAGCAGAGCCGAGTCATCTGCGAACAGGAACAGTTTGCAGTGGCAAGCTGAAGACATATCATTCACATATATCAGGAACAGTAGTGGTCCTAGTATGCTTCCTTGAGGAACACCACAAGTCACTGGGAGGGGAGGGGACTGGGTGCCGTTTACTTCCACCACTTGCTCCCTCCCTTCCAGGTAGGATCTCATCCAGTTCACCGACGTGTCGTCAAAGCCTATTGCTTTGAGCTTATTGATCATAATTGGGTGATTAACGGTGTCAAAAGCCTTCTGGAGGTCCAGCATGACCATGCCGCAATATTTGCCCTTGTCGACATCTTGTTTGATAGAGTCGTTCAATAAGCAACCAGGTCTATGAAAACAAGCGCAAAAGAACATGAGCACTTTAATCCTATATATGTCGGGTCGGCCATTTGAAAATAGCCTATCTACAAGCTCACAACCGCAATAACCATTATTACTTACTACCAAGCAACTATACAGAAAGATAAGCCCAACGTGGCTTATAATAAGTATACCTGGCAACACTGACTGACTGCATCACGTGAGGGCAGGAGCCGCAGCATGTTTACAGTAGCATTAGCACTGATGATCAAAGAGTGACGAGAGCGACTAGTAGTACAATAATAATACAAAAACAGAAATGAGTGACACAGAAGTGAGTGAAGAGGACAATGACAACAACACCGATGAAAATTCCGGTGGCGACTCTGGCGAGAGTGAGAGGGAACTCAGTGAAGTTATGCTTGTGCCGAAAAAAGGACCACATTCGTCCAGTGTGTGGAACTTTTTTGGGTTTGATCCTGATGATGACTTACAAAAAGTCGTGCACTGTAAGCATTGTTCTCGCATTGTCGGAACGACGTCAGGTAACACCACAAACCTACTAAATCACCTGCAACGTCACCATAAAGTACAGTATGATTTAGCAACGAAGGACAACCCGAAAAAAAAAACAAAAAAAAACAGACAACAACGCAAACATCCATAACCCAAACGTTATACAACGCAACAGCATATCCACACAGCTCACGAAGGCACAAAGAGATAACGGAAGCCATCACCTTTTACTTGGGTAAGGATATGGCATCAATAAATACAGTTCAAAATGAAGGGTTCAAAAACTTGATGAAGACGCTGGATAAGCGGTCCTCAGTGCCTTCCCGCAACTACTTTTCACGTACTTTATTGCCTGCCTTGTACCACAAGACTCGAACCACAGTCGAGACAGAACTGAAAGATGTCCAGCACTTTGCGACAACCACTGACCTGTGGTCCAGTCGTACCATGGAACCATATATGAGCCTGACGGTGCATTTCATCACCAGTGATGATTTCACCATGAAAAGTCGGTGCCTACAGACAGCTTTCTTCCCCGTGGACCACACGGGCGACGAAATTGCAGTGGGACTAATGGAAAGTCTCTGCTCCTGGAGCTTGGATCCGAAAAGGATGGTGTGCATCACTACAGATAGTGGATCGAACATCATAAAAGCATGCGACATCAACAACTGGACAAGGCTCCAGTGTTTTGGCCACAGGCTACATCTGGCTATAGGTGAGCTGAGTACAATCCAAAATAAAATCCTCTGTTCATTTAAGTCTGAGAGTGTAGAGTTAAATTAACTGTCAATATTGTACTAAACATTTATTATGTATTTAAAAATATATATTCTTTTTTCATTTAACTAATTACCCCCATTTTAAATTGTAATGTTTAAATAATAATAGATTAATAATAGATTAAATATTATAGTACCCCCAGCCATTTGGGTACATATTTATACTCAGGCTTAAATGAATAGGGCATACTTTTTGATTCCATCTTTCCAGACCCCATACATTTTTCCCTTAGAGATTTCCAAAAATATTTATATAAATTATTTTAAGACTACAATCAAGCCATCCAGGATCCTGGTGATTCATGACCATAAAACGTGAAAAAAATGAATTAAAACCGCAAAACAAAGGGTATTTATTAAATGTAGAATATCATATAATTAAATATTCATAGAATCAAATGTTTTATGGTCATGATTCACCAGTAACCTGGATGGCTTGATTCTAGGCTTAAATGAATTGATATAAATATTTTATTTTTGGAAATCTCAATGGGAAAAATAAATGGGGTCTGTTATGATGGAACCAGAACATGGCTGCCACTGCTATGCCCTAGTGAGGATTTTACTGTGCATTACATTTTACCTATGCTTTAATGAATTACTGTTATATATATATATATTTTTTTTACCATTTTAAACCATTATTTTTTTGTCATGTTTTTACAGCAAAGTTGAACATTGTTTCTCTCCCTCTCAGGGGAGCAATATGTGTCTGTCTCCTCTGTGAAGCCAGTCCTCCACCTCTTCGAATCACTGATGGAAGTGAAGGAAGACGACCCTGCACTCGCTCGCTCGATTAAAACAACCATCCTCCAGTACCTTCAGGAGAAGTACAGCGATCCAAAGACACAGGCGCTGCTCGACATAGCTACGAGTCTGGATCCAAGGTTCAAACTGGACTATGTCAGCGAGGACAACAAAATCACTGTCAAGACCAGACTGAAGGATGAGATGACTAGCATCGTTACTATGGTAACTGTTTATATTAAATTGTTTAAATTAATTGGGAAAATTGATTTAGTTTATCAACCTTAGTATTTAACTGCTGAGATATTACTTACGTTATCAAGTGTAGAATATTAAGGTTAACCTTTTTATTAAATTCTATTTTCCCTTTTCAAGGAGAATCTCAGCCTCACTCCCACCACAGCTTCCTCCAGTGCCACGCCCCCCCCCTGGTGGGAAGAAGAGAAAGACTTTAGGCAGCTATTTTAAAGTAGCAAGGGGGAACGAGGCAGCTGCAGCTGGACCTGAAGTCGAGCAAGTTGTCGACATGGAACTAGGCGCCTATCTACTCTCCAGAAATATCGACAGCGAAGATGACCCCTTAACATGGTGGAACAACAACAAGGGACAATACCCAAGTTTGTCCAAACTGGCCAGGAAATACTTATGTATTACTGCGACCAGTACCCCTTCAGAAAGGGCTTTCAGTACAGGGGGGAACATTGTAACCTGCCAGCGTTCCTCCCTGAAGCCTCAGAATGTCGACATGTTGGTGTTCTTAGCCAAGAATCTTAAAGTGCAGTAGCTTTATGTTCTGTTCTGTTTTTATATTCAGCACTGACTGCAGTATTTAAGTTAATCCTTTTGATTCAGTGACATTACTACTCAGTGGAGTCTAGCACTTTGTTTAAGTTTATGTTTTTTTCAGTACAAGAACCTTTAAGTGCAGTAGTTGAACTGGGTGCTAGCCGGCTAGGCTTATTCTAAAGCTGTGACTTTTCTTTTTATATTCAGCACTGTGGTGAGGTATTTTGAGTAACTTAAGTGCATTCCTCCCTGTAACAAACAGGTTGATGTTGTTGTACAGTAGTTGGGTGTCCAGTGTCCACTGTGGACAGATGATACTACTGCAAAGCTTAAATTTTGTGAATATAATGCTGCAAAAAATCAATTTTTTATGTTCAGCACTCAGGCAGCAGCAATATCTTTATTTTATTTTAGTTACTGTATGTTTTGTTTCCAGAGAGACTTTGAGTTTAAGTCAAGCACTTTGTTTAAAGCCACAGTAGTTGGCTCCAGGTACATTTTGAATGTAGTAATGTTTGTTCAGTATTCAGCAACTACAGTACAGACCAAAGTTATATTTTTGTTACAAGAGAGACAAATGTTGTCTGTTTAAATTCATTGTACTCAGGTGATGTCTAAGAGTAAGAGTGCAATAAATATTTTCATTGAAACGATGAGAATCGTGTGAGAATCGTGATCTCAATTCTTATGGAGGAAAATCGTGATTCTCATTTTAGCAAAAATCGTGCAGCCCTACATGGTACGCACCTGGACCGCTAGGCCAGCGGGTGCCCCTACTGTGCTTGGGTTTACAAACTGTTAATAAAGTATTACCTTATCATTATTCTAGTCAGTGAGGGTTACCATGATGTCAACCTTATTCACACTCTTCAAATAAAGTCTCACCACAGAATTCATGTTATAATCACATAATAAATAATAAACACAACTAATAGATCCTTATCAGACAACCTCACACTGAGGTTGTCTGCATAGATCTATAGAACCAGTATGTATAGAACCAGTATGTATAGATCTATAGAACCAGTATGTATAGATATATAGAACCAGTATGTATAGATCTATAGAACCAGTATGTATAGATCTATAGAACCAGTATGTATATACTGCACTCACGTGTAAATGCATCCCACAAACAAATACTTGGTTTATACAAATAATGGTTGTTAATGAATCTGACCTTAGAATCTGCAGTATACAATGTGGACTCTTCAGTCCAGCAGAGAGAGACTCCATGAATGAATCCTCCAGTCTGATCCCACTGAGGTCCAGTTCTGTTAGATGTGAAGGATTAGAGCTTAGAGCTGAAGACACAACTTCCCAGTCTGTCTGTCTGAGGACACCACAGCCAGCAAGTCTGTAAAGATGACATGTAAAATCAGAGATGATCAAACAGATTAATGCACATTCACTGTCAATGAAGTTAACTAAGATAACTTCTATCTAGTTAGACATGTCGCACATATTGTAAGGTAGAGCGCCACCATGTGGCCAGTGACCCTATTCTTGGCAGATCTACAAACTCAAACACAGCACATTGTGAGCTAACATTAACATAATAAACAACAACATATATTGAACAAAATTATATAAATACAGGCTGTGCACCTTCATGCTCCCCAGAGGATGACCCATAGACACATAAAGGTAGACGCCTCCTTCGCCTCTGAAGCGTTCGTATCTCGGGCGCGCTTCCTTGTCCCGCTGGGCTATCCCATATAAGGCTTGGGCAAGCTGGAAACTTCCGTGTGCGTCACAGAAGGGGGCGTTCGGTAGGCCAATCAGAGGCAGGTGGGGCGGGTCTTTTCTTAAGAGGCAGCCGCGCAGCAACTAGTCAGTTAGACGCGCTGTGATTGGCCAGTAGTTAACGCGATGCGATTGATCAATAGTCAAACAGCCCTGCGGAAGAGCCTTGTATTGAGATACCAGTCGCTACAATGAACTGCAGAGGCCAATGAGGTATCTAGGTTTCTATATCTATGGGATGACCCCTACTGATTTTAGTGACTGAATAGTCTTTCCTCTAGCGCCACCATTAGGTCAAAATGTTCACTGTCACACCACATGTCTGAATGTACTGGTCAGATTGTCATTAAACTTGTTGATCACATTCATTCTCCCCACAGGATTAAACCTACTGCTTTTACTGACCCCATGACCTCTACTCTAGCGCCACCTTTAGACCAAAATGTTCACTTTCACACATGATGTGTGAACATTTAATGTGAGGATTGTCATGAAACTTATGGAGCACATTGATGCTCCCTGGAGAATGAACTCTACTGATTAAGTGACCCCGCAACCTTTCATCTAGCGCCACCCTTTGGCCAAAAAGCACTAGATAGTATTTTGTTTCAAATATTAGTTCTTTATCATAAGTCAAATTAAAGCTGTTGATGTTGGTTACAATACAGTGAATATACAATATAAAACCTGGCACTAAAACATAATATTTATTTGTATTTATTCTTCCATTTCAGAGAGCTGGGTTATAAAGCCTGATTTATAATTGGTTGCAGGGCAGTAATGAGCAACTCACAACTGTGAGCTTGTAAATCGGCTTCCTGACATGTTTCTTATTTTACTATATTTAAAGGGGCTACACCATGAATTTCATTTTTTTTTAGGTTTTTAGTATTTTTTGGGCTCCCCAGTGTCTCTTGTACCCAAAAAAATATTTTCTCTTAACATTGAGTCATTCATGCTCATTTCATGGATTTCCTGAATGGGCGTGTCTGAACAGGCCATTTCAGAATGGCAGGGCAAGTGATGTCACTTGCCCTGATTTTGCATTGATGATGGCCAGACAGAATTGCTCAGTAGCTCCCCCCTGCCCAATAGGACGTTTTGGTATTGCAGCTGAAAAAGCTTGGAATGACAGACAGTCAGATTGTGAGAAAAAATATCTGGATGTTTTTTAGGCTTACAACCTGTTTAAAACGTATTAGGGGGCAATATTTATATATAATATATTTTTTTTAATTCATGGTGTAACCCCTTTAACTTTTTAGCAGAACTAACTGCTGAGACTGCTGGTGTAACTAGCAGGGCTTTTAGACTCTTAGTCTTGTTTTTTTACTGGTCTTTATTTATACATAAACAAACAAACCAACAGTCACTATTTGAGACCCAGACAGGATTTGAAACGTAGTTATTACTGGATCTTTTACATTAGTGGTTTTCAAACATTTTCATGTCAAGAAAATGTATTTAGCCTCAGACCCATCTGAACATATGTTGTACCAGGGACCTAGCCTGGGATCCAGCCTGATTCGCTACGTTCGGCGGACTTTTTTTCTATCTCTCCGCTTATCAGTCTGGAATGCCTCCTATCTTCAAGGGAGGCGGGACATGACAAACGTTTCGAATCGTGCCGTGGCTTCTGATTGGTCTGTGGTGCGGGGCGGGACAAAAAAAACAGTGTGATCGTTGTGATTCGTCATTCGTTTGAACAACATCCAATCAGCAACGACGTTGCCTAACGTAACATATGTAGTTCCAGTTAGGGGTGTCACGATTCACTTACCTCACGATTCGATTCAAAATCGATTCCTAGGGTGCCGATTCGATTAAAATTGCGATTCTGCGATTAATTGATATTCGATTCGATTCTGCGATTTATTGCGATTTTCTAGGGTGCCGATTCGATTAAAATTGCGATTCTGCGATTTATTGCGATTTTCTAGGGTGCCGATTCGATTAAAATTGCGATTCTGCGATTAACTGATATTCGATTCTGCGATTTATTGCGATTTAAAAAAAAAAATATATATATATATATATATATATATATATATATTTAAAAAAAAAAAAAAAAATCGATTTTAATATTTTGAATCGATTTTTAAAATCGTGGCATTAAGAATCGCGATTTATTCATGAATCGATTTTTTTTGACAGGCCTAGTTCCAGTGTAGTTCATTGAGTCATTGGGGTGCATTCCAGACTGATAAGCGGAGAGAGAGAAAAAAGGGACCAGGGACCCCCATGAGACAAGATAATGTGTTGTTAAAAATCTAAGTTATTGTCTCCGCCAGGAGACTATGTTTTCACTTTCCGCCCCCCCCCCCCCCCCTCGGCCAAGCTAACATTGGTCAAGCCTCACGTGACACGTGACAATACGTTGAAAGAGTGTGCTCTGATTGGCTAGTGAGACGCATGTGACGTATAGCGGCCTATAAATAGATGTGTCACTTTGAAAGAGTCTTGGTCTCTTTCAAAGTGAGGTAAGACAGGAATAATCACGAAATGGCTGAGAAATGGCGGAGCAATACATTATGTAGACACACTGGCATACCCCGAGAACAACTTATGGGCTAACAACTTATTACTGGATGCCATACCCCGAGAACTGCAGGATTTGCACCCGTTAGAGGAAAGGTTGGTAAGTCAAATCCACAGTAATGCAGTCAATGTGCCATCTGACGTACACACTATCATCAAAGTTCCAATCTTGGAATAAATTCCAATATTTGCTGGCGGAGACTTGTGCTCCGAGGAGCACATTTTCTAGTTCAACATGTTTCTCAATTATTATTAAAGTAATAAAAGAAAAAAGCCGATCCACAAGCTCACAACGTGTTGCAACACATTATGAGCTTGTAGATCGGCTATTTTTAATATCTGAAGTATAAAATTAAGGAATTATTAAACCATTCCTCATTTAGCTGGGGACCCCCTGGAACTCCTCAAGGACCCAAAGTAGTGTCCCGGGACCCCACTTTGAGAACCAATGCTTTATGTTAACCATCATTTCTAGTTATAAAATGTATAATAATAATAATAATAATAATAATAAGGGTAATAATAATAATAACAATAATAATAACTAGAAAAAGTGCTCCTCGGAGCACAACTCTCCGCCAGAAGACTTGTGTTGGTTCGAAGGTCGCGAAGGTCGCTATCCCTCTTGTATATGTAAGTGTCCTATCCATCCTGTCTGGGTAAGTGTCCTCTTCCGTCCTGTCTGTGTAAGTGTCCTATCCCTCCTGTCTGTGTAGCCAAGCACTGCTCAGCTATGTAAGTGTCATATCCCTCCTGTCTATATAAGTGTCCTATCTGTCCTATCTGTCCAATAAGACAGATAGGAACAATTGGACCGCGACTACTTGACTACTTCCGGTTCGAAGTCTGGGAGTGAGCTAGTGGCCGGATTTTCGGTATTGGAATCTGGCTTATCACTCTTTAAAAGTGACACATGTATTTATAGGTCGCTATCCCTCTTGTATATGTATAAGTGTCCTATCCAACCTGTCTGGGTAAGTGTCCTCTTCCGTTCTGTCTGTGTAAGTGTCCTATCCCTCCTGTCTGTATAAGTGTCCTATCCGTCCTGTCTATGTAAGTGTCCTATCCGTCCTGTCTGTGTAAGTGTCCGATCCGTCTTGTCTGTATAAGTGTCCTATCCGTCCTGTCTGTATAAGTGTCCTATCCGTCCTGTCTGTATAAGTGTCCTATCCGTCCTGTCTGTATAAGTGTCCTATCCGTCCTGTCTGTACACTGTCCGTCCTGTCTGTGTAAGTGTCATATCCCTCCTGTCTATATAAATGTCCTATCTGTCCTATCTGCCAATTATGTATCAGCCATGCAGCCATTTCATGGTTCCTGTCTTACCTCACTTTGACAGTGGCGGAGACACTGTCAAAGTGATGCCATGTATATATAGGCCGCTATGCGTCACTAGCCAATCAGATCACAGTATTTCACGTGTCACGTGAGGCTTGACCAATCGGTGTGTCATGTTTAGAAAGTGAAAACGCAGTGAAAACAATACTCTCCTGGCGGAGAGTAATAATAATAATAAGGGTAATAATAATAATAATAACTAGAAAAAGTGCTCCTCGGAGCACAACTCTCCGCCAGAAGACTTGTGTTGGTTCGAAGGTCGCGAAGGTCGCTATCCCTCTTGTATATGTAAGTGTCCTATCCATCCTGTCTGGGTAAGTGTCCTCTTCCGTTCATTCTGTGTAAGTGTCCTATCCCTCCTGTCCTATCCGTCCTGTCTATGTAAGTGTCATATCCCTCCTGTCTATATAAGTGTCCTATCTGTCCAATAAGACAGATAGGAACAATTGGACCGCGACTACTTGACTACTTCCGGTTCGAAGGTCTGGGAGTGAGCTAGTGGCCGGATTTTCGGTATTGGAATCTGGCTTATCACAGTGACACATGTATTTATAGGTCGCTATCCCTCTTGTATATGTAAGTGTCCTATCCAACCTGTCTGGGTAAGTGTCCTCTTCCGTTCTGTCTGTGTGAGTGTCCTATCCCTCCTGTCTGTATAAGTGTCCTATGTCATATCCCTCCTGTCTATATAAATGTCCTATCTGTCCTATCTGCCAATTATGTATCAGCCATGCAGCCATTTCATGGTTCCCGTCTTACCTCACTCTGACAGTGGCGGAGACACTGTCAGAGTGATGCCATGTATATATAGGCCCGGTGGCGTCACTAGCCAATCAGATCACAGTATTTCACGTGTCACGTGAGGCTTGACCAATCGGTGTGTCATGTTTAGAAAGTGAAAACGCAGTGATAACAATACTCTCCTGGCGGAGAGTAATAATAACAGTTATAGTGTAGTGATGTGAAGGTAGATTGACTTGACGTTTTCTATTCACATGAATACTAACCGAGCCTTTCTGCTGTTCCTCACAGCTGGGATCAGTCTCCCTCGCCCCTCATCTGATGTGTTGTATGTGTCCAGGTAGAACTCATCCAGAACCTCCTCTGACATCTGCAGCATGAAGGCCAGAGCTGAACACTGTGTTGGAGACAGTTCTGTCTTTGATTTGTCCTCTGACTTCAGGTACAGTTGAATATCCTGAAATACTGAGTGGTCGTTCATCTCCATCAAACAGTGGAAGATGTTGATAATTCTCTCAGGAGAGTAATCTCTAGTGGTCTTCTCCTTCAGGTTGTTGATGGCTCTTTGAGTGCTCTCTGGGCTGTTCTTTCTCTGACCCAGCAGGCCTCCTAACAGACTCTGGTTGGACTCCAGGGAGAGGCCATGAAGGAAGCGGACAAAGAGGTCCAGGTGGCCATTTTTACTCTCCAGGGCTTTATCCATTGCTCTGTACAGGAAGTCATCCAATGATCTGACACTGCCTCCCAGGAATGTCTTCAGTACCTTCATGTTCTTCTGTGTGAAACAGTGGAACAGGTAGACTGCAGCCAGAAACTCCTGGATGCTCAGATGAACAAAGCTGAAGACCGTTCTCTGGAAACTCACGCTCTCTCTCTTGAAGATCTCTGTGCACACTCCTGAGTACAGCGAGGCTTCTTTCACATCAAGACCACACTCTTCCAGGTCTTCTTGGTAAAACATGAGGCTACCTTTCTGCAGATGTTCAAACGCCAGCCTGCCCAGCTTCAGAAGAACCTCCCTGTCAGTCTCCATGAGCTGCTGTTGATTCACCTCATGGGTCTCATCATACTTCAGCTTCCTCTTTGTCTGAACCATCAGGAAGTAGCTGTACATCTGAGTCAGGGTCTTGGGCAGCTGTCCTGTCTCGTCTGTCTTCAACATGTCCTCCAGAACGGTAGCAGTGATAGAACAGAAGACTGGGATGTGACACATGATGTGGATGCTCTTTGATGTCTTCATGTGTGAGATGATTCTGCTGGCCAGCTTCTCATCCCTGAATCTCTTCATGAAGAACTCCTCCTTCTGGGGGTCTGTGAACCCTCGTACTTCTGTCACCATGTCAACACATTCAGGAGGGATCTGATTGGCTGCTGCAGGTCTGGTGGTTATCCAGAGGAGAGCTGAGGGGAGCAGATTCCGCTCGATGAGGTTTGTCAACAACACGTCCACTGATGATGTCACTGTGACATCACAAACAATGTCATTGTTGTGGAATTGCAATGAAAACCTGCTTTCATCCAGACCATCAAAGATGAAGCCAACTTTCCAGACAGCGAGCTGCTCTGCTGTGACCTTCTTTAATGTTGGATGGAAAACATGGATCAGTGTGAGAAGACTGTGCTGCTCATCTCTGACCAAGTTCAGCTCCCGGAATGAAAAGGGAACCAGGAGAATGACATCTTGATTTTCCAAACCCTTTGCCCAGTCCAGAGTGAACTTACGCACAGAGAATGTTTTTCCAATGCCAGCGATGCCTTTGGTCAGAACTCTTCTGTTGGGTTTGTCTCTGCCAAGGAGGAGGGGTTTAAAGATGTCACAGCAGTTGATTGGTTTGTCATGGAGGGTCTTCATCTTGGAAGCTGTCTCAAGCTGCCAGACCTCATGTTGGTTATTAACCCCTTCACTCTCTCCCACTGTGACGTAGAGCTCTGTGTAGATGCTGCTGAGGGAGGGCACTTCAGTGACGTATGTCACACGATCAAGTCTGTTCAAACTGATCTTATAATCCTTTAACTCCTCCTGCAGACTGACATCTGCTATGAGAAGAGAATGAAGACATTTTAAAAATTCAGCTTCATTCATAAATTTACATCCTTACAGCTATGTATGCACATTATTAATTCAATGCCCTCCAGACTATGTCTTCTGCCATTTATGCATCTCAGTAAAAATGTTAAAGTCTTACTTTGTTCACTTCTGGTTTGACTGGATGTCTTCAGTCCAGGTGTGATCAGAGAAGTCCTCTCTCTGTGGAGAAGGAGATATGACTATTATGACTATCTAATACCCTTATATGACTATGTAATACACTTATATGACTATGTAATACACTTATATGACTATCATGACTATGTAATACACTTATATGACTATGTAATATACTTATATGACTATCATGACTATGTAATATACTTATATGACTATCATGCCTATGTAATACACTTATATGACTATGTAATACACTTATATGACTAAGTAATACACTTATATGACTATGTAATACACTTATATGACTATCATGACTATGTAATACACTTATACGACTTGTGTCTATGTGTGTGTGTTCATCAGACATGTTGTGACATACATACATATACTGATGTGTGTGTAACACTGTGAGTGTGTATGTGGTGTGTGTAGATGTGTGTAACACTGTGAGTGTGTATGTGTGTTGCCATGACATGTACTCTATCATTCATTCAACAGAGACACAGACCCAGCAACACATCAGTTCCCATGCCCTCCTTTGTTCTGGCTACAAAGCCTTTTCTTTAAGTTAGTTTGTTAACCTTAGTTTGGCCTGGAGATGGCCGGCAGTTCCCTGTTTTCGTTTAGTTCTTAGTTTAGTATTGCTATTTTGTTAGGTAGGGAGGGGGGAGCAGCTTCGGCGTCCCTATAGGGGGTGGCCTGGTCCCCCCTCCATTCTATTTAGTTTTGCCGGCATCTCCAGGCCTCCTTTTGGTTCATTCATTCATTTGGTAAAGTATTCCTCATATTGTTTGTTCTTATTTCCATTGTGGGAGTTAAATAAAATGATTTAAATCTTTGCTAATTGTTTGGTGTCCAATTTATGTTGGGGTCTCCACTTCGAGCCATTGGTTTATTGTAGTACTGTGTGGAGACCGTAACAATGTGGTGTGTGTAGATGTGTGTAACACTGTGCGTGTGTGTGTGTGGGTTGTGTAGACGTGTGTGTAACACTGTGAGTGTGTATGTGGTGTGTGTAGATGTGTGTAACAATGTGAGTGTGTATGTGGTGTGTGTAGATGTGTGTAACACTGTGAGTGTGTATGTGGTGTGTGTAGATGTGTGTAACACTGTGAGTGTGTGTGTGGGTTGTGTAGATGTGTGTAACACTGTGAGTGTGTATGTGGTGTCTGTAGATGTGTGTAACACTGTGAGTGTGTATGTGGGTTGTGTAGATGTGTGTAACACAGTGAGTGTGTATGTGGGTTGTGTAGATGTGTGTAACACTGTGAGTGTGTATGTGGGTTGTGTAGATGTGTGTAACCGGGTAGGAAGGGGTTAATGTAGGATGAATGTATTGTTATAGAAACATGTTTTATAAATGAATGGTTGGTGAATGAGGCTCAGTGATCTTACCTTGAGTCTGGTGGTTTGTCTTCATTGCTGGTTCCCTCCTCCACTCTGTCCCCAGAGACACTCATCTTCTGGACTTTAACACATCTATGATGCACAGAGAACACAAAGAAGACACACTTACAAGCTGTACTCAGTAGTGATGCACGGGCCGAACCGTTACCCGCAGGTCCCGCGGGTCAACCTGTGGGGCGGGCGGACGAGTCGACATTTCAGAGGCAAATTATGCGGGCTGCGGGTGTAGCGGGTCGACACCACTCTCACACGCAAAAAAATAAAAAACTAGAAAAAGTGCTCCTCGGAGCACAGGTCTCCGCCAGGTCAGGTAGGTTATTGTGGCCTCCTGGTGGCGCTATAACAGGCCAATGTGGAAAGGGTGCCATTTCTTCTTAGGCCTTTCACGGCAATCGGACACTGCATTCATGATTTGAGGCATTTTGTTCAAAAAAAGTGTTTTGCTAAATTAGACCTGCTGGTGGCGCTATAAGAGGCCAATGTTAAAAGGGTGGCATTTGCTGCATGCGTGCAAAGTTTGACCGCAATCGGATGCTGCGTTCATGATTTGCGGCATGATTTTGTTCAAAACAAGGCACTACTGCGGGGGGCACGGTGGCGCAGTCGCCTCACAGCAAGAAGGTCCTGGGTTCGATTCCCGCCGGGGACACTGTGGGCGCTGGGGGCGTGTCTTCTCCTCCGCGTCATCAGCGCCCATAGTAGTAATAGTAATCCTGGTCACTATACCGCCTCCCTCATGACAGCCGGTGCGCCTGATGGAGGGGAAAGGAACTGGTTGGAATAACGTGTTCCTTCCACGCGCTACGTCCTACCAGGGAAACTCCCCCCTGTCAGGTGACAAGGTGGTCCGTTGGCTCTCATGCACTAAGGAAGCATGAGCTCGGCCCTGGCCTCCCTAGGCTGTGGGGGACTGGCATAGTGCTGGCATAGTGCTGGTGTAGGGCTGGTGTAGCGCCCAGGATCACTTAGGAAATTGGCACCGGGTGAAAAAAAATGAGTTACAAAAATCGCGGGATAAAAATTAGAAATAACAAAACAAAAAAACAAGCCACTACTGCAAACTTTAGGTACAAACAGGAATCGGCCTGTTATAGCGCCACCATGAGGCTG
Organism: Gymnoscopelus microlampas; assembly: GCF_963454915.1. NCBI lineage: Eukaryota > Metazoa > Chordata > Actinopteri > Myctophiformes > Myctophidae > Gymnoscopelus > Gymnoscopelus microlampas. The sequence continues at coordinate 785,933 of NC_139950.1, read as the reverse complement.
ATTTGAAGGTTTTCAAGTGACATTTCTTCCTCGGCATAGTGGAAATATGCGTGGAAATTTTAAAGGTAATTTCATGCTGTAATTGCATGCTGTGTTGAAAAAGAACAGATTTACAAGCTATCAACACTGTGCGATGGTACAGGATGTAAGCTTGTAGATCTGTCCTTTTTAACTCTTTGAACGCTATCGACGCGTTTTCGAGTCAATTGCTACTTAATCCATCCACACCGTCGACGCGTTAGACGTGTTAGGGGCGAAATACAAGCATTTTTGCCGGATATGGTGGCTGCAGCCTGGTTGAGCTGGTGAAAACAACTTCACATCGCTGCTCTGAAAACTTAACCCTTTGGGAGCTGGTACATGTGTCGTGTTTGTTTATAAACACAGCCAGACGATGGATTATAATGGATATAAAACTTCTGTGACCGGTTAAAAAGGTTATAAAACACAAACATTGCTGGCACTGGGTGAGTATATTATGAAAATACTCTGGTAGTATTCAGCTGCGGTCTGTCTGTGTGAAGTATTCAACTGACCTCTAAAATCAAATTTATGTTACACCGAAAATAGCTGATCTACAAGCTCACAAACACGTCGCGGACGTGACAAGTTGTGAGCTTGTAGATCGGCTATTTATGGTGTAATATAAATGGTTTGTTTTATTGGAGAAACCCAACCTACATTTTTCACAGTGCATGTACTCGTCATACATCCTTGTGACAATACATCTCTTGATTCTTCATATTTATTGTTCCAATATGGAACAATAAAACATTAAAGGTTCTATGACATTCATTTTCACTTTTTTATTTTTTATGTTTTTTGGGGGGTTTTATGACCTCAATTATACCCAAAAAATCAGAACTTTGAACATTCAGTGGATTTTCTGTGGTCTGGGGTTTTCTGAATAATTAGGCTGAAAAGTAATCTGGTTTTGTAACTGGACGACAGAGGCAATTCTGCAAATAGACCCCATGGCCAGTCATTTGGGTTCAATATAATTAGGAAATAAAGGCTATATGTTATTTTAGTCCGGACTTGTCCTTTGATAACATGAACCAACATTAATTCAAGTTTACAATGATCTTACTTTGAGTGTGAAGGTCCAGGTTCATCACTGACGTCTGAAGGGAGTCCAGTAGAAGAGAGAGAGTAGATGCCACTTGTTGTTGTGCTGCTGCTTTGAGCTGGAGAGACTGGTCTCTGACTCTGGTCAACTCTGTTACCATAACAATCACACAACACTGTTTCTGTCATCTCTGTTATCATCACAATCACACAACACTGTTTCTGTCATCTCTGTTATCATCACAAAACACAACACTGGTTCACACAGTACATTCCTGATTAAAACTCCATGAACTAACATTAATTCAAGTTTACTGTTACTTACTTTGTCTGGGAGTCTGGTTCATTGCTGTGTTCTGGAGACTCTGGTGTCTGTCTCTGGTCTGCTCTTCTGGAATCATAACAATCACACAAACATGGGCCTCATTCACTAATACCTTCATATGTTTTCTTCTTAAAAGTGAATTCCTAAGAGAAATCGAGTCAGATTCATGAAACATTCTTAAAAGCAGAATTATAACCATGTTCTTATGATGATGAATCCTAATCCTCGTAACTTGAAGGGGTGTGCCAGTTAATCCTAATTATCATAGGTAGACGCCTCACCTATCCTAATTAGCATCCTAATTACCATAGGGAGCCGCCCCACCAGTCACACCTGTGTGTGATCACAGGAAATCACACACAGAAATAAAGTTTAGAGAATGAAGTAAAGAATACCTAAACTAAAGTCTAAAGATGGTGGAACACCAGACTCCAAACATTAAAAAAAAAGTATCAATAGTTCTGTGGAGGTACTTCTGAAGTGAACAGCAAATTAGTTAATTTAATTAATGAATGTATCTTATTATTTATCTCACATTAATCAACATATCACCACTAGACATCAATGTAAATCTGCTGAAATTAGCACAATTGCTAAATGTTATCCATATTTCCTGTTCAGGAGTAGCGTTAGTAGTGGATATAAAACATTGTATTACTGAAAGCTGGTGGGTGGATATGGAGGGTCTTTAAGGTATGTAATGGGTGGAAATAGGGGTGTGGTGGGTGATAAGGTGGTGTGAGGGGGTGTAGGGGGCTGTGTGGGGGGTATGGGATGGGTATAGGGGGGCTTTCAGGTAGGAAAGGGACGGGGAAATGGGGGTGTTGTGGCTGCCGTGGATATGGGGTGGGGGTGTGGGGGTGATGAGGGTGGGTAGGGTGGGGGCTTCTGGGGTGGGTATGGGGCTTGGGCTTCAACTCAACCGGTTCTGTTCGGGTTGGACAGTCATTTTCAGAACCGTTGAAAACTCTAAAGCAGTTCATATTCATTTTCATGTCAAGGACCCCCAAATCTCTGCAAACTAAAGCTCTTCACGGCCTCCCCGATTCTGAAAATACCCGACAGGACCCGAGAACCGCACTGGTCATACCCGAGTGGATCCGAGAAGACCTGTAGTGAGTGTGTGTGTGTGTGTGTGTGTGTGTGTGTGTGTGTGTGTGTGTGTGTGTGTGTGTGTGTGTGTGTGTGTGTGCACTGATCAGGAGAGAAACACAATGAAGTGCTGTTTAACTTGTGTGTGAAGTTTTAGACAGACCTAGGATCAGGTTTAGTGCAGCAGTGACATGAAGGCTGTGCATCGTATGTGATGTTTTAGGCTGGTTTAAGATCAGATTACTGCAGCTAAAAAAAAAAAAGAAAACCTTTTGTCACACATTAAATTAATACCTCTGTGCATATTCAGGGCCCGAGCACTGCCCAGTAGTGCAAAGCCCTATTGAAAGCCCTATCTCGGAAATAATCGGTTTCAGAACAAATTTCACCAGTCCAATTAGGGTCTGTGTCGTTAAAAAAAGAAAACGGCTCGGAATCGGATTAAATTGTCACGGGTCCATCCGGGTTTGGTTTTGTTATTTGGAAAAAATCTCGGAAAAGGATCAGATTTCACATTTCTATTTTGGTTCCGGTCCGTTTTTTTAGACCCGTGAAGAGCTCTACTGCAGACCTCATCTGAAAATGTGTCTGCCAGGGACTCGCATAAGAGATTGTATGTTTCGCAATTTTTCAAGATTAATCAAAATGTATGGAAAGTAGCCGCTCTACAAGCTCAAAACGGGCAGTAATTTGAAGCATTGTGATCTTGTAGATCAGCTATCCCAGACGAAGTATAAAATAGGGTTAAAGTGGGTAAACTGTTCCTTATTTTGCTGCGGACCCCTGGAACTCCCCAAGGACCCCTGGGGGTCCCCAAAGATATGATAAAAATATGATTGTAACTTAAATCCTATATCATACAATTGTAGAATTGAAGAAAATAAAAAGTTATTTTGCACAAACATATCAGAACTCAAATGTGCCTTAGAGTGCTCTGTAGTGTGTGTAGATTCTGTTCTTACCCTAGAACACATCCCAGATTAAAAAACATTGGTTTATGCCAAAATCTTCTTGAAAAAAGCGTAATAAGTGGGTCCTATAAGAACAAACGGTTGGTGAATGAGGCCCAATATTAGGCAGGAAAAAAGAACAGAACCGGTTCAACCCTGGTGGAAAAGAGGCCACTGTGTTCTACAGGATAATCCTTCAATATTGCTTAAATCATCACCAATAGAAAATTATTTTATGTTGCTTAAATCATCACCAGTAGAACATTCTTTAATGTTGCTTAATTTATCACCAGTAGAACATTCTTTAATGTTGCTTAAATCATCACCAGTAGAACAGTCTTTAATGTTGCTTAATTCATCACCAGTAGAACATTCTTTAATGTTGCTTAAATCATCACCAGTAGAACATTCTTTAATGTTGCTTAATTCATCACCAGTAGAACATTCTTTAATGTTGCTTAAATCATCACCAGTAGAACATTCTTTAATGTTGCTTAAATCATCACCAGTAGAACATTCTTTAATGTTGCTTAAATCATCACCAGTAGAACATTCTTTAATGTTGCTTAAATCATCACCAGTAGAACATTCTTTAATGTTGCTTAAATCATCACCAGTAGAACATTCTTTAATGTTGCTTAAATCATCACCAGTAGACTTGTTTGAAATAAGAACACAAATCTTGGCAAGACCGTCATCTTCACAGAATGAATCCTCTCTGCCGTTGACAGAGGGAGAGTCAACCAGCGCTCCAAATCTTACTTGTCTTTCTGGAGCGCTGTCTTCAGGTTTTACACAAACAGATCACTATATTTATGAGTTACCCATACTCCCAAACATTTAATGGAAAATTACTGAATGTCAATTGGCGTGCTCTCTCGTTGATTGGAAAAATAATACTCTTTGAACGCTTAATTATAACCTGATACATTTCAAAAATCATGCATAATTTGGAGGGCGGCCGGAAGAACAGCAGCCATTCTTAAGAAGAAATATGTTCTTAGGACCCAATGCTGTTTTCACCAAGATTCTGACATTCATTTTCTTATATATATATTATTATATTTATAGGCATATTTGAGTGCTGATATGGCAGTGGTTCTCAAAGTGTGGTCTAGGGACCCCCAGGGGTCCACAGCAAAACAAGGAACATTTTAACCACGTTCAACCTATTTTATACTTTGTTTGAGATAGCTGATCTACAAGATCACAACGCATCAAATTACTGCCCATTTTGAAATTGTAGATCGGCTACTTTCGGGGGGAAAATGATAAAACTTGAAAAATGTTGCAAAAAAAAAATCACAAATCTTCTTTTATGCAAGTTCCTGTCAGAAAATATTTTCAGATGGGGGTCTGCAGCCAAATGCATGGAATTAGGGGGTCCTTGACATGAAAATGTTTGTGCACCACTGCTTTAGTGTTTTCTACGGTTCTGAAAGATACAATCCAACCCTAATAGACCTGGTTGAGTTGAAGCCCACATGTTTTATAAATGAATGGTTGGTGAATGAGGCTCAGTGATCTTACCTTGAGTCTGGTGGTTTGTCTTCATTGCTGGTTCCCTCCTCCACTCTGTCCCCAGAGACACTCATCTTCTGGACTTTAACACATCTATGATGCACAGAGAACACAAAGAAGACACACTTACAAGCTGTACTCAGGCTGTTAGAACATCCTAACCCGTTAGCTGACTATAAATATATGTGCATTTTAATTCATTTACTTCATACCAACCTATATGAACCTTGTGGTTCCAAGATGAACCACAGTGTGTTCAGGTTTCTCTACAGGATCCTAAACTGTTTACATGTATCATCATTATTAACATAGGTCTGTGCCTGGACCCAATTATTGATAATAAAACAGGGACCTGAACTCATGCGGGTCATGGATATACAAGTAGCACAGTGACTGTCTGTCAATGGATGAAGTGGTGAAAGTTGGTGATACATTAAGGTTGAATGAGATGTAAAGCCAAAAACATATATTAATGTGTTTAAACGATGCGACAGAGTCTTGCAAGCAGTTCACTCACGGCCACTTGATTCAGTTATTCTTTAGCGCAACACCTCTGCATAGAGATCTATTATTTAGTTAAAACTATAAAAACAGGAACATATTGCATCAGTGATAAAGTGGAAAGAAGGGCAGAGCTTAACATAACAAGGTGTAATGATCAGTTGGGTCCATGTATCTTCAAACATGCATGTGACGCTAATTATAATATGGACGATTCATTTATCCTTTGGCTGGTAAAATATAATCCTGTCGGTCAAGGTGGAGGCCCAAAACCTTTCTTAGCGTAAACCCTGATCATGACACAATTCACCATATAGGCTACGGCAAATCTTTGCTCACACACTGCCAGTAGACAAATGAAGAACACCCCAACAATCAGCGTCATGGTATGATTTTGGAATCAAATCTATAGATACACATTGGACAGGGAGGACACACTGTTATTAGACTCTATGTCTTGTTTTTTTTCAGTGATTTGATCACTTTAGGAGGATTGACATACTGTGAGTGTGAAGGTCCAGGTTCATCTTTAGTCCAGTCACTCTTCACTGTTGAAGACTCTGGTCTGTTACCCTCCTCCTCTCTCTCCATGTTGATCTTTATTCAACCTGTCAGGGTTAATATAATGAAACAGATCAGAAAACAGTAAATACTGGATCCATGTGCACACACAAACACACACACACACACACACACACACACACACACACACACACACACACACACACACACACACACACACACACACACACACACACACACACACACACACACACACACACACAGCTTGGAGGAAAAACGACTTCCGGTTTGAACCGTGACACTAACCCTACACCGCTGGCTAACGGCTAGGCTAACCACAACAACACAAAGTAAACAAAGCAACACATTTATCATTTAATGTGACACATTTACAGCTTTAAGCTCAATGACATACAGGACAATGTATAGAAATAGAACTATAGAACTCTATGACACCTTCACTTCACTAACTAATGTAACTACATTATAAACACATACTGTATGTTTTCTCATGATGGACATAAACACTAACATTAACCCCTTAACCACACACAGTGTCATGAGACACACACATCATTAAAGGAACTTTGTCTGGTCTTTTCTTCAGATCAGGGATGCATAGACGCCTTATCAGACGACTCACTGATATGAAACAGTATGCACGCGCAGGCCGACACCAAATGAACCCCACCGCTCATAAGATGTAATGTTAAAGTGATCACAGTCTCACATGTAAAAATGCATCCCATCAAACTCTCAGATGCTGTTTTTCTCCCAGTATGGAGGAAGAATGTTTATAGGATGTTTACTGTGATCTCTGCCTCTTGACATATATAATCCTTGGTTTCTGTTGTGTTTAAACAATAATAATAATTCAAAGCAGTTTTCCTCCAAACCCCGCCTCCAGAGTCTGTCATAAGAACAGAGGGAGTGCTCTATGATCACATTATATATATTATAATATTATTAAAAATACATATATATGTCATAAGAACAGAGGGAGCGCTCTATGATCACATTATATATATATTATTATATTATTATAAATACATATATATGTCATCAGAACAGAGGGAGTGCTCTATGATCACATTATATATATTATTATATTATTATAAATACATATAATAATAATAATAATAATAATAATAAACTTTATTTGTATAGCACCTTTCATGACATGAATTGCAGCGCAAAGTGCTTTACAGAGCAAGAATACAAATACAGTTACAACCAATTTAACAATAAAGCAAAAAAAACAAAATAAAAAATAGAATAAGATAAAAGCAAAAGCATAAAACAACATTAAAATAGGCAATACTGTGAGGACTTAAAAATCAACCAATGAATCAGCTAAAGGCAAGAGTGAAGAAATAGGTCTTGAGCTGTGCTTTAAAGCTATCGACAGAGGCTGCCTGTCTTAGGTGTAATGGGAGTTTATTCCACACTGTCGGTCCGTAAAAGCAGAATGCTGCTTCACCGTATTTTTTATATGTCATTGTAGGCACCTCGAGCAGGTCAGCACTTGAAGACCTGAGGGGCCGGTTTGGAACATATCTCTCTAGGCAGTCATAGAGGTAGGAAGGTGCCAGACCATTTAGAGCTTTATAAACTATTAAAAGAATTTTAAAATCAATCCTAAAAACAACCGGGAGCCAGTGTAGTGAAGCTAGAACTGGAGTGATATGTTCTCTCATCCTAGTTTTAGTTAAAATTCTGGCTGCCGCATTTTTAAGTTGTAATCTGTCAGTTGTTTTCTTTGGCAGGCCAGAGTAGAGTGCGTTGCAGTAGTCAAGCCGAGAGAAAACAAAAGCGTGGATCAACGTTTTTGCATCGTCTAACGACAGATAGTCTCTAATTCGCGCAATATTTCTAAGATGAAAGAAAGCAATCTTGGTGACATGATTAATGTGTGTATTAAAATTCAATTCAGAATCGATAATAACCCCCAGGTTCTTTACTGTGGTGTTACTTTCTACAGCTTAGATCTGCTAGGACTCAGCGAAACACGTTGGATACAATCTGGACAACAAAGACTGACGACAGGAGAGCTCTTACTATACTCAGGGCATGAAGAAGAAAAGTCCCCGCACACGGAGGGGGTAGGTCTGCTGTTATCCAAAACAGCTCAGAGGGCATTGATGGGATGGGAACCCCATGGGTCAAGAATGATAACAGCCACCTTCAGAACCAAGAAGAAGAAGACCCAGCTGAACGTGGTGCAGTGCTACGCTCCAACAAATGACAGCGACGACGAGCTTAAGGACAACTTCTACAATAGACTGCAGAGCACCCTGGAACAACTGAAAAGTAAGGACATCAACATCCTCATGGGGGACTTCAATGCGAAGATAGGGGGAGACAACACAGGATACGAAGAAGTGATGGGAAAGCAAGGGTTAGGAGAGATGAGTAAGAACGGAGAGAGGTTCCTGGACACCTGTGCCCTGAACAACCTAGTTATTGGAGGAAGTGTCTTCCCCCACAAGAGGATACACAAGGCAACCTGGATTTCACCGGACGGGGTGACCGAAAACCAGATTGACCACTTCTGCATAAACAGGACATTCAGGAGATCAATGCAGGATGTACGAGCAAGGAGGGGAGCAGATGTGGCATCAGATCACCAACTCGTAGTTGCCACACTAAAGCTGAAGCTGAAGAAACACTGGACCCAAACGACAACATCGAGACAGAAGTTTAACATCTGCCTCTTGAAAGACACAGAGAAAAGGATGGAGTACACACTGACTCTAAAGAACAGATTTGAAGCCTTACAAGAACTGAACAGTGAAGAAGAAGATACACTAGATAGATGGGGAAAGATAAAAGAGGCCATCATAACAACCTGTCAGGAAGTGCTCGGACCAAAGAAGAGCCAGCAGAAGGACTGGATATCACCAGAAACACTACTCAAGGTCCTGGAGAGGAGACAAAAGAAGTCCAAAATGAACAACTGCCGAACACGGGCAACGAAGACAAAAGCCCAGAAGGAATACTCGGAGAGCAATAAACAGGTGAAGAAAAGTGCCAGAAAAGACATGAGGGACTTCATCGACAGCTTGGCCAAAGAAGCGGAGGAGGCAGCAGGGAAAGGAAACATGGCGGACCTGTACAACATCACCAAGAAACTGTCAGGCAAGAGTAGCAAACCAGAGCGCCCAGTGAAAAACAAGGAAGGGAATACAAGCAAAGAACCACAACAACAACAGGAAGGATGGGCAGAGTACTTTGAGGAGCTCCTGAATAGACCGACACCATCAAACCCTCCGGATATCCAAGCAGCGGAGACAGACCTTCTCATCCACTGTGGAATCCCAACCAAGCTAGAAATTAAGAAAGCCATCACTCAACTGAAGAACGGAAAGGCGACAGGACCAGATAACATCCCAGCAGAGGCACTGAGGGCAGACATAGATACTTCGGTAGAAATGTTACATCCACTGTTAAAGGAGACCTGGGAGAAAGGGGAAATTCCAACAGACTGGAAGGAAGGATACCTGGTCAAACTCCCCAAGAAAGGAGACCTCAGTCAGTGCCATAACTACAGGGGAATCATGCTGCTCTCAGTGCCAGGAAAAATATTCAACAGGATTCTCCTGGAACGAATAAAGAAAGCTGTGGACCCGCTGCTAAGAGACCAACAAGCAGGGTTCCGGCAGAATAGATCCTGTGTCGACCAAATTACAACTCTCCGTATCATAGTTGAGCAATCAGTGGAATGGAACTCTCCGCTCTACATCAATTTCATAGACTATGAGAAGGCGTTTGATAGTGTTGACAGAGACACCCTCTGGAAACTGCTCAGACACTATGGCATCCCAGAAAAACTGGTCAACTTGATAAGGAACTCCTATGAAGGGATGACATGCAGAGTCATCCATGGAGGTCAGCTCACTCGAAGCTTCCACGTGAAGACTGGAGTCAGGCAGGGCTGTCTACTGTCCCCTTTCCTCTTCCTCTTAGCCATCGATTGGATAATGAAGGTCACAACAACACAGAGGAGACACGGGATCCAGTGGACAATGACATCACAGCTGGATGACCTAGACTTTGCGGATGACATCGCTCTGCTCTTGCATAGTCAAAAGCAGATGCAAGAAAAGACAAGAGTGCTGGCAGACACCTCATCACAAGTTGGCCTCACCATCCATAAAGGGAAAACAAGAATCCTCAAGGTCAATATAACAAACAGAGACCCAGTGATGCTGGAGGGAACAGCACTAGAGGAAGTAAAAGCCTTTACATACTTAGGCAGTGTCATAGACAGTCAGGGCGGCACGGATGCAGACGTCAGAGCCAGAATCGGCAAGGCAAGAGCCGCATTCATCCAACTAAAGAACATCTGGAGCTCTAAAGAAATCAGCCAGCGGACAAAGCTCAGACTCTTCAGCTCAAACGTCAAGCCAGTACTACTGTACGGATCAGAGACGTGGAGGACAACAAAGTCCACAACTATGAAGGTACAAACATTCATAAACAGCTGCCTGAGGAGGATCCTGAACATTCGCTGGCCAGACACCATCAGCAATATCGATCTCTGGCAGAGAGCGGGTCTACCACCAGTGGAAGAGGAGATCAAGAGAAGAAGGTGGGGATGGATTGGCCACACACTCCGGAAGCCCATTACCAGCATCATGAGACAAGCCCTTAGATGGAACCCGCAAGGCAAAAGAAAGAGGGGAAGGCCAAAGAACACCTGGCGCAGGGACCTTGAGACTGACATCAAGCAGTGTGGACTGACATGGAAAGAGCTGGAAAAGAAGGCCCAGGATAGAGGACTCTGGCGTACTGTAGTCAACGGCCTATGCTCCATAAAAAGGAGCGATAGGCATAAGTAAGTAAAGTACGTTCTACAGCCAGGTTACCAAGTCTACTTGATTCTCTCTGCTCACTGGAGCCAATTATGAGAACTTCTGTTTTATCCTCATTTAGCTTAAGAAAGTTCTCACTCATCCAGCATTTTATACTGGACAGACAGGTCAACAATGGGTCAAGAGCGCAGGGGTCGTCTGGAGCTACCGAAAGATACAGCTGGGTATCATCAGCATAGAAATGGAAGTTCACTCCGTGATCGGCGATGAGTTCTCCCAGCGGTAGTATATACAGGGAGAACAATAAGGGACCCAGAATTGAGCCCTGTGGAATACCAGAGCAGATGTCGTGTTTGTCTGAGTCAAAGTTAGCTAGGCTGACAAAATAGCTTCTGCCTGTTAGGTAAGAGTAAAACCAAGACAAGGCGGTGCCTGACAAACCAATCCAGTACTCCATGCGTTGTAGTAGAATTTTGTGATCAATCGTGTCAAAAGCAGCGGTTAAATCAAGGAGTAGGAGAACAGATACATTTGTGTCGTCAGCGGACACCCTAAGATCATTAATTACTTTTACAAGTGCTGTTTCTGTGCTATGACCTTTCCTGAAGCCAGATTGGAATTTGTTATGAACCTTATTGTTCTGTAGGAACACATCCAGTTGATGAAAGATAGTTTTTTCTAAGACCTTGCCCAGAAATGGAAGATTAGAGATTGGTCTATAATTACCCAGCACCAATGGATCAAGGTTGTGTTTCTTGAGCAACGGCCTGACTACAGCCGTTTTCAGTGAGTCTGGAAAGACGCCTGAAAGTAGAGAGCTGTTTACAATTCTTAGGATATCTCCAATCACACTGTCTAAAACCTCTTTGAGAAACGGGGTGGGTATTGCATCCAGTGAACAAGATGATGATGTCATCTGTGATATAGTTTTACGGAATTCATCTTCATTAATTGCGCAGAAAGATATTAGACTTCCTCTGGAGTGATATACATTTTTGCACCATGCACCATTAGCCGCATTTGCAGTGCTAGCAGCAGCATTCATAATACCAGCTCGAATGCTAGAAATTTTGTTTTAAAAAAAAGGATGCAAACTCATCACACTTAGCTTTAGAAGCAGGGAGCGACTCCTTGTAAGCCTGGGGGGGGTTTAAGAGATGTTCAATGGTAGAGAATAAGACTCTGGCATTTTGCTTGTTGTCATTGATAATGCCTGAAAAATATGCCTGCCTTGCCAAGCGTAGTGCTTTGTTATAGGCCACTGTTGACTTCTTAAAAATCTCTAGGTGGATAGTGAGTTTGTTTTTTCTCCAAATTCGCTCAGCTCTACGACATTCTTACTTGAGTGAGTGTAGAAAAGAGTCACCCTAGACAGCAACCCTCCCCCTGGCCTATTACCTTGGCTTGGCTCCACCCCTCTCACCTGCTCTCACTCACTCCTCAATCAGTGGCCTGCTCTATATAAACTGCCTTTCAGTTCACTTTGGCAGCAGCAAGACCAGACATGAGAGCCCTCTTGTCCTGGGAGTCTCAGCCAACCTTTGGTTATGCGTCACTGAAGTGAGTTAAGTTCATGGTTCTCATATGTTGCATTTTAGTGGTTTGATAAATGTGCTGAATCTTACAGATCACCTGTTTGCCTTGAAATATGAAGTGTGTGTAATGCGCAGTGCACATAGTCACTTTACCATTCAAGGAAATGCAGTTATCATTAACCTTAGGAAATATTGAATGTTGTTGTATTGTCCCATATTATTTGTTAGTACTCTAAAGTTTAAGTGGTAGGCCTACCCATCCCCCTAGAGTGCTAGACATTATTGTCTTAGGTACCTAATTGTTTGTTAAATGTGATGTCATTAATGTTGGCTTGTATTTAATTATGTGTTTCTGTCTTTTTGTAGTAAAAAACCATAACTGAAGCCTCATCACCTCCTTGCCCAAACATATGCTCATGTGTGCAACGGAAAATAAATGGCTTAAAATGGAATCAGTTGTCTAACATTCTTGCCGATGTTCCATGGCGATGTTCAATTACCTGTGAACCAGAACTCTACCTTATATGGTCCTTCGAGAACCGGATGTGAACATTGCCATGGCTGAAGAGGAGCCTACCGAAGTAGCTCGCCACTCTCGAGCTACAAGCACAGAAAGCACACATGAGCTAGAAGAGGAGGAGGAGGAGGAGGAAGAGGATCCTGAGTACCTTGAAGGTGACCACCCTGACAATGGCCAACTCCTCACAAGTCCAAGCAGAGCCCTGTCAGCAGATGCCAGCGCACCAACTGAAGGCAATCCAGAGCCAAGCCAAGATAACATCATCAAATACCTCCTTGAGACGGTGAAGCGGCAAGGAGAAATCTTGCAGCGCCTCCTGGAGCGACAAGCAGCCTCCCCCACAGAAAGCGGCTGTTCCCTTTTGACCAGTCACCAAAATGCATTGTACCCATCCGCAGAGACCGACCCTAGCCAACCACACCAGATTGCAACCAGGTCACTTCCAGCCCCTCCCCCCTTTCTTCCTTCAGCCCATAACCAACTTGTTCCACATCACCCAGCCCCTCGTCAGTCTATGTCTTCTCATTCCTCCATGCCGCCACATCTTCCAGTTCTTCATGCTCATCAGCCAGTGTCGCCCAATCCTTCATCTCCCCATCCTCCAACGCAATCCCATCCTTCAGTCCATCAGCCTGCATCTACAGCACCCCCTACTGGTCGATCCAGGCACTACAGGCCAATTGAAGCTCCTAAATTTCCAGACTTCACTAGAGAGGATGAGGTACAATACATGATGTTGCGAATGGCCCTGAACAACCTACTTGATCCTGATGAAACCGAAGAATTCAAGTTTCACATTCTTCTTGACCACCTTAAGGTGGACCAGGCCAGACACCTGGCTTTGGCCTACTCTTATGCCTGCAAACCATTCACAGACGCCTTGAGAGCCCTTGATGACCGTTATGGCCAGCCACGCCAGTTGGCACTCAAGGAGCTGAAAACCATATTGGCTCTCCCCCCAGTACGTCCCGGAGATGGTCATGCCCTTGATGCCTTTGCCCTACGAGTCCAAGCCCTGGTTGGGCTGTTAAGAACTATGGCCGACCAGGGCAATGCTGAACTTCTCTGTGGCTCACACGTAGATCGGCTACTGGAGAAACTCCCAAACGAACAGGTTAGCCGCTTTAAGCGCCATATGTATCGAACTCAGGCAGATGCCGCCTATGACCTCACCAACCTTTCCGAGTGGCTGCAAATGGAGTCCCGCTGCCAACCAAGATGTGATAGCACAGGTTCAAACCCCCCTCGATCACACAGACCACAAGCACCTACTCATCACACAACTATATTCCATGGAGCTGACGGCATTGGTGAGCAGTCTGAACCCCAAACATCCTCCGTGTCCCCCTGCGCCTACTGTGGCTCCATAAGCCACCATATAAGCCAGTGTGAAGATTTCAGAGTCCTGAACAAGCAGCAAGTCACAGAATGGATCAAGGAAAACAGGAGATGTTGGCGCTGTGCCCGACCACATCTTGCAGCTAAGTGCACACTAAAGAGAGACTGTAATATCTGCAAGAGGAGACACCTACAGGTTCTGTGTGAGATCAATAATCCATCTGGTACAAGTTCTTACCTCATCAATTCAACAGCCCAGACCCTGTACATTGATCGCCCAACTTGCACAGGTCATGTCCTTCTGAAACTGGTCAAGGTTATCCTACGAAATGGCAGTCGCGCCCTGGAAACCTTCGCACTATTAGATGACGGGTCAGAGCGAACCATCCTTCTGCAGTCCGCAGCTCGAAGACTCCAGCTTGATGGCGAACCAGAGGACTTAGCCCTTAGAACTGTCAGGCAAGGAGTGGAGAGGCTGCAGGGGGCTCGTGTCTCGTTTAAGGTGAGCTCAACCTCCGGTTCCGAATTTCACATCAACCATGCCTTCACTGCAGACCGACTTGCTCTGTCTGAGCAAACACACCCTGTCTGTTCTCTCCAAAGAAAATATAGATATCTACGTAGACTGCCACTGCCACCAATGCACAAGGTCACACCCCTACTGTTAATTGGCTCGGATAATATTCACCTGATCTCCCCTATTGCCCCAGTTCGATTTGGCCCAACAGGAGCACCGGCAGCAGTTAAGACTCTCCTTGGCTGGACACTGCAAGGTCCAACCAGGTACACTGAACCTCATCCTCATGTTGCCAGATGCCTCCATATCTCCAACGCCTCCCCACCTATCCACGTAGTTCCCCATCGAAAGGAGATCCAGCAGCCAAACCAACGGCCTCAATTCTTCTACGACCACTCTGACACCTGGCTCAAAGCCCCTGATGTTCCCAGTATCACAGACTCTGACCCCTTGAGACCAAAATTGTTCCTCATGGGGCGGCGGAACCCCTCTCTGCTTTGGTCTCTCATCCCAGCTCTGAACGCCTCAGCCACTGGCACTAGGTCCATGTCCACCCAGTTTCCCTACCTGAAATCCCCAAGGACCCCCCCCAGATCACTTTGTCTAGTTTGACTCTTCGGAGTTTCAAATCCCTACAGTATTTGGGGGCGGCTGTAGAAAAGAGTCACCCTAGACAGCAACCCTCCCCCTGACCTATTACCTTGGCTTGGCTCCACCCCTCTCACCTGCTCTCACTCACTCCTCAATCAGTGGCCTGCTCTATATAAACTGCCTTTCAGTTCACTTTGGCAGCAGCAAGACCAGACATGAGAGCCCTCTTGTCCTGGGAGTCTCAGCCAACCTTTGGTTATGCGTCACTGAAGTGAGTTAAGTTCATGGTTCTCATGTTGCATTTTAGTGGTGTGATAAATGTGCTGAATCTTACAGATCACCTGTTTGCCTTGAAATATGAAGTGTGTGTAATGCGCAGTGCACATAGTCACTTTACCATTCAAGGAAATGCAGTTATCATTAACCTTAGGAAATATTGAATGTTGTTGTATTGTCCCATATTATTTGTTAGTACTCTAAAGTTTAAGTGGTAGGCCTACCCATCCCCCTAGAGTGCTAGACATTATTGTCTTAGGTACCTAATTGTTTGTTAAATGTGATGTCATTAATGTTGGCTTGTATTTAATTATGTGTTTCTGTCTTTTTATAGTAAAAAACCATAACTGAAGCCTCATCACCTCCTTGCCCAAACATATGCTCATGTGTGCAACGGAAAATAAATGGCTTAAAATGGAATCAGTTGTCTAACATTCTTGCCGATGTTCCATGGCGATGTTCAATTACCTGTGAACCAGAACTCTACCTTATAGTGAGCGCATGTGCTCGTTGATCCAGGGTGTTACTCTAGAGTTAAGTTTCTTTTTAGTTTTCATAGGAGCCACTATGTCGAGAGCTGACTCTAATTTGAGATTAAAATGTTGAACCATATCATTCACTGAGGGAGCATCAAGTAGGGGGGGGACCTGCACACACGCCAGATGACGAGGAAAGTCGTTTGCTGCAGATGAGCTAAATAAACGTTTTTTTATAGTATATTCTGTATTGTTTTTCCCTAGATCAGAGACAGTCATATTAAAACACAATAAATAGTGGTCTGTTAGTTCGGGCTTATCAATAATACTGTCAACAGTGATATTCAAACCTTTAGTGATCACCAAGTCCAGGGTGTGGCCATGTTTATGTGTTGGCCCAACAACATGTTGAATAAAGTCAAAATTGTGCAGTAACTGTAGGAAACCCATAGCCACAACATCTGAAACAATGTCAACATACAAATTAGCATCTCCAGTAATCAGAGTTCTGTCATAATTAGTGGAACAGATAGATAAAAGTTCTGATATTTCTGTTAGAAATAAGGCTTTGCTGCACTTTGGAGGTCGATACATACTAATCATAAGCACAGATGATTGACTCTCCAATATGGTGGCCTGGTATTCAAATGATTTAAAACTGCCAAGGTTTGTCAGAGGTTTGAATTTTAAAGTGTCAGAAAAGATATTCGCCAGACCACCTCCTTTTTTCCCTCACGTCCTGAGTGAATGAAACTGTACTTTGGTGGGCATGCTGCAGATAAGAGCACCGCTCCATCAGAACCAAGCCAGGTTTCTGTTAGAAAGATAATATCTAGTTTCTCTTTACAGATGATATCATTTACAGAGGAAGATTTGTTATTAAGTGACCTGATGTTAAGTAGGGCCAAGTTTAGCTTAAGGCATTCAACTATTTGGTTGTTACCTCTACATGGAATGCCTGTTAAATTTGCTGTATTTGTGTGTTTAAAGTCACTCCTTGTCCTGGGAACTCTATTTGAGATAACAGTGGAAATATTGTAAACCTTGTTTTCTACAAGGCTAACTGCAATAGCCTTGGGCCCAGACATGATTTTGGCTATGCATAATGGACCCTGCCTGTCTCAGCAATCAAATGTATTCTCTAGACGTAGGGAAGCCGACAGGACGTTCTTGTTCTTGCAATGGCTCCGTCGAGGGGCGATGGGTGGGGGGCAGGGCACGGTTGGTGGTTGGCGTTTGATTTGGGGGGTGAGTCTAGTCCCCGCTCTAATCAAGTCGTTCATGCTACTGGTGAACTCCAGAAGAGGTATTGGGGACAGGGAAAAAGATGATGATGAGGAGGAGGAAGGTGGTGGAGTTCGATAATCTTCCTCAATGAGAGACTCCTCTGTGTCTCCTTCCTCTTCCAGCATGACCGTGGCTGCAGAGTCGACGTCAGGGGCCGTGGCAATCTCCTCCTGTGGATTTAGGCTGTTATCAGCGGTTGTTTTCAGCACGCTGTCCTTTGTTTTTGTTTCCGAGTCTTCACTATCAGAGAGTTCATTTGTTATGGATGTTTCACCACCATCAGCTGCAGCGGTGGGGGGTGGTGTGAGAGCGTACTCATCTACGCAGAGCCATTCACCTTGGCATTCTTCAGCGGTAGCAGATAACAGAGCATTATCTGTTGTTATGGCAACTTGTGCTCTGGCAGAGGTTGACGAAGACACATTGTAGAAAAGGTTTGACAAACAATTTTGTTCCCAGCTTGTTCAATTTAAGGCCATCCGAAGAAAAAAGGTGCCTTCTATCCCAAAAAAAATTGAAATTGTCAATAAAATGTACAGATTTGTTGGTGCACATAATTGAAAGCCATTTGCTCAGTGCAGACAGTCTACTGAAACGTTCATCGCCGCCTCTTGTAGGTGGTAGTGTGGGCCGCTGATGCACACCTTTACATCAAGTGAGCTGATTTTGCTGAATAAGGCCGTGAAATGTTGTTTTAGGATTTCTGACTGTTTGTCCTCTGTATCACATGTGCCAACGTGCAAGATCAGGGTTTTCACCATTGGGTGTTCAGCGATAAGAGTCAGAATTCTGTCATTCATGTCAGAGACTTTGTCTTTGGGGAAGCATAACACTTTTGCCTTTCTTCTTATCATGCTTTTAACATCTTTAACAGCGGCATCCCCTATGATCAGAAATTCAGGCTCACCATATAGCCTTTCTTCATCCGAGTTACTCTTGGTTCTTACCCTGCTGGGTGAAGAGGATTTGTTTTGTCTGCCATCAGACGGGCATCTGGGGTCCTGGAGCAATGGGGTGAATCTGTTTCCCAGCTGCACAGGACACTCAGCACTCGATGTTTTGGGAGATTTGTTTGTAGATCTACCTTTGGCAGTTTTCCACTGTTGACGCGCAGCACTCGATGTTTTGGGAGATTTGTTTGTAGATCTCCCATTGGCAGTTTTCCACTGTTGAAGGGGGGTAGAAGACGCGGTACCCTGTGTCCGGGGGCATCGATGATGGTGACGCGCGGGTGGTAGCGCAGGCCAGCCGGTCAGATCTGTAATCACAGGGCTCCGAGTTCTGCCAGTTATTCGGCCCTTCAAATCCTTTGGCTTTGCCCCGAGAGTGTTCCATGAGAAAGCCTTGTTCTGGGGTTTCTCGGAAACCACACTAGGTGGCTGCTTGTTGGCATGGTCTTGTCCGTTGCTCTGAGACTGTGGAATTCCATAATGTTGATTCACTTCCACATTCACTCTTAAACGGTGTAATTCCGTTTCCAGCACTGCAATCCTTTGCAGCAATTTTTGATAGTCCTCTGTTGAAAAAGTCGGGTACATCCTGATGCTAATTAGCTTTGGCTATATGCCACGTACCCAGTCACTGGAGGTCGACAAATAGGTCGAAAAATAAAAGGAATAGAGTCCCATGGGTTTATAAATATCCAGGATCCAGGAAAAAAGTAAAAATAAAAAACATGGATATCAGCAGAGGAATGTAAGCATAGGGCAGAGCGAGCAGCAAAAGCGTCCTCACAGTACGAGAGCAGAAGTACGAGTATATGTCATCAGAACAGAGGGAGTGCTCTATGATCATGACACCAGAACCTGCTCTTGCTCGCTCAGCTGCAGCCCGTCAAGACTAATTTATGCTCCGTCCCGCGAAGGTGTCGCGCGCAGAGAACGGCAGACCTCCAAGCTCACAGCGGTCGCATCCGTGACGCGGCGCAGTTGTGAGCTTGTATGTCAGCTGTTCTCGGTTGCGAGATACCATTGTGCGATGAAGTATATATGTGTCACCAGGGCACACACCACTAGCCTACACACAGAGGAGGTTGAATGAAGTGAAACCAGCGAAACCACAAAACAGCAGGTTTGGGGATCTGTTGGGAATTGATTACATGAAACAGTCACCTGTGCGTCCAGTCTCAATGTTTGTAAACAAATAATTGGTCTATTGGTGTTGGGACGCGGTAACACGCCATGCAACAGCCTTTTAGAACAGGAGCATGTGCAGTCACACGCATCCATTTAAACAACCTTACATTCACACCTCAACAAAGTTTATAAAGGCTCCTGACTCACACCAGGTGAATGAACAGAGGAATGAGCCTATAGATGCATATCAACGCTCCATTGTGTGACTGTAGTGTAGTAGGTGTTAAACCACGTAAAACAGCGTCCCACCACTAACTAAATCACCATGACAACACTGACTCAGATGTGTTGAAACTTTAAAGAGAGGAAACGATACTGACAGACCTAAGACACGCACGCGCACACACACACACACACACACACACACACACACACACACACACACACACACACACACACACACACCCCTGAGTACATTTCCTGCACCACTCCCCTCAGGCAGAGAGAGAGAGAGAGAAAGACGTTTGACTGTTAACAACACCTGTGTTTTCACTAACTATACAATATGTTCATAATATTCTCACATAAAGCACAGTCATCAAAAAAATGCTCCAGGCACTTTTCATTAAAGCAAGATATTTTAAATCTCAAAATTAAATCAGATCAATCCTCCTACAACACAGCACAGCACAGCACAACACAGCACAGCACAGCACAGCACAGCACAGCACAGCACAGCACAAAGTTAAGATTCTCCTCTGTGGTTTCAAACCATTGTCTCTGATGAAAAACATCCACACAGTAAACTGTTATCAGCCCCAGCAGATCAGCTACTGCTCCTACATCCACCCACTGCTCCTACATCCACCCAGCTTTGACCTGCTACAGATGTGCCATTTCAAAACTTCACATGTCCTGCCATCGCCAAGACAGTACATTTTCAGGGGATTCCCAGAGCAATAAGCGGGATAAAGAAGGGCATTTAAAATGCTGAATTGTTTTGATGACCACTGCTTTTATGATGCTAATTAATTTGAGCAACTGGTCAAGGACCTCTTCAAATCACCTTTTGCCTCATAATGAGTCAACACACATTATTTTGTTCTCATGTATATGGCTGTCTGTTGAAGGGAAAAACGGGGGTGTGTAGCGACAACTTCTTTTCAGGGGAAAAACAGTGCATTTTTAAGGGCAGAAAAGGGAGGAAAACATGCTTTTTCAGGGCACTTTCAGGGAAAGAACAGTAACGTGTGAAGTTTTGAAGTGGCACATCTGTACATCCAACACTTCTACTGCAATGACCACTGAACATGTATAGAGACATAACACACTATCATTGTCCAGTCAGAACCAGTATAGAGACATAACACACTCTATCATTGTCCAGTCAGAACCAGTATAGAGACATAACAGGTCTTTATATGGCGACAGTTCAACATAAAAACACATCTTCATGTCCATTAAAGACTAAACTAAGTGAAAAAGAGGACTCAGCACAGCAAAGGAACCCAAAGGCATCACCACCATCATCATTTACAACTCTGCATTAACCCTTTGGACATTAGTTTTTTAACCTGAAAATCTCTTGCTTGGTAAAACATCCTCTCATTATTTAACACTTTGGGTATACTTGGCAAAAATAGCAGATCTACAAGCTCATAGAGTGCCGCGCTATGAGCTTGTAGATCTGGAAAAGAATCGTGACAATTTGTGCACATCTTTGAATGTTTATATATTTTTTAAAGCGAACATTTTTAACTCAAATCTTTGCTTCTGGGGGTCCCTGGAACAACATATTTTGAGATGGGGGTCCGCAGCTAAATACATATCATTTTGGGGGTCCTTGACATGAAAGAAGCTTGAGAACCACTGATATTATAGCAACATAAGTGTTTTTTTTTCTTCAAAAGGAGGTTAGGATTTAGAAGACATTTGTAGAATCCCCCCAGAAGCAAAGATTTGATTTAAAATGTTCACTTTAAAATATATATATTCAAATATTTGCACAATAAACTTTACTCCATGACGTCAGGAGGGGGCGTTACCTTCACCGTGGTCCCTTTCACTACTATCCCGTTTTCAATAAGAGTATTTGTACTTAGTACTTAGTTACTTTACACTACTGGTGTTTGCTTTGTTCACCTTCATGTACGCAAAGCACAACAACAACACCATTCATCCTGACAGCAGATTTAACACTAGAGAGACTCCTCTACACAGATCTGTAATGTTTCCTTGTTAGAGTAAAGCTAGCCCTGGTTCAGAGTGTTAGTGATTCTCTCTAACGCTCTGCCAGGCGCTGGGCTCTGCGCTTCTAAAGGAATTCCACTGTCCTGTGAAAATAAACTAAACCATTTCACTACTCACCTAAACAAAGGCTGTTTTGTGGTGTTTTTGAAAGTCTGTTCTCTGAGGTGGGAAGCCTCTCAGCACCACCTTCTCTGAAAAAATGTTTTTGGTTGCTCCACAGCGCCCTCTACAGATCTGGTCGATGGAATTTTCGATTGACCAGATTTTTTCGTCCGGTGAAAAATGTTCTTTTCTGTCTAAAAAGTGTATTATACAGAGTAGGTGGTGCTGAGAGGCTTCCCACCTCTGAGAACAGACATTCAACAACACAAAACAGTCTTTGTTTAGGTGAATAGTGAAATGGTTTAGTTTATTTTCACTACTGTTGAGCACTCGCCGAACCAGGGCTAGTTTCCTTGTTTAGAGTAAAGCCATGACGCCGTGCGGACACGCTGCCACCAACACCACTATAAACACAGACAGACAGACAGACAGACAGACAGACAGACATAAAAGCATAGAAAGAGCATTTAGAACAGATAGACACTCACTCTGTCAATTCACCCACTATGTCTGCACCATGCTGAGAGAGAGAGAGAGAGAGAGAGAGAGAGAGAGAGAGAGAGAGAGAGAGAGAGAGAGAGAGAGAGACAGACAGAGAGACACCGAGAGAGGGTGTGTGTGTGTGTGTGTGTGTGTGTGTGTGTGTGTGTGCGTGCGTGCGTGCGTGCGTGCGTGCGAGCGAGCGAGCGAGCGAGTGAGTGACAGACAGACAGACAGACAGACAGACAGACACCATCAGTAGGAAAAAGTATTTGTTTGGATGAAGTTTTTATATTTAATAATAATATAAAACCTCTTACCTCACATGAACCTCAAGATTGTGTTGATAATGTAGAGTCCACAGTGTTGTGTTGTGTAGTGGTGTGTAGTGGTGTGTAGTTGTTGTGTAGTCACAAAATGGTTGTTACTGTACTTTCATTTCCTCTCTAATGTTCCATATCTGACACACCTCTGGACACTCCATATATGGTCACGGGGGAGGAGATAAAGTGCAGACTGAAGTGCAGTGGTGGAAAACAGTAAATGATCAATACTGTGATATAGAAATACAACAACAAGTACAAGTGAAGTAAGAGTAAAAGTACAAAAGTATTGGTATCAAAATGTACTTAAAGTACCAAAAGTAAAAGTACTAAAATGTTTGAAAATAGCAGATCTACAAGCTCACAACATGTTGCATTGTGATGCGTTGTGAGCTTGTAGATCTGCTATTTTCAAATAGCCTAGGTATAAATAGCCTAGGTATAAAACATACAATAACCACTAAAGTGGTTAATGTATGTTTTATAATGTAATGATTTATATCTACAAAGTAACCAGTAACTAAAGTTCTCAAATAATTGTAGTGGAGTAAAAGTATAATATTTGCCTCTGAGATGTAGTGGAGTAGAAGTAAAAGTATAGACAATTGGAAATACTCCAGTAGAGTAAAAGTACCTCAACATTGTACTTAAGTACAGTACTTGAGTAAATGTACTTCGTTACTTTCCACCACTGATCATGACACATGTTGTCATCCTAAAAACAATAGAATAGAATAAAAAGCTGAGGTCAGGATGTCTAGTTCTATTCTATGTGACTGTGTCGCCCTCTAGTGGACAAACTCTCCTCTCGTCTCCTCTAGGTATATTATTTATAACTATGACGCAGTGACTCAACAAACACTATTTATGTTTATTTATACATTTAATCATTTTATAAAGAGCGTCATCATCATAAGATGATGATTTATATTGTTAATTCCTCCTCCACTCATTGGTTTGTTAGTTTGTTGCTGTTCCATCCGTCATGGACAGCTAGAAGAACTACATTATAAAGGACTACATTTCCCAAACATCAAGTGTCATGCTTCACACAGAACGCCACGTGAACACTTCCGTTTTTACTTCAAAATAAAATACGTGACGTGACAAGCCTCACACACAACGCAACGCGAGCGCTTCCGGTCTTATTTCAAAATACAACAGTTTAATTCTTAAACACTCTATGGTTCTACGACGGTGTCTCACGCCAAAAATAGCAGATCTACAAGCTCACAATGCGTCTCATTGTGAGCTTGTAGATTTATTCATGTATAAAGTGACGTCATGCTCGTTCATCTTATTTTAATGTTTAATAAACAGAGAGTTCCACTTATATTTACTCACTTTGTCCACATGAGGGCGACAAAGACCTTTGAATACAAACAGATGAATGGAGTCAGATGTTTGCAAAGTGATTACAGTCAGTTAGTTAGTTTAGTTAGTTAGTTATTTAATTATTTATGTATTTAGTTTAGTTAGTTAATGATTTAGTTAGTTTATAGTTAGGGAGCAACACTGGTATAGTAGCTAGACTGTATATTATTATTGACTCATTATGTTAACTGTTGTAATAGTTATATACTGTATAAACAGTAGATACTGTATATTATTATTTACTCATTATATTAACTGTTGTAATAGTTATATACTGTATAAACATTAAACTTTAAAGGAAACATGCAGTCTAAATATATAATAAATTACCATTTGTCTAATTCACCACTACTTTCAAAATATAAATAAAATATAAAAAATAAAAAAAAAGGTTCAGTTAGAGTTACCCTAGTTGAACGTTTGAAACCTTGAAAATTGATTAAACATGGCCCACTTAATAGAACCACATTCTTTGCGTGGCTTTTTGATTATCTTGATACGATACGATACGATAATACTTTATTGTCAGTTTGCACTGAAATTTGTCTTGCGACCCAGAAACAGCCATGTATGCAACATATAACAGTACACACATTTGACATGACACAAGAAAACAACAAAATACAAATACATACATAAAGACATGCAAAGACAAGAGCAATGTCCACCACTCAGCCTACCCCTGGCTTATAACTCCTGATTAAGCCTCAATGTCGTCTGATGGACAAAGGACCTCTTCAGTTTGACCTTATTGTATGTAGGAACACTGTATCTCCTTCCTGAAGGCAGCAACCTATATTCTCCATACAAAGCATGGCTAGTGTTTGAAGTGATATTCCTTGCCAACCTTATCATACTGTTATCATACGTAGATGTATAGAGCCTCTGAAGTGGTTTTCCAACAATCTTTGAACAAATGTTCACTTGTTGCAGCAGTTGTGACTTTAAAGCTACAGACAGACATCCATACCAGGTGGTACTACAGTACTGCAGGACACTCATAATAACAGAAGTGAAAAACAAAAGAAGAATCTGTCTACTAGCACCAAAAGATCTCAGACGGCGAAGGAAATAGACTCTTTGTTTTGTCTTCTTACCCACTGATTCAATCTGGTCTTTCCATGACAAAAGGTGGTCTATTACTACTCCTAGGTATGTATACGAACATACCTGGTTGATCTGTTCACTATGAATAGTAATAGGGGATCTGTGTATCTCTAGTGGGGCACCAAAAACAATCTCTTCTGTCTTTTTTGTGTTAATGATAAGAGCGTTGTTATCACTCCATTCCACCACCTTATTTACTCTGTGTTGGTGCAGTCCAGGATCACTGGAACTATCCAAAAGAGAAATCAAAACTGTATCATCAGAGTACTTTAGAATGTATTGGTCTGGCTTGTCAGTGCGACATTCAGACAGACATTTCTCAGTACTACAGCTGTCAGTATAAAGGGTGAACAATACAGCTGAGCTTACACAACCCTGGGGAGCACCAACATTAGTGGTTAATGCTGAGGAGAGGGTTTTGTTCACTTTCACCCTCTGTACTCTGTTAGTAAGGAAGGAAGCATACCAGTGAATTAAGTATGGATTCAGTTCCAACTGTACCATCTTTGACACCAGAATATCAGACTGTATTGTATTGAAGGCTGAAGAGAAGTCTAAGAACAGCACCCTTGCATGATTCTTATTAGACTTATCTAGGTGTTTTGTAATGAAGTGGACCAGTGTGACAACCGCATCCTCTGTACCGCAACCTTTCTTATAAGCAAACTGACAGGGGTCAAATTTGTCTTTAGTTATACTCACAAGATGTTGCAACAGTATTCTTTCCAGTGATTTCATGGTCACTGAAGTAAGAGCTATGGGTCTATAATCCTTATGTTCTTTTGGACATTGGATTTTGGGTAATGGTTTTATGTGTGAGGTTTTCCAACACAGAGGAATTATATGTGTGTCTACAGAGGTTTGAAATATTGGTTGCCACACAGGAGCCAACTCGGATGCAAAGTTTTTGAGGAGAAAAGCACTGCACTCGTCCGGCCCATTAGCTTTCCTTGTGTTAGTACACCGAAACACTTTCCTGACATCCTCTTCAGTGATGATAATTCTGTCTGAGGGGGCAGGTGTTACAGCCTTAAGTATTTCAGTGCACTTAGAGGAATCGCCCAATGATTCGAATCTGGCATAGAAAGTATTTAGGTCATTGGCAAAGCCAAGTTCATTGTCTGTCACAATAGGTTTGGTTGGGGCTGACATTCCTGTCATGGATTTCATAGTATCCCACGCCTTTTTGTGATTTTTAGCTTTGAACGCATCCTCTAGGTGCTGTCTATGTGCCAATTGTGCCTGCCTCATTTTTGTTTTTAGCTTATTTTCTGTCAATTTGAGTGCACCGAAATCTTTGCTTATGAAGGCTGTTTTCCTTTCATTTATTATATTCTTTATGTCCTTGGTCACATATGTTTTATTGTTCGGATAGATTTTAATTTCCTTTGTAGGAACAACCAGCTGTACACAAAAATTAATGTAATCATTTGTAACTGTGGTTATTTCGTCCAATGAACCATCTCTAAAAGTGTCCCAATCTGTACAGTCCAGGCATGCTTTTAGTTGTTCCTTGCTTTCATTTGTCCATGTCCTAACTACTTTCTTCTCCACCTTTCCTCTCTTCAGTTTTGACTTATAAACTGGAGTCATGTACACAACATTATGGTCAGAGGTCAATATAGGCGGGCCTACCTTGGCAACATATGCATCTGGAATGTTCACATAACACTTGTCCAGAATGTTATTTTTCCTAGTCGCATCCTTGACATACTGTACAAATCCTGGCAACACGGTGTCTAGATAACACTGGTTCAAGTCTCCAAGTACGATTGCTGGTGCCTCTGGGTACTGTAGTTGTAGTCCATGTACACAGTCAGCAATGGTTTTTGCTGCCTGTGCTGCTCTTCCTGGCCCTTTAGGAGGCACATAGACTATGAACAGTAGAATGCACCCAAATTCGCGGGGGAGATAGAACGGTCTTAAAGTCATGCCCAGGATTTCCACGTTGGGATCGTCGCATATCCCGAGTTTGACGGAATGGGATCGACACCAGAGATCATTAATGTACACACATACTCCACCGTAACCACTCCCTCCACCTCTGTCCAGTCGCACCAGAGTGAATCCGGGGACCTCATAGAGTGAGTCTAGTTTTGATGGTTTTAACCAGCTTTCAGTGAAACATAACAGTGATGCCTCACGAAATTCGTAGCTGTACCTTGTGTATGTTCTTATCGTGCTGATTTTGTTATCCAAGGATCGCACGTTGGCCAGAACGATAAAGGGGAGCGGGGGGCGGGTGAATCTCCTCCGTAAACGGTTTCGAATTCCCCCTCTTTTTCCTCGTCTCCTCCTCCTCTTTCCTCGGATCAGTTCCACGGGTATGTCATCCAACACCGGCAAGTGGACGTGGCCCGCCGTTGTGTTCGGCTCCGGCGGCCGTAATGCCAGTAGTGCAGCTCGGCTGTACACATGGACGATCCCGGTAGCGCCGTTTTCACGCCAGATGTTTGTCTCGAGCCGAGTCCCCGGTTCTATCGACCAGCACTTTCCACAGAAGTTACAAATGACCAGGATCAGCAGAGCTACCTCTGCGGCTCTCATCTTGGCGACATTGCACATCTTTACATGTGACGACATATAGACACGGACAATACAAATAACTAAACAATAAGGCACACAAGCAAACTCTCAGGTCGCGGTGCAGCCGCCGAGCAGCGCACACGGAAGCAGCGTCACAGCGTCAGCGTGTGATGATGATGATGGACCAATTCATAGAACCACATTCTTTAAAAAAAAGTGCAAACAAAGGTGTTGTGCACAATAACAAAATGTCCCAAAAATATAAAAAAGTTAGTCCTAAGGCTATCATCATATATAATGATTTACTTATATTGACTGTATCGACAGCTGTTTCACTCATCTAATATAACAGTTTATACTTAGGCTGTCGTGAAAGTGTAATATTTAGAGAAATTCTAAGTTTCAAACGCAAATTTTATTTTTTATTTAACCTTTATTTAACCAGTAAAAACACGTTGAGACACAGTCGCAAAAGTAGTGGTGAATTAGACAAATTATTTATTATATATTTAGACTGCATGTTTCCTTTAAAGTTTAATGCACGCAACTGTTTTCGCCAGATTTAATTTCTGCTGTTTCTCATGAGCGTCAGTCGGGCTTCAACAACAAAGCCGTCTGCGCTTTGACAGCGCTCGCCCAGTGTGGGCGGAGCTATCCGTCTAGGACGTGACATAGGACTAGGGGCGCCCCCCGCTCCCCGCCCCCCGCCCCCTGCTACTGAAAAACGGGGGGTAAGAACAAGCCCCCAGAGTTGCTGAGAAACATTGAAGCCGTCACCCCAGTGGCCAAAGCTGGAACTGCAGGCGGGGAGAAATACATGCACGAGCAAAACATACCGAGATATATTTATATATATAGATATAAATATGTAAACATATTATACATACATACATATGCATTTACATATAAATAGGCATATTGAGTGTATTTAATAAATATCTCGCGTTCAATCCTTGACACACGGGCTGCCGTAGAACGCAAAAAGGACACTAGTGCGCATGCTCATAACTCTATGGTGTGTCCAAAAACGACTCAATAATTCTACTTCCGGCAGGCTTCCGGGTGCTTCACTAGAATAAAAAAGAAGGATGGATTACAGGGGCGTGTCCCAGCGTAGTACCGGGGTATTGCACATGCGCAGTGTTATCAGGAAGTGCACGACGGAGTGTTCCAGCAGAGGCGCTACATAAAAACCCCCAGGATCCCTTCTCAGTCAGTCGAGGTGTGTGTTTGTTGTTCTCTCCACTCAGCACCTAAACAGCTGGAGGTTTGTAATTCTAATACACAAGTGGACTAAATGACTTACATAGTTATAAAGAACAACAACAAAGTGACATAAACCCCCATATCCAAGTTATTAATATGCATATCTATCATGTGGTGTTCACAATCAACAAATAAAAATACATTTTGAAGACGAATATAAGTTTTTATACTGTGAGCATATCTAAACGCATAGGCCACACATATATATATATATATATATATATATATATATATATATATATATATATATATATATATATTTTTTTTTTTTTTTTTTTTACCTAATCTCTTCTATGCAGCGACTCCAAATATAGTCTTAACATGTGGGCTACAAATCCAATAAAGTAGCCTACACTAGTTGTCATACTCTGTATGTAGTTCCAAATGCAATTTCGGAGCAATAACATTTTCCTATTTAAAAGTATTTCTATTTATATGTATGGTCATGGTTATTGTGTAATTAAAAACAATGCTGTTTATTACCACACTACAGCACATCTGAATCTCGAGCACTTACATTTGCACAAAATACCTGACAGTAAAGCATCAGTAGATGAGAATTTTAATGATTTCTATAACTTTGGGCTAATATTCATTCAGTGATATGCCACACAATTGTGCCTATTATGGCACTAAATAGGCCTACTTGTTTTGGCCATATTAACATTTAATTTCAGCAAATAAAGATCTTCAGCAGGTCTCCGTGGCTACTGAAGTGACACAAAACAAACACTACCTTTTAAGGGTCACACGCTGCCATCTACTGAGCCTTTTTGTATGTTCAGGCAGGATTTTACTGCGCATGTGCAATACCCCGGTACTACACTGGGACACGCCCCTGTAATCCATCCTTCTTTTTTATTCTAGGTGCTTCACAAGGAATTTAGAAATGAAGGAAGGGACAGCCTAGGGGGCGGGCCGACGCCATTGCTTGCATGGCAGACGCCATTGATGCTCATGGGAGGCAAAACTGGAACAGGAAGTTAGGTGAAATACTATGAAGTCTATGGCAGACAGCTGGACCAGCTTGTGAACAAACACTATTTCTGACCGATTGTGTCCTTTGTCAGATAATCGGCTCAGGAATATAAAAGAAGACATATTACAGGTTTTTATCCAATCAATTCGGATTTTTTTAGCACGCTGTATAATTTTATTGAGGCATCTAAACAGTGGAATGTATCGGCCATAGACTGTACAAAAATCCTCTCCGGCAGTGTTGCCAGATTGTGAGAGGGAAATAAGCAACTAGGTCTAGGAAAACAAGCCCAAAAGAAGCACCGGGGGCCAGGGGATGGGGAGATGGAGCAGGGACCCCCTACCCTACCTCGACCCCTACCCTACCTCGACCCCCCCCCCCTTCGTAGGGGGGGGGGGGGGTATATTGTATAATTATGTATATAATTGTGTTTCATAAACATACATGTTATTGTGCATCAATTCTATTAACAATAATAGACAGATTAATATATTCATGCTTTTATATTTAACATACATGTACAGGGTACAGTGAGTAGGGTGGCCGCACTGCCATTTATAAACATACCTTATTAACCGAGAACAACAATCTGTGAATTGCACAATAATCATGTATACAAGCTATTCAAAATGGACAGAATCATTTATAGATATCATAATTTATTTAATACATAAATGTGGAAAATGTTTTAAAAAGATATATGAAGACAAATGGATATTTAAAAACATATATATATATATCAAATATTTGTATATATATATATATATATGTATATATAATTTATTTTTATTTTTATTGTCTAATCAAGCAACAATTTCGCAGACCCCCTGCAGTACCTCGTGGACCCCCTAGGCTGGTACTTTCAGATGGGGGTTAGGGACAAATACATATTAATTTGAGGGTTCATGACATAAACATAAGAACCACTGGTTAAAATAATTTTAAAATTGTGAAGCCCAAGTCCAGATAATCAACTACACTTTAGAAAAAAGCCCATAAAACCGCAACCCGCAACTACCAATGTTTACAAGCAACTTCACAGAAAAATAAGCCCAAAGTCGCTTATAATAAGTGGACATGGCAACACTGGTTTCTGTCTCGGCAGTATCGCCTACTTTGTGCCCTTTAGACAGCTCAATAAACTTATAGGCCTACAGTGGACACATCGAAAAGCAACACAGCAGAAAACAATGTGTTATATGTCTTCTTTTATTTGCCAGAAGCGATTACTTAACAAAGGTCTCAGTCATTCATAGATATTTTTTGTTCATAAGCTGGTCCACCGTCTCTCGTCCACTTCAATGCATTCCACCGAAGTCACGGCTGCAGTCTGCCTCCCATGGTGCGACGAATCTGCCGACTGGAATTGCATGGTAGCGAAAATGACGTAGATGACCCTACCTTCTTTAAATATATCTTGGTGCTTCACTAGAATAAAAAAGAAGGATGGATTACAGGGGCGTGTCCCAGCGTAGTACCGGGGTATTGCACATGCGCAGTAAAATCCTGCCTGAACATACAAAAAGGCTCAGTAGATGGCAGCGTGTGACCCTTAAACGGTAGTGTTTGTTTTGTGTCACTTCAGTAGCCACAGAGACCTACTGAAGATCTTTATTTGCTGAAATTAAATGTTAATATGGCCAAAACAAGTAGGCCTATTTAGTGCCATAATAGGCACAATTGTGTGGCATGTCACTGAATGAATATTAGCCCAAACTTGGATATGGGGGTTTATGTCACTTTGTTGTTGTTCTTTATAACTATGTAAGTCATTTAGTCCACTTGTGTATTAGAATTACAAACCTCCAGCTGTTTAGGTGCTGAGTGGAGAGAACAACAAACACACACCTCGACCGAATGAGAAGGGATCCTGGGGGGTTTTATGTAGCGCCTCTGCTGGAACACTCCGTCGTGCACTTCCTGATAACACTGCGCATGTGCAATACCCCGGTACTACGCTGGGACACGCCCCTGTAATCCATCCTTCTTTATCTATTCTAGGTGCTTCAAAACGCCAGTGAGCACATTCATTGAAATGATAGCTGGGGGCGGGGCAATCCGCCCTCTAGTTATATTATACATAGACATATAAAGGTAGACGCCTCCTTCGGCTCTGAAGCGTTCGTATCGCGAACGGTCTTCTTACCCCTTGTTCTTTCAGTAGCGGGGGTCGGGGGGGCGGGGGGCGCTAAATAAAGGTTAAATAAAAAATAAAATTTGCATTTGAAACTTAGAATTTCTCTAAATATTACACATGATGATAGCCTTAGGACTAGGCTTTTTGATATTTTTGGGACATTTTGTTATTTTGCAAAACACCTTTGTTTGCACAACACCTTTGTACAACGAAGTATAAACATTTTTTTTAAAGAATGCGGTTCTATGAATTGGTCCATCATCATCAAAAATATAAAAAAGTTAGTCCTATCATCATATATAATGATTTACTTATATTGACTGTATCGACAGCTGTTTCACTCATCTAATATAACAGTTTATACTTAGGCTGTCGTGAAAGTGTAATATTTAGAGAAATTCTAAGTTTCAAACGCAATTTTTATTTTTTTATTTAACCTTTATTTAGCGCCCCCCGCCCCCCGCTCCCCGCCCCCCCCGACCCCCGCTACTGAAAGAACAGGGGGTAAGAAGACCGTTCGCGTTGTCAACGAGCGTCAGTGCGGCTGCAGAGTTCATGTGCAACCTCTTCCAGAGAGAGATAGAGACACTAGAAACTCTGCTGGAGACACAAAACAAACTGCTGGACGTGATGCTACAGCCACACATCAAACTACACAGAGCAGGTTGGTTCATGCTTCGCCACAAACAAGGGAATGAACTCTTTCTCATGCTATTCAACAAAAATGTGGAATGCCCTACCCAAAGGAGTGTAAAACCCTACTCACTTTCAAAACTGCCCTAAAGATTCACTTTCAGGAGGCTGCAATTCCAAATTGGCCCCTGTCAAAGTCTTAACCCCCCCCCCCCTCCCCTCCTCCTAAAACTGTCTATTGTACATATTTCTTGTTTTTCATACCAGTAACCTGTAAGCTGAATGTATGACGTTCTGCATAGTAGTGTATATTTGTATGTCTTCTTAAATGTCATCATGATTTGAGTGCACAGGGATCGCATTTTAAATAAGCCAAGTGCTTTTATGAGCGATCCAGTTTAGAGGACCTTGTATTGTGCATTGTACTTCCATGTTCTTTTACCATGTCTTTCTAAATAAAGTATTCAATCAATATTCAATACATACATTCGACACGAGCTTTAGCTAAGCTGCTAGCTCAACCACTTGATTGATTGATTGAATACTTTATTAGCAGTTTAAACCAACAATAAAAGCTAAGGAAAGTACAGTTCAATACAAGGTCTGCTAAGAGGATTTTAAACCCAAGAAAGCCTATTGCTTGTTTCCATTAGGGTCCTTTGTACTCAAATAATCAAAGCATAAAATGGCAGACAAATATACAGTACTATGAAAAACTTCATATATCATATAAACTGTTAGAAATCAAAAAGCAAAATATGTACAGTAAACAGTTCGGGGAGGGGGGGGGGGTGTAGGCTTTGACCTGGGGGGGGCAGTTTTGAATTGCAATCACCTCTAAATGCTCTCTTAGAGCGGTATTTATTTATTTATTTATTTATTTATTTATAAGGATCCCCATTAGCTGTGCCCTGAAGCACCGCTAGTCTTCCTGGGGTCCGCATCTAAAAACAATACATTTTACAAACATGTGTCATACATTTAAAAACAAATTACAAAAAAGGAAAAAACAAAACAAAAACAAAAAGCAACAAACAGAAACAAATCATAAACATAAAAAGAAAAAATATATGTATTCGGCTATGTGATCCATTCACATTGTGCTATGGAACACATAAGATTAATTAAAAACAGTTTAAAAAAATATATATATGTATATATATATCTAGTAGCCTACATTTCATCACAAGTATGTTCCAAGGTGTTTTTTTATAAGGTATTGAAGGAGAGCAGGGATTTAAACTCCTTTATGACTGTTGGTAGGGTGTTCCACATTTTTGTGGCATAGCAGGAGAACAAATATAATCCCCTGTTTGAGCCAAATCTGGGTTGAATGTGATTAGTGGAGCTCCCTCTGGTGTTGTGATTGTGGACGTCATTGACCTTTGTGAAGTATTTTGACAGGTACATGTATGGAGTCAGAACAGTCTCATAATGAGTGAATGCACAAGTCCTAATGAGTGAATGCACAAGTCTTGGTTTGTATTCACACACTCTTGGTTTGTATTCACACACTAGATTTTTGAATGAACAAGTTCTGGTTTGCATGTGTTTTTTTGGTTCAGCACTACAAATGCGATGCTTTGCGTTCGTGTTTCAAGTCCACAGGTTCGTGTTTCAAGTCCACAGCTTTAAATCCACAGTCTGTGTATTAAATTCACAGTTTGTATTTTGTGTTTCTAATCCACAGCTCTAAATCCACAGTTTGTATATTAAAGTCACATTTATATTTTGTGTTTGAATTCCACAGTTTAAAATTCACAGTTTGTATTTTAAAGTCACATTCCAGATGCTCTGCTTCACAAATATAATTCTCTATTTATCTCCAAAACACTCAATTTACAAACACAAATCGGTTGGTGTGCATTTGCACACTGCTTCTCTGTGGTGGATCTCCTCTGTGCACGCACAAATCTTTTTGAGACTGACCTGATGGTGGGCGTAGACGAACGTCGTCATTGGCTGATAAATCTGTCAATCAAAATCATGATTCTGATTGACAGGTTCATCAGCCAATGAGACGGGTTCGCTTTCAGCCAATCATAAGTGCTCTTACGTTTCTGGAGTGGACATATATCTCAACACTGTCCAATATGTTGTGAACTTACTTGAGGCAACATCATAATGAGATGCCGGGTGTGTCAAATATGAGCTTTTAGTTTTAGGAAAGCTTCCAAATAAAAATAAAATTGTCTAGAACATTGTACTGCAGTGTTGTTGTTCAAGGGACTTTAAGAAGTATTAAACACTTGCAAGGTTAGCTTTTTTTCCTTCTACATGTTTCATGTCACAGAGTCCACCCTTGACTTTAGACCATGGACGTTTTCAAACAAGCCTGTCCTGGTAAGCGATTGCTAGTGCTGATAATTAAACATTTATAAGTCATACAGTAGTGATGGGGAATTTAAATGTCATGAAATGGAACTTCACTTGCTATTCACTCTGAGCATTATCGTTCACCATTGTATTTCATTGTATATCGTTCAACATTGTTTTTCCTTTTATAGTCTGTGTGAACTCTTCCATCCACTTGACTTAGAATGACAAAATATAGTGCTCAGTGTGCCCCGTTACTTGAACTGACACAGCTATGACCAGGCCAGTGGTGACTAGATTTAAATTCCTGGTGTCCATTTAGTTCATAGAAAAGTTCTATAAAGTTTAATGCTCTATAACTTGTGAAACACCCAATTCACACCCAGAGAGAACCCAGATCTGCTTATACAATTTTGTCTGCTCATTCATTTCAAGAAATTGGTACTGAAGATCTGAGAACCCTGTAACTGAACACTAATGATTACCATGTGGATATAAAGCTTTTTAACACATGAACAAAATCAACACTGATGACTTAAACGTGTAGGACAGGTATGAAACAAGTACGATAAGTAAACGTTTTCCAATTGACGTGAGCAGTAGTTTCATAGGTGCACGGCCAGGATTGTAAACATCTAATCACATGGATTTATAGACGGGGGGCAATGTAAAGGGAATGACCTCACTCCCCTAGTTTCATTACTTCCAACTTCACTGTTAATCTTGGATGAAATTGGTATCCCAACCTGAGAATGCTATTTTTTACTTAAGAGCTGCAGCGACAGAACTGTTACTGAATAAATACCATCAATATAATAATTTGGGAATATACCGTACATATTAACCAGCTTCGCTTACACCTCCTTTAATCTGTCCATTGCTTTGGGACTGGCAGGTGGAACATTATAGGACAAAGTTTAACACCAACCTTTATTGAAATTATATGGTATACACCTTAACAATTGCAGTTATAAAGCTGCATTTTTCAAGTTCACTGATCCAGACCAAGTTTCAAGGTTGTGCTTTGTGTAGAGGTACTTAAGAGTTTGTGTGTAGGTACATAAGAGTAAAACGTATTTTTGTTTGGCTTCCTTCAGACAATGCAGCAGCATAGATAACAAGAGTGACTTGTGTACACAAGAGTGTCTCAATTTAAATAGGGGTTTTGACTGTTCAGTATACACTATTGCTACGGCCCTTTAAAAAAATAAAAAAAAATAAAAAATATTTTAAACACAAAATGCAGCAAGTGTTTTTATACACCACAAAATCATGCTGAATATTGTTGCTGTAGTACCCCAACAGTCTATTTGGGGTGTTTGCATTTGAATAATCTAGGTAGCTACCTCAAAGGTTTGACTGTATTGGGTAACACTTCCTGTACCCTGCTAATAAACAACACATTACCTTTAACTGTCAGTGAATGTACCATTCGGAGATACTGACCCGGACAACATTTTAAATTCAAGGGAATAGAACTTTACAGAAGGTTTTTTTTTTTCTCTCTCTTTTTTTTTTACACAAATGAATTCCCTTTTAAATTCAAATGAAATATTAAAAAAATGAAATGAAAATAAATGACAAACAAATATATGACAAGGCTTAAAAACCTTTTAGAATGAACTTAAACCACAATAGGCCTACCCAAATAACCCAAATACTCATGCATGTGCAAAAACAAACTGTTTTTTCCCCAAATAAAACACTTGACCAAAACTAAATGATATACCTAGAAAAAAAAAATACACACACACACACACACGTCATGTATCAAAATTGCAACAAATCAAGTAGTTAAAAAAAAAACAAGAAATGACTAAAGTCATAATTTAGCCGCGAGCGGCAGGCTTTTTTTGCCCCAATCTGCCGTTGAGAAATTGAAATGAAAAAAAAAAATGAAAAAAAAAAACTTTTTGAAAAAACATAAAAAAAAAAAAAAAACTTAAAAAACAAGAAATGACTAAAGTCATAATATAGCCGCTAGCGGCAGGCTTTTTTTGGCCCAATCTGCAGCACAAAATGTAATGTGGTCTTTAAAATGAAATCTCAGCCATTCCAATGCAACCAAAATTGCTCCACAGAGAGGTTCATCGGTTGGCTACCAATATAAAGGATGTGTGTGTGTGTGTGTGTGTGTGTGTGTGTGTGTGTGTGTGTGTGTGTGTGTGTGTGTGTGTGTGTGTGTGTGTGTGTGTGTCGGCGATGCAGTGATTGCTGAGCAGCAGATGTGAAAGTGTAGACTCAGAGACGTGGAAGTGGGTTGCTTTCATCTTCATCACTTACCGGCATCATTTTATTGAGTTGATCTTGTCATCATTACTCTGTGTCAATGAGTGGACGTTGGTTATGTGTTTGAGATGATGTCATATGTTTATTTTAAGGGTCATGGTAAAATGCAGTCCATATTATGTCTGTAATTGACTATGCATTAAATACTTTTGCGACTGTACTCAGTTGTGTCCTTAACATTATAATAGAGATATGAAATGACTGTTATTGAATGCAATGACGCTGGGAACTGGTAGTCCATTGCTTGGATTGTGAGTTTTTACTGTAAGTTCAAATAGTCTTTTTATGTGCATTGTATTTCACATTTCATATATCCACATATTTGGCTTAGTGTTTCACCAATAATTGGGTGCATACAAAATGAATGGAATTTCACTGCTGCAGTTGAAGGTATGTGACTATATAGAGCTAATGCGTCTTTGTAAGATGAAGTGAAAAGGGCTGCCAACAGTCCTGGATCCTGCAGGAGTCTCCTGACAATGTGCTGGCTTGTCATTTGTCCTGGATTTGGGATTGAACTCCCAAAATTCACCAGAACACAGGAAATTACATTTACTATGTTCTTTTCAAAAAGATCTTGAAAAGAAAAAGTTAAAGAATATTTGGAATATATATATATATATATATATATATATATATATATACATACATACATACATACATACATACATACATACATACATACGAGCAGTAGCACAGACTAGTACATTGGCTATTTGAAAATAGCAGATCTACATGCTCGCAAAGTGTTGCATTCACGACGCTTTTTGAGCTTGTAGATCGGCTATTTTCAAAAAGATCTTCAAAAGAAAACGTTAAATAATATTTGGAATATATATATATATATATATATATATATATATATATATATATATATATATATATATATATATATATTTATATATATATATATATATTCTGTCAGTCATTGTACGTATATTAGAATGAATTGATTACTGCCATAAAGTAATGATACAGCACTATTGTTACAACTTGTGCAACTTTTATTTCAACTTAACCACAACAACAACATCATTATGTGCATGCAAATATGCACTGAAGGGCAGAGCAGATCAGGTTTTTTTGCCCTCGAGTCCGAGTCCTTTCATTTTGAGTATCTGCCGATACCGAGTCCCGATCCGATACTTTCATGTTTTTATTCAAATATTCTGAGATTATTATTTATGCATGTATAATTTATTTTGTAGCAATAAAAGACAATATGTCTCAAAACACGAGTATTGCCAACAAAAGAAATATTAATTAAAGAAATGAAGACAAATACAGAATCTCTGAACATTGGCTAGCAGTTATTGCACATAGCGAAAATACAATAATAATATTAGACCATTGTCATTCAGGATGGAAAATAAAGTTGTCATCTTGGGGAGAAGTGGAACTTAGAAGTCATTTAAGTTTAGTGTGAGGGAGAGGGTCTACTCTGATTACTACAGCAGGGGTCCCCAAGGTGTTTTAGGTCAAGGACCCCTTAGCTAAGAGAGAGATGAAGCAGGGACCCCCACTACATATTGTATACAATTTGTGTTGCAGATTAAACCTTTTCATAGATGTCATAGATAGCTCCATAGACTTATTTAACAGCAGTGTCATCAGTGTATTTATCAGACATGGCAAACTCTCAGCACTTAGTAAAGTTGACCCTAGGCTCTGTACTTGGTCTGCTCTTTTCCCCTCTACACTATACCTCTTCTAAAGTTCTCCTCATAATATAGGGATATTAGGGTTCATGTGGTTAATGTAAATAAAAGAAACAGGTCCTATCACAAAGATTTGGAGAACCCCCTGTAGTAACTCTGAGGACCCCCTGTCGAAGACCCCTGCTCTACAGGGAATTACTTGATATATACACTACAGAAAACATTCAGTTTGATATCACACACACACACACACACACACACACACACACACACACACACACACACTCCTGTGCTGCAGGACGGCCGTGATGTGTGTGTGTGTGAGTGAGTGAGTGAGTGAGTGAGAGAGGAGGCGGGTGCTGCGAGTGACGTAACGGCCGTCCATTGGCTTTAAAGTAGTGTCTCCCCAAGTCCCCATTGGCTGTAAAGTAGTGAAGGACAGCCAGGACAGCCAATAGACAAATAGGTGTCCCGAAAACATGTCGAAAACATGTCGTGTCGCGAGTGACGATGTCTGAGGCTGTCTGTAGAGCCGCCGCGCTGCTAGCGGCTAAAAATATATATGTCCTTTTGAATATGATTTGACATTCATATTATTAGCAGCTGTATTGTGTGTGTGTGTCCCCCCAACTACTCAAGTTAAAGTATCAATACTGCAATGTAGAAGAACTCTGCCAAAAAATGGCATACCTCAATATGACATTTTGCGGCTATATTATGACTTTGTCATGTCTTGTTTTTGTATAGTGCTGTAACATGTTATGGCCTAATCACTGTCATTCAAGCATAAATGTCTTAACATTAAAATAAAAATAAGTAACCGGTATAGGACTAGGCTACCTATTGTGGTACAAAACAAGTCCTTCTGCAGTGAATTACAACATTAGGATTGTGCAGAATTCAAGAAGCTTTATTTGTTACTGACTCATAAAGATACAAGCAGCGAAATGTTGTTGGAACTTGTACCACAGATGGTTCTACATATAATTGATATAATGAAGAAAAGAAAATATTAAGCAAGAAAATAAAATGGACAAT
Organism: Gymnoscopelus microlampas; assembly: GCF_963454915.1. Taxonomy (NCBI): domain Eukaryota; kingdom Metazoa; phylum Chordata; class Actinopteri; order Myctophiformes; family Myctophidae; genus Gymnoscopelus; species Gymnoscopelus microlampas. Next base: position 746,047 of record NC_139950.1, on the reverse strand, counting down.
AATAACTAAATAAAAATAGCCTACAGATATATACAGTTTTAGGAATACTCTGGGACTTGTCTTAGACAGGCATGTCATCAGTGGTGTAAAGTAACTACATGTACTCAAGTACTGTATTTAAGTACAATTTTGAGGTATTTTTCACTTTACTGTGGTATTTCCAGTTTTCAGTACTTGTACTTCTACTCCACTACATCTCAGAGGCAAATATTGTACTTTTGCTCCACTACAATTATTTGAAAACTTGAGTTACTAGTTACTTTGCAGATATAAATTATTACATTATAAAACATACATTAACCACTTTAGCCCTATTTTATACCAAGGCTATTTGAAAATAGCTGATCTAGATCTGCTATTTTCAAACATTTGTGTACTTTTACTTTTGGTACTTTAAATACATTTGGATACCAACACTTTTGTACTTTTACTCATGTAAATTTTGAATTGCGGACTTTTACTTGTAACAGAGTACTTCTACATTGCAGTATTAATACTTTTACTCAAGTAAAACATTTGAGTACTTCCACTGCTCCTCAGAGTTAAATCAACACTGAAGCCCTGCGGCTGTTGTAAGTCACAGATGATTAGAAGATTCTCCGCTGGCCGACTTTTTATGACTTAATGACTTTATGACTCTCAGCCTCTCACTCTGTCCTCTCACTATTACGGTTAGCATAGCATGTTGCTAACACATCAACAAAGCAACCACAAACTTTTCGCTGGAGCTGGTGTGTGTGTGTGAGAGAGAGAGAGAGAGAGAGAGAGAGAGAGAGAGAGAGAGAGAGAGAGAGAGAAAGAGAGCGTGCGCGCGCGCGTGTGTGTGTGTGTGTGTGTGTGTGTGTGTGTGAGAGAGAGAGAGAGAGAGAGGGACTTGGGAGAGGGACAGATGGAGACGGAGGGGGGGGGGTGCTGCGAGGGGAGGCGGGTGCTGTGAATGACGGCCGTCCATGGGCTTTAAAGTAGTGTCTCCCCATTGGCTGTAAAGTAGTGAAGGACAGCCAGGACAGACAATAGACAAATAGGTGTCCCGAAAACATGTCGAAAACATGTCGTGTCGCGAGTGACGATGTCTGAGGCTGTCTGTAGAGCCGCAGCGCTTTCAGCTCACGGCTAAAAAAGATCTGTTCCCCATCACTCTCCCTGACTTTTACTTCACCTTTCTTTAACCCTCATTTAATTAAAGCTGCAAAAATAACACTTTAACCATGAACTTAACCCATAATAACCGTGAACTTGACAGTAACTTTAAACCATTAACACACTGTGGGCCCACACACCCACGCACATCCACCCCACGTTGCAGGCCTGCGAGGCGTTCCGGCGATGCGGTGATTCTGGTCCTCAGTAACTCCAACAGATAGTTCTTTGTTGACACAGTACTTGCAGAGTCTTCAAACAGTACTTGCAATGGAAAACATTTCTCTGATACAGTACTTGCAATGGAAAACATTTCAAACGGCAACAGAGCTGGACTCTCTGTCCAGAACAGTCTTTTCCAAGCAGATGTCTCGATAATGGCGTAGTTCTCCGGCCAGTTGACCACACGCTCCGCTGGCAAACACTGACACACTTGTACCCAACAATGTACTGAGGCCTTTTTACATTTCTTATTTCTCCAAATACATTCTTCTCAGTCCTTCCTCTCTCTACCTTCTTCCGCTCTCTCCCACGGGCAATTGTTACTCTGGAACCCCTCGCATCCAATCCACTGCACCCACTCATACAACATAAAACCACTCCGTAGTCTTTGCTTAGTTAACGTTTTATATTAAATATGAAAACCAAATACCTTAGACCTGTTTGACTCCTTATCAAAACCTAATATGAATAGATAACTCTGCTAACCACTTTAAAAAGAAAATACATCACTTTCAAGTTTACTGGCATTAGTTTGTTTTTTCTCTCTCTTAATTACTATATTAATAAGTCTGAAACTAATTTATGTTAACCCTTTACTCTCCTCATTGATCAAATTATTACAGCATGTGAAAGAAGACACTGAAACAGCCAGTCCTGGTTGGTGGAGTTCAGAGTAGCTTGATACCAGGAGTGGCAAAGATCAGTGACACGGCTCATTTCTTCTTCAGTAAGATCTGCTTTCTTGAGCTACAACAGGGACACATCACAAAAGGGGACCAAATTTATTTAGGTAGAAAGTTGCCTCCAGGAGGCATTCCACAAAAAGGGCAAAAGTTGAATTTCAAATAGTCAACATTTGGAGTACATCAGAGGGACACACAAAGCTTGTTAAAATTTGCCAACACTGACCAATTCACTTATCCGTTTGATGCATGTGATGACAAACATGGTGTAAAACTCTGTGTAAGACATGCTAAATTGTAACCGTTACCCACCAAACCAATAGTTTCACGATGGTCAAGATCAGCAACATCCAGAGCTGCTGCTGCAGTTTCGGTTCCACCCCTGGTCAACAGTGTCACGACAGCGAAACTGAGTGTGAGACTAGCCGAATGTCAAAAGAAAATGTAAAAACAAAGGGGAGATGGCAGTGCCCCATTTAATGGCAGTATATGGCATGAACACTAGGCACAAAACGACAGGATATTGGATATAGTTTCATTAAGTAGGGTGCATATACCGTCATACAAAATAGGATACCAGGTAAACATCAAACATAGGAAGTGTGTGCGCCAACATACCAACCTTAATTAATACTGAAGCCAGTCTTCAGCTTCTGCATGGCAATTGACAAACATGTCGATTGACGTCTTCACCATTCATGTTGTCGGAACAACTGACATGAAGGTCCTGAGAATTCAGCTCCTCTTGGAACTGAAGGTGCTGGCAATTCCTCTCCACTTCTGGTCCTGGCTGCTTCCCTAGGCAGCCCAAATAAAAAATGTAAAATCATAACTCATTTTCATGACTATTTCAAAATAAGTCCTTGCTTGTCCAGCTGGTCCCAAGCAAGCTGGTCGCAAGAAATATTTATCTGTAGATAACATTGTCAAATACAGTAATGACATTATTAATTTAAAGTGTGTTTGTGCAGTGTACATAAAGTACATGTGCCAACATGTACAAACACATCTTTTTATCTGAATCTATAGTCAAAACGTCTTACCATTTGTTATGTATTTGAGCCCTGGCACTACTGTTATATTGGCAGCTCACTGTTCCTTTAAGAGAGGTTGTTACGTCATCATTGGCGGACCGTGTCTGTATTGCAAAGCGCGCTGAATAAGTAAACAATGGATAAACTCTCTAACACTGTTTGACTCATTATTATACTGTTTATGTAAGTGGACATACATAACAGAACTGGCGACGAAGTTATACGGACTCTTAACGTGCAACAAATGGACTATTAAAAAAAAAAAAAAGACGAAGAAAAAAGAAACCTGTGGATACTGCGCGACGAACGGCGCTATTGATAAACGGATCAAGGTAAAATAAGTGGATTAAAACTCCGCGAAAATGGCTGGACTTGTGGGACATATGGACAGTTTTGATAGTACAGCTGAAGATTGGATATCCTACATGGAAAGAGTTGAACAGTATTGTGTGGCTAACGAAATAGCAGAGGACAGACGAGTTGCTGTGCTACTAAGTGTTATGGGAGCTAAAACGTACAACTTGCTCCGCAGTCTCATTGCCCCCATCAAACCAGCTGCCAAAACCTTTACTGAAATCACAGAAATTCTAAAGAAGCATTTGAATCCAACGCCATTGCTGATAGCAGAACGTTTTCGATTTCACAAAAGAAATCAATCACAGTCTGAGACCATATCGGAGTACATTGCAGAGCTCCGGAGGCTAACAGAGCATTGTCAGTTTGGGGAAGGGCTATCGGACGCTCTGAGAGACAGATTTGTATGCGGGATGCACAACGAAGGCATCCAGAAACGTCTTCTGACTGAAGACAAACTAACACTAGCTCGTGCATTGGAAATAGCCATATCAATGGAAACAGCAACAAAGGATGCAAGTGAGTTACAAGGCAAACACAATGAAGCAAGATCAGTGCACAAGTTCCAAACAAACCAACGCAATGAGAAAACACAGCCTTGCTTCAGATGTGGGAAAAAGTCACATGACCCTGCAGATTGTTGGTTCAAGGATAAAGACTGCAGGCAGTGCAACAGAAGAGGACACATACAGAAAATGTGCAAATCAAGGTACAGTGATAGACAAGGGAAGAGAACAGGAAAGGGCAGCCAAAAAGTGCATGAAGTAACAGAGACAGACTCAGAGGATTCAAATGAAGAGAATTTGGCCTGTCTTGATTTATACTCCACAGAAGATGATGACAGTGAAGTCATATGGCTGACACCTAAAGTTAATGGAGTGCCATTCAAAATGGAACTGGATACTGGATCTGCACTGTCTATCATATCCTTACAAGACTACAAGGAGCATTTCCCTAAACTGAAACTGAAACACACCAGTGTGAGACTGAAAACATACACAGGTGAGCGGATCACTCCACTGGGAAAACTGAAGGTGAAAGTGACATATGAGGGCCAAATGCGCAACCTTGAGTTGTATGTACTTAAGTATGGAGGTGTGCCATTATTCGGACGACAGTGGTTGAGGCACATCCGTCTGAACTGGCATGACATAAAGGCGATGCAAATCGCCACCAAGGAGAAAAATCTGTGTGCAGACGTGCAACTGACACAGATAATGGATAAACATGCTGAAGTGTTCAGAGAGGGCATTGGTACCCTAAAACACATCAAGGCACGGATTGAGCTTGAGAACGATGCAACGCCAAAATTTCACAAGGCTTGTCCTGTCCCATATGCCTTACGCCCCAAAGTGGAAGCCGAGCTCCAACACCTAGTGGACCAAGGAATATTATCCAAGGTGGATTGGGCTGAGTGGGCAACGCCTATAGTACCTGTGGGCAAAAAGACAACTGACAAAGTAAGGATTTGTGGGGATTTTAAAGTGACATTGAATCCTGTAATACATGCAGAGCAGTACCCACTCCCACGTATAGATGATATTTTCACATCCTTGTCACACGGTGAGCGTTTCTCAAAAATTGACCTTGCACAGGCCTATCTACAAATGGAAATGGAAGAGTCTTCACAGAAATATCTGACCATAAATACGCACAAGGGCCTGTACCAGTATAGTAGACTAGTGTTTGGCATTACTAGTGCCCCAGCAATTTGGCAGCGGGCCATGGACCAGGTGTTGCAAGGAATACCTGGCACTCAGTGTTACTTAGATGACATTATTGTGACTGGCCCAGATACTACCACTCATTTAGCAAACCTAGAGGCTGTTCTAACAAGGCTGGAGGAATATGGCCTGAGAGCTAATAGGAAGAAATGTGAGTTCTTCCAAGCCTCCATTGAGTACTGCGGACACAAAATTGACAGACATGGCCTTCACAAGACACAGGACAAGATTGATGCCATTCTGAATGCTCCACAGCCTGAGAATGTGAGCCAATGTCGCTCATTTCTAGGTTTAATTAACTACTATCATCGCTTCTTGCCAAATCTCTCAACTGTGTTACACCCACTGAATGCACTGCTGAAAAAGGACACCAAATGGAGGTGGACCAGGGAGTGTGCACAGGCGTTCACAGCAGCAAAGAAACTGATAACCTCCGATGAAGTGTTGACGCACTATGACCCATGCCTTCCTCTGCGCCTGGCTTGCGATGCGTCACCATATGGCATAGGGGCTGTATTATCACATAGGATGCCTGATGGCTCAGAGAGACCAATTGCTTTTGCTTCTCGGTCCTTAACATCTGCTGAATGCAATTATGCACAAATTGACAGAGAAGCTTTGAGCTTGGTATGGGGTGTGAAAAAGTTTAATCAGTACCTCTATGGACAACGTTTCACTTTGATTACTGATCACCAGCCGCTAATATCCATCTTTAGTCCCCAAAAAGGTGTTCCCGCCATGGCAGCGGCACGCATACAGAGATGGGCTTTATTCTTAGGAGCGCACACGTACACAATTGAATATAAAAGTACTAAGCTCCATGGAAATGCTGATGGACTGTCCCGGCTTCCACAAGTGAAGTCTGAAAAAGCTACTGATCCTGCTGTCGTGCTACACATGTCACAGATAGAACCTCTGCCTGTTACTAGTGCGCAGGTACAAAGAGAGACAAGAAATGACCCTGTTCTAGCTAAGGTCTATGATTTGACAGTGAATGGATGGCCAGCACACGGGGATGCCCAACTTCCGGAGTACGCTAAACGACAACATCAACTCTCTGTGTGCCAAGGTTGCATTATGTGGGGGTCCCGTGTTGTTGTACCTCCAAAGCTACGTTCGAAAGTGCTTGCATCATTGCATGAAGGACACCTTGGTGTAGTTAAAATGAAAAGCCTTGCCAGAAGTTATGTATGGTGGCCTGGCATGGATAGCCAAATTGAAGACCTTGCCAAGTCATGCACAGGTTGTCAACAGACTCATCGACAACCCCAGCCAGCACCTGTCCACACGTGGGAATGGCCTTCCACCCCCTGGCAACGCATACATGTTGATTATGCTGGGCCGTTTTTGGATCACATGTTTTTTATTGTTGTCGACGCCCATTCAAAGTGGCCTGAAATCTTTATAGTTAAGAAAGCGACTGCTGCTAAGACAATAAACCTCCTGCGAATGCTTTTAGCTCGTGCAGGCTTGCCCCTGCACCTGGTGAGTGACAATGCCAGCTTGTTCATGGGGCAGGAGTTCCAATGTTTCCTCAAGGGCAATGGCATTAAACATATCACGTCGGCCCCTCACCACCCAGCCACAAATGGGTTGGCAGAACGTTTTATTCAAACTTTCAAACAGTCAATGAAAGCCAGTAAGAAGGAGGAAGTGCTGCAACAGAAGGTAGCCAACTTTCTTCTGGCATACAGGAACACCGCACATGCCACCACAGGACAGACACCTGCAATGCTGTTCCTGGGAAGACCCTTGAGGTCACGCTTAGATTTGCTAAAACCAGACATTCGTAAACACGTTCAAGAAAAACAGTGTTCCCCCAGTCAGCTGCAAAGGAAGATGAGAACCTTTGACGTTGGACAGAAAGTCCTGGCCAGAGACTATCGCAGTCCCACCCGGAAGTGGATGTCTGGTGAGATACTGTCACAGACAGGACCCTTGTCGTACACTGTTGGTGTGGAGCCCAACTTGATCTGGCGCCGACACGTCGACCAACTTCTAGATGCATCCACCAGAGAAGTCACCACTGAGCCAGCGGGTTCAGATAATCCTCAGGACGCTGATGACAGCTTCATGCCACCAGCATGTGGCACTGTTCACAATGACACTCAAGAGACTGTGGACATTACTCTTCAGAGTGTGGCTGACCCTGAATCCCCAGTACGCCGCTACCCTGAAAGAGACCGTAGACCCCCTCAGAGGTTTGAGTTATAGTTAACACTTTATGGACAACAAGACCCTGGAACTTTAACACACACACACACACACACACACACACACACACACCACACACCACACGCACTCACACACACACACACGATGACTATTGGACCGATTGTCAAAGAAAAGAAACAAAAAGTCAAGTTTTGAATTCTGTATCACATTTCATAATTGTTTGTTATGGTGCCTTAATTTCTGTTTTGCTAAGATTGATTTAGAGTACATAAAAATTAGAAGGGAGGAATTGTTATGTATTTGAGCCCTGGCACTACTGTTATATTGGCAGCTCACTGTTCCTTTAAGAGAGGTTGTTACGTCATCATTGGCGGACCGTGTCTGTATTGCAAAGCGCGCTGAATAAGTAAACAATGGATAAACTCTCTAACACTGTTTGACTCATTATTATACTGTTTATGTAAGTGGACATACATAACACCATTCACCACACATACTGGCATGAAATGGAAGGACATCTATTGGGTATTCTCTCTGACAGATTGGGCAAACCTGCAAAACAAAGAAAGCAAAAGAGAATGATACAAAAACAGAGTTTTTTTTTTAATGAACCTCAGACATACGATATTGTCTAGCAATAGTAATATAATTCTATGATCCAAAATGAGTATATTGTGTGTTCCATAACAAAACAGCATGCCCATTTATTTATTACTTATTACTTTAAGCATCATATCATTATGAAGTGAAACTTATGATTACTTCCTATGGAATATAATGAATAAGCCTCGATTACCTCACAAGACTGTCCCATCTCTATGGAGTCTTCAATCTCAGTAGGAAGGTCTGCGTCAGCTGTAGAACGGCGCACTGGCTCCTCAATAATCGTGCAGTCTTCGTCAGGAGATGCCTCGGATTTACTCTCCTAAAAAAAGACAGAGCTAGAGACAATCAAACACTCACTTGCACACAAAAGAGAAAAAATAACTTCAGAAATTAGAGGAAAGCTGTACAGCTTACGTTCAAAGAGCAAGCCCGCAGATGCAACGGCAACATCTGCAAAGGCATAAGATTCCCACACGTCAGGCAGTTTGCCTTCGGCATCTTAGTGGTGTACCCCCCAGGGGCCTGTAAAATCCGCCTCTCGCCATGACTGGCATGCTCTGGCCTGTGTAGCGTCCCAAACTCGCCACAACTTCCTCCACCGAGGGAGCTAGCTTCTTTGGCGCAGGTGGGTTGTTGGCCGGACTGGTGAGCCGTGGGTCATGGGTTCGACTCCGGCTCAGGGCGTTGCACTTCTCGGCCGTTACACCTGCCTGGACTGGAGGAATGGCCTGCCCCACTGTAAGAGCTGTCTGGAAGCTGCCTCTTGCCATGCTCTGGCCTGCCTGGACTGGAGGAATGTCCAGCACTTGTGAGCTGCCTCTGGCCATGACTGGCCTGCTCTGAACCCATGGCTAGATGAGATGGTCCCTGTAACTAGGGGGAGAAAATAAGATTTATATAAGGCACTGACAGTAGAGTATGAGGAACATGATATAAATCACAATATAGCAATATAGATCCTCAAATGTTGTTCTATCAAATGCAGCATTATAATTAAAAAGTACATGATGTTACACTATTTTGCTCAGCTGCTGATTAGGCTATGTCGTGTAATTGAGGCATAAACTGCGGTTTAGCAGGCTGGTAGATGTTACAAAGAAGTGGAGGAGAAGAGACATCAGGTTCCCAGAGTTTCCATCATGTTTCCGTTTATTCATTCATCATAGCAGCATCATAGCATAGAGCCAGGGCAGAAGCCCTGGCCTGCAGCATATCACAGCCCATATCAGTCACCTTTATACAGTAAGTTCACATTTGAATGCAGATGGTTCATGTGGGTGGGGGTCAATGATCCCCCACCTGTTGATCATGCTCTGAAGTCCTTTGAACATTGGCAAATGGTAGCCTACTGTCTCTCTATCTGCTTCCTATATCCTGCTCAAGGTGTGATCAGGATGATAAGACAAAGACATTTAAATGACTGTACTTCACAGCTATGCAGAGTCCTTGAGTAGCCGCTGCCAGTGTGTCTGGCTCAGAGTCAACACATGATTATTCTGACTTTAGTAGGTTACATTTCACAGTTCCATCTATTTTGTCTTGCACACTGTTATAAAATATAGCAAATAAGGGCTAATATACGACACATCCCCCCACGAAAGACTCTAACGTCTTTCGCAACAAGTATATTAAATAGAACAGTTTGCAAGAAAAACATCAAAAATAACATTCTCACTTACACCTATACGACCCCCCAAGACCATGGCTCGACTCCAAACAGAACAAAAGACATTCAGTAAGATTCAACACAAACAACACATCCAGACAAAACAACTTAGATACAGGCATCAAAGTTACACAATAAAATCATACAGTGATTTACATTCAATTTCAAAATAAATAGACAAACTGTTTCACAAAATCAAGAAAGAATATCAATATCTAGAAACAATATCGGCTTACATCTGTTGCCTATGTCATGGGTCACATGACGCTGGACTGATTTCAGAAGGCAAAATACTGAACCTATTTAAAAATAAAACAAACTTAAAATATAAAACACTCAGAAAATCTTATTCAGAGAAAATACATAGGATGCTCACGTCACATCAAAATATACTTCCCCTTCCAAATCAGTGCATAGGTCTCTCTGTTAACCTTAAACTCTGGAATAAAATGTTACACAGCCAACCAAACTTTGGATGCTGACAATCTACAGTTGAATTATACATTTCACCAAACGATAAAACTTCTCTTCCGACCGATGTCCCCTCGCGCCAAGCACCAGTTATACAACATTCAAGCTTTTCACTAAGCTAACATTGTCACATGATCACTTCAACGGAGATGCCCACATACGATACCTAGAAGGAGTGTACCTTTAATTAAATAACAACTCACAAAGTAAACTCACATTAAATACCAGTGACCAGAGAGTGTCACCACTAAATCCTCAACACTGTCTCTCACGGCAACAAAAATAGACATTCCGCGGTTTAACTCACTTTACCACTTTCAAATATAACCTCTCGTCCTGTATTGTCAGTGCTCCCATCCGAAAATGCTGCTTTCGTAGTCTCTTTCTAAATGTCCACGCACCTCAGCAAAAAGCTGAGCGCTGTTCCCAGGTGGTATCTTGTCTTCCAGCCAAAAAGATAGCCGCTGTTCACCACCACCTCCCCCCACGGGGAACTCATCAACGAGTTCTCCGCACAGCCGCGCGCTCCGCTAGCGACCACGGGAAGAGCAGAGAAGAGTAGAGCAGAGTAGCCATCTGAGATCTGGTCCCGAGGCCGTCGCAGCCAGTCATCACAGCAGCCGCTGCGAGGTCACTCCTTGTAGATCGCGCCGACGTCTCCATGGCTTGCTCCGACGCGGTCCCCTCGTCCCCGCCGTAGGAAGACTCCCGTGGATCCAAACCAAACGTCCTCCACACAGCCCTGCACCCGCGGACACCCCAAAATACACAGGTTCTTCTCTAAAGTGCTCCCGGAAAGGAAAGCAACAATAGCCGCTGGCTCGCCATTAATGTCGTGTAATTGAGGCATAAACTGCGGTTTAGCAGGCTGGTAGATGTTACAAAGAAGTGGAGGAGAAGAGACATCAGGTTCCCAGAGTTTCCATCATGTTTCCGTTTATTCATTCATCATAGCAGCATCATAGCATAGAGCCAGGGCAGAAGCCCTGGCCTGCAGCACAGCCCAACGCCCTACCAGTACTAACTTCACAGTCACATATCAGTCACCTTTATACAGTAAGTTCACATTTGAATGCAGATGGTTCATGTGGGTGGGGGTCAATGATCCCCCACCTGTTGATCATGCTCTGAAGTCCTTTGAACATTGGCAAATGGTAGCCTACTGTCTCTCTATCTGCTTCCTATATCCTGCTCAAGGTGTGATCAGGATGATAAGACAAAGACATTTAAATGACTGTACTTCACAGCTATGCAGAGTCCTTGAGTAGCCGCTGCCAGTGTGTCTGGCTCTGAGTCAACACATGATTATTCTGACTTTAGTAGGTTACATTTCACAGTTCCATCTATTTTGTCTTGCACACTGTTATAAAATATAGCAAATAAGGGCTAATATACGACAGCTACTACCCATAAAATACATAAATAAAAAACAGTCTTAAGTAATGTAAAGTATACTTGATGTGAACATGCACGGTACATCATTAACAGTCTTAAGTAATGTAAAGTATACTTGATGTGAACATGCACGGTACATCATTAACAGACTTAATTTTATCCTTAAACTTCTTGTTTCTGCCCCAAAACGATTAGTTATACAGGTTTTGCAGCAATTTGTAGTAATTGTAGAAATATTAAACCTTAATGTCAAATGTTTAAGCATGTTCTAATCCAGGGGTCTTCAACAGGGGGTCCTCAAAGTAACTACAGGGGGGCCGTCAAATGTTCGTGATTGGATTTATTATCAGTTTTCATTAAGCACTTGAACCCTAGCATCCCTATTCTGAGGAGAACTTTAACCAAATATAGCCAATCTACAGTGAGCTTGTAGATCGGCTATTTTCGGCAAAGAGGTTTGGTGTGAAAAAGGATCAGACCAAGTACAGAGTGAAAGGTCAGGTGTACTAAGTATTGACAGTTTTAAAATACACATTAACATGAATCCAACATGATAGTGCAACATCTATGAAATCTATGAAAAAGTTTAACCTGCAACACAATTTTATGCAATATGTAGTGGGGGTCTCTTACTCCCTTCTTCATCTCTCTCTCTTAACTAGGGGGTCCTTGGCATTGAAAACGTTGAAGACCCCTGTTCTAATCATGTATAATTTAAAAACATTTTCCAAATTTTACACTTTTTTAGATTTTGGACAAAATAGTCCATTTTACATCGAGGTGCCCAGATGTCCCTAGTGCCCATCTATCCTGTTACCTTGCAGACCCTACAGTACAGTTCAGTTTTGAACCTGTCACAAAAAATATATATATATATTAAAATCCGCGGTTTATAAACAAAGACGAGCCCTCATACTGTTTAGATTTGTCTTCTGTGATTTCAATGACAATAATGAGGTGCGGTGTCACGCTGACACCTGTAACCTGTAGAAATATGCTACCATATGCGTCACTCACAGCCAGGAAACACCCCCTAGTTACATCTTTCTACGGGTCACGTGTTTCAATATAACACCCACCCCACCAGAGGGTTTTTTATATTTCGATAATATAATCCAACTCTTATCTTAATCAACTTACACTTCGCTTGTAAAACAAGTATTTCCCTCATGTGAAGACAAATACCATGAATTTGAGGCTTAAACCCAACGTCGGCATGCCATCATCATCATCATCATCTGTTACGTGGCTAAGCAGAATGCTTCAACTTATTATAATTCAATAACATTAGATGATTTACAATGAGGGGATAATAACATAAATGTGTTACTTACAGATTCACGTTGTTAACCACTACTTCCAGCAGCATTCTTCATATTGTTTCTCAATCCCTGCCCCAAACTTCTGTCGTGTCCGCCATTACGCCCCCTTTGCTTTCTACTCTGCGCAGCCAGGTGCAGAGAATAGATATATGACTGTTTGATTGCCGGAGAAAATGTAACAGCACTTATGATTGGCTGAAAGGGAACCCGTCTCATTGGCTGATGAACCTGTCAATCAGAATCATGATTTTGATTGACAGATTTATCAGCCAATGACGACGTTTGTCTACGCCCACCGTCAGGTCAGTCTCAAAAAGATTCGTGCGTGCACAGAGGAGATCCACCACAGAGAAGCAGTGTGCAAATGCACACCAACCGATTTGTGTTTGTAAATTGAGTGTTTTGGAGATAAATAGAGAATTATATTTGTGAAGCAGAGCATCTGGAATGTGACTTTAGAATACAAACTGTGAATTTTAAACTGTGGATTTGAAACACAAAATACAAACTGTGAATTTTAAACTGTGGATTTCAAACACAAAACACAAACGTGACTTTAATACACAGACTGTGGATTTAAAGCTGTGGACTTGAAACACAAACACAAACTTGAAACACGAACGCACGAAACACGAAAGCTGTGGACTTGAAACACGAACGTGGACTTGAAACACAAACACAAACACGAAACACATGCAAACCAGAACTTGTTCATTCAAAAATCAAATGTGTGAATACAAACCAAGACTTGTGCATTCACTCATTATGAGACTGTTCTGACTCCATATACATGGGTGTCTTTGTGGTGTAGTGTATCTTGTAGACCAGGACCATTGCAAGTTACTGTACTCTGTCCTCTACCCTGAGCCATAGCCATCCCACCCTAGCAAAATGAGCAGGGGTTAAATGAGTTGTAGATGTAAGTAGCCTTACCGGTTTGTTTTGGGATGTCTGGAAACTTGTTTTTAAGGCCTTTGTGGAGCAATGGTACCATGAAGTGCATGCATAGTCGAAGTGACTTTGGATGAGTGCTCCTGTTCAAGAGTCCTCAATGTATTCTTACTGACCAGTTGTTAGTTGCCATTTTATCACTGGAAAGATTTGCCTCTAAAATGGAACCCAGGTAACCCACTTTGAGTTGTGGTGCTGATTCTACCTCTTCTGTCTGTGTGTAAAGAGGTTTCATCTGAACATGAGGAGAAGAGGAGCCCCAGTCTGGTCCAGGAGGAACCACAACCTCCACAGATTAAACAGGAACCGGAAGAGGCTGATGTGTCAACATGGACATTACTACATAAGAAGACCAGGGGCAACACTCTCTCAGGTATATAATAAAACAAACTTCATAAGAGCTAATCTAATATGGCTAAAATCCCTACAATCAGCCCATAGAGGCTGCTAGATCAGAATTTAAATTTCAAGATGGTTTTATTGGACGCATACTGTACGTATGCCCGTGCCTACTTAAAAATCAGGTACCTAATTTAAGGACATTTTAATGAATGTCTGTATGAACTCTTCTGAACCGTGCATTTAAAGAAACTACTTGTTGACAATTGGGTTGTGCTCATATCTTCTTATGTTGCCGAGCCAAGTTCAGCCACCTGGTGGCGCTCTGTCCATTCCGTCAGACAGACAGGTGGTGCATAATGTCATATGATCAGAGATCTGTGCCTACTAGGACTGGACAATTAACCAAAAATATATCGAAACCAACATTTATGCTGTGTTCACTCTGTCAAAAACAAAGCTACAGTCCACCATTCATTTCAATGGAAGCCAGTGTCATGTCAGCTACACCTGACATTTTAGCTGCTACAAAATCTACAAAGCTACAAAAAGTTGAGCTGAGCTTCAACTGCAGATACAAAGCTACAAAGTGTCAAAAGCTACATAAATGTTATGTAACCATTTCCACTCACCTTCGCTCACAAGTTGTACAATGGTGGTGTGCAAAAATAGTGAAAATAGCTGATCTACAATCTCAGTTTATAGATCTGCTCATTTTCACTATAAATGTTTTTGGGGAATTATAAATCGTAATTTAAAGGTAGGGTAAGTGATATTTTTGGGTTAAAACAAAAAGTATTTTGTTAAAAGGTTAAAGCACTATATTCTGATAGTAATCATTGCTATAGAGTGTTTGTTCAGTAACAGGAGTCCCCCTGTCTCTCCAGCTCTTTAATAAAAAGAAAATACATTTTCCGGTAGGTGTCAAAATCCCAGCCAATCAGGAGAAAGTACCCATTTTTAAGCTTCATTTTTTATAGTGTTCCAGTTCCAATTTTGTCTGCTCATTTCTTAGTGTCATCACTCCCAATTTCACTTGTTAAATCTGTATTCTATCCTGGTTGGATACAATTGGAAATAAAACTGAAACTGAAACAAAAATGCATTTTCTGTTTTATAAAGAGCTGGAGAGACTCCTTTTACAGAACAAACACTCTATAGCAATGAGTACTATCACAATATAGAGCTATTTAACACTTATTTTAACCAAAGAAAATCACTTACCCTACCTTTAAGTTTGAAATAATCATGATATTGATTAGAAGTCATATGGCCCAGCCCTACTGCCTACTGATACATCTGGCAAAATCTATATGATATATGTTTAAACACAACACATGTTTAACCTCTTGAACCCTAGCATCCTTATTCTTTTTCTTTTTTTGAGACCTTTTTCATCCCATGGGGGAATTCAGTTTCAGCTTTACCCAGCTGAGTGCTGCCCACAGAGGAGGGCAGAGGGGAGCAGTTAGGGGTTAAGTGTCTTGATCAGGGACACTTCGACACAAGACCGAGCTGATGTTCCTTCCGGGGAAGGGCTGTCCGCCCCGACACCTGGCCATCACCATTGATAATGCTGTGGTGCAACTCGGACTGCGAGGAATCGTTCTCGGCAAACATCGCATCGGTGACACGGTCCTGCAGATTCCTCCTATACAACATCAGGAGGATTCGCCCCTTCCTCACTGAGACGGCAGTGCAGGTGCTCATCCAGGCTCTTGTCATCTCCCGCCTGGACTACTGCAACTCCCTCCTTGCTGGTGCCTCGGCGTCTGCCAGCAGACTGCAGCTTGTTCAGAAAGCTGCGGCTCGTCTGGTGTTCAACCGCCCCAAGTTCTCCCACACAACTATCCTTCTCCATTCTCTACACTGGCTCCCCGTAATGGCTCGTATCCAGTTTAAGACCCTGGTGCTAGCGTATAGGGCAGTGAAAGGAACAGCTCCTTCTTACCTCCAGGCTATGGTCAATGCTCACACCCCTGCCCGACCACTTCGGTATGCCGCCTCGAGGCGACTGGTTGCCTCATCGCTCAGTGGTTCTTCTGGCCGATCACAGCTACTATCTACACGATCTACAGTGTAGACCGTGTAGATTCTACACGGTCACAGCTTTTTTTTGTTCTGGCCCCACAGTGGTTGGAATGAACTCCCCCCTGATGTCAGGACAGCAGAGTCACTGCCCATCTTTCGCCGCAGGCTGAAAACCCACCTCCTCAGGAAACACTACCCTTCCTCTTTGCCTTGCCTACTTGTTGTCAATTAGTTGTACAAGCTCTTGTCTTATTGGTTCTTGTTTATTCGATACTAATTTGTTTTAGCTCTTGCTTATTCGATTTAGGTAGCTGATATATTGCACTTTTACCCTAGTGCTAGGTATACTCTTAGTTGCTTGTTTTAGAAGAGAATGCACTTAAGACTTCTGGTGATTAGTAGTTTCCTTGCCTAGCTATGTTGAATGCACTTATTGTAAGTCGCTTTGGATAAAAGCGTCTGCTAAATGATTGTAATGTAATGTTGCTGAGGGTTGGAATCAAACTTAGGACCTCAAACCTTTCAGCCACGGTCAGGGAACAGAAAATAGCTAAAGTACAAGCTCAGACTGTGCGGTTCTTGTTGTGGAGTTATTTAATAAGCCATGCACTTATTGAACCTTGTACATATCATGGTGTTGAGTGAATCAAAACGTGAGCTTGGGAGAATTTTTAGCTGAACTGTGGTGGAAATCGCTTAACACACAAACAGACAAAAACAAGGAAAACATTAATTAATGGTGATTTTTGCAAAGATCGATATAGACCGGGAGCCAGGCCCAGCCCTCATAATGTTTTCTGCTAAAAACATTTCACTATGATTTCCTGTTAGCATATACCTTGGGCCATCACAAGTTCATACTGACCACCCCCAACTCGGGGGCCGTTTGGTCGCAGGGGGCCCAAAACCCCCTTTTTTGGGGCGAAATTATGTTAATGGCAATATTCATTTACTAAAATTACATAAATTGTCTTACACATATGAAATTCGGCATGGAGTATCCTGACACATAGGGGTAAGTAGCAAAATAGGATTCTGGTGCTTGCTACCATTGTACTTTTAAATATGACCGCAACATCCCCAGAAAAACAAAAGAAAATACTGTCCGCTTGACAAATTATAACAAAGATGATTATTTCCCAGCACTTTATGGTGAATATCACTGCCACACTTGTCTATAGAAAACCTCCCATGTCCCTAAGCTTCAATTTGAGCCCAAGATGACCTTTGTATCTTGAACATTACTCTTTCTGTAGCCAAAATTCTGCATTATACCTCAAATCGGAGAAAATTATGAGTATTCAGTCATAGTAGAGGCCCTTGGAGTGGTCCACGCGCGACTGCTTATTTTCTTTTCTAGTTTGGATTTTTTGGACCTCCTAATAATATAGGATAGGGATCTCGATGATCCCAAGAAAAAAAGTGGTCCAAAGTGTGTTTTTTTCAATGTTATATTACCCCTATGAGACCTGCGGGATTGCTGGCTGGAACGCCAGCGTGTCTTTCGGAGACTATGGCGCGCTAGACGTAGCCCAAAGATAGAGATACCATTTGATTCTAGACAACCTCAGGTTTCCAATGGGACCAACCTTGTCATGCTACCTTGTCGGGAAGGGGGCTAAACACCTAATGATTCAAAGTTACACAACATTTTGGCGAGGGAAAAACGGCCATCAACATTTTCCAAATGGTCCCTTGAGCTGTCACCTCAATATATGTGAATGGAAATGGGTTACATGGATACCTACAGCCTCCCCTGTACAGACATGCCAAATGTATGCCAATCTCATGCAGTTTTGGGCAGGAACCATGCAGTTTTTTGAATGCAGTACAAATATGTAATTTCCGCCTATTGTAAAAAGGAGACCACTTTACTGTATCTACTGTATAGCTGTATGAGACCACTGTACTTTATCTATTGCTATATGAGACCACTGTACTTTATCTATTACTGTATGAGACCACTGTACTTTATCTATTGCTGTATGAGACCACTGTACTGTATCTATAGACCACTGTACTGCATATATAGGCCATTGTACTGCATCCATAGCTGTATGAGACCACTGTACTGTATCTAGACCACTGTACTGCATATATAGACCATTGTACTGCATCTAGAGACCACTGTACTGTATCTAGACCACTGTACTGCATCTATAGACCATTGGTCCAGTGGTCTACAGAGCCTGGGGGGGACCCAGGCTCTGGAACAGCTTGCCCCCAGTGGGGGGGCGGTCACCGCGAAGACTTGGTAGATGCAGTACAGTGGTCTACAGATGCACTAGAGTGGTCTACAGATGCAGTAAAGTGGTCTACAGATGCACTAGAGTGGTCTACAGATATACTAGAGTGGTCTACAGATGCACTAGAGTGGTCTGCAGGTGCACTAGAGTGGTCTACAGATGCACTAGAGTGGTCTACAGATGCAGTACAGTGGTCTACAGATGCACTAGAGTGGTCTACAGGTGCACTAGAGTGGTCTACAGGTGCACTAGAGTGGTCTACAGATGCAGTACAGTGGTCTACAGATGCACTAGAGCGGTCTACAGATGCACTAGAGCGTTCTACAGATGCACTAGAGTGGTCTACAGATGTACTAGAGTGGTCTACAGATGCACTAGAGTGGTCTACAGATGCACTAGAGTGGTCTACAGATGCACTAGAGTGGTCTACAGATGCACTAGAGTGGTCTACAGATGCACTAGAGTGGTCTACAGATGCAGTACAGTGGTCTACAGATGCACTAGAGTGGTCTACAGATGCAGTACAGTGGTCTACAGATGCACTAGAGTGGTCTACAGATGCAGTACAGTGGTCTACAGATGCACTAGAGTGGTCTACAGATGCAGTACAGTGGTCTACAGATGCACTAGAGTGGTCTACAGATGCACTAGAGTGGTCTACAGATGCACTAGAGTGGTCTACAGGTGCACTAGAGTGGTCTACAGATGCACTAGAGTGGTCTACAGATGCACTAGAGTGGTCTACAGATGCACTAGAGTGGTCTACAGATGCAGTACAGTGGTCTACAGATGCACTAGAGTGGTCTACAGATGCACTAGAGTGGTCTACAGATGCACTAGAGTGGTCTACAGATGCACTAGAGTGGTCTACAGATGCACTAGAGTGGTCTACAGATGCAGTACAGTGGTCTACAGATGCACTAGAGTGGTCTACAGATGCACTAGAGTGGTCTACAGATGCACTAGAGTGGTCTACAGATGCAGTAAAGTGGTCTACAGATGCACTAGAGTGGTCTACAGATGCACTAGAGTGGTCTACAGATGCACTAGAGTGGTCTACAGATGCAGTACAGTGGTCTACAGATGCACTAGAGTGGTCTACAGATGCACTAGAGTGGTCTACAGATGCACAAGTAAGACGCGCGAACGCTGGAAGCGAACGCAGCTCGAAAATATTGTGTATTTACGGACTTTGTGTGTGTGTGTGTGTGTGTTTGTGTTTTGACTGTAGCTGCACTCTGGCGCACTCTGTCGGCCGCACCCAGGCAGTGCACTGCACACAGACACACACACACACACACACAAGCCGAGCAGACTTTCATAGTAAGCTCCACTTGGGCGGAGCTCCTTCCGCGTTCGCAACTAGAGCAGTGGCGGCTGGTCCATAGAGGGCGCAAGTGCGCCGCACCACCACCCCCACCGAGCTGAATAAAAATCACTTTCACTTTGATATCTGCGTTGTCCTGTAATTTATTTCAAATGAGCAAGGTAAATATATAATAGCAAGTAGGCCTAACCAGTGGGTAAAAGGTATAATCTGCCCTGATTAAATGTCAAATGTTGATAAAAATGTTCTACGTCGTATAACGTTACTGATAGGTTACAGACTGTCACATGTTTGCGCGCAGATATCTGTACTCGCTGCCTCTCGTTGTAAGTTGGACATGCGCAGTGGCTCCTCTTCAATGCAAACGATAGGAGAGATCTTGGTCGCACAGTAGCTGCGTTCAGACCAATACACACCACCAACCTCTTGGGGGCAGCATACAGCTCATAACAGAGACAGACTGACAGACAGTGACACACAGCGTCAGCGTTCATCAATGAATGATATTGAGGAGGAGAAGCGTTGTGGAAACAGACAGTAAAGTAGTGTTAACCTTATTTTTTTTAACTCTATGGTGTAAAAGGATGGAGGAAAAATAGAACTCAGTCAAATCACTGCAGAAAACTCCTTTTGAGAGGAGAACCCTGCCAGATAAACTAAAAATAAAACAGCTTGGACCTGATCAACCTGATGATGTCAACATCACTCAGAAAACTAATTTAAGCTAAGGACCATTTGGAAAAACTCCTGCTGTGTATTTAATTATAAATATATTATAAATATAAATATACAGTTTTCTAAGCAATTACCAGCAGCAGTCTTTATTGTTTTTTTGTTTTGTTTTGAACAGTAAAGACATTTAAAATAATTCCTTGTTAGTTTCAAAGATAAGAGAAATGCAAGCGTGTTGACCCCCATGGGTCCTTGGGGGGGGGGGGGGGGGGGGGTACCAGTGGGTCGCCAGCCAAATGTGTTAATATAGTGTCACAATCCTTTTAACCACTTTATTGGCACTGGTTAATTTTTTGTAGATTTATTTTGCACTTATAAGGCACTTTTTGTTTAGTTTTGAAAATGTTCAAGTCATATGACTGATAATGGGAAAAAATAAAAGCCTTCCTCTGAATGTGATAATACCTTTGTGCATGTTTGCTTGATTTTTGAGAAAGAAAAAGAGATGGATCATAAGTAATTAATAATGAAGAATTAACATTACACAGTGTCAAATTAGCTAGATTTGAGGATAATAAAAAAAAAAAAACTATTTTTTTTTCGCGCACGCGCGTGCACTAGAGTGGTCTACAGACGCAGTGCAGTGGTCTCTAGATGCAGTACAGTGGTCTTAAGATGCAGTACAATGGTCTCTAGATGCAGTACAGTGGTCTTAAGATGTAGTACAATGGTTTATAGATTCAGTAGAGTGGGATATAGATGCAGTACAGTGGTCTAGATGCAATACAGTCATGGTCTCATACAGCTGTAGAGGAAGTACAGTGGTCTCATATAGCAATATATGCAGTACAGTGGTCTAGATACAGTACAGTGGTCTCTAGATGCAGTACAGTGGTATCATACAGCAATAGATAAAGTAAAGTGGTCTCATACAGCTATAGATGCAGTACAGTGGTCTCCTTTTTACAATAGGCGGAAATAACATATTTGTATACTGCATGGGAAAAAATGCATGTTTCTTACCCAAAACTGCATGAGATTGGCATACATTTGGCATGTCTGTACAGGGGAGGCTGTAGATATCCATGTAACCCATTTCCATTCACATATATTGAGGTGATGTTTTTCCCTCACCAAAATGTTGTCTAACTTTGAATCATTAGGTATTTAGCCCCCTTCCCGACAAGGTAGCATGACAAGGTTGGTCCCATTGAAAATCTAATGGTATCTCTATCTTTGGGCTACGTCTAAATTTGAGCGCGCCATAGTCTCCGAAAGACAGTCTCGCCGGCGTTCCAGCCAGCAATCCCGCAGGTCTCATAGGGGTAATAAAACATTGAAAAAAACACACTTTGGACCACTTTTTTTCTTGGGATCATTGAAATCCCTATATTAGAGGTCCTAAGGATGCCAAAAAATTCAAACTAGAAAAGAAAATAAACAGTCGCGCGTGGACCACTCCTAGGGTCTCTACTATGACTGAATATTCAATTTTCTCCGATTTGAGGTATAATGCAGAATGTTGGCTACATCTTGAGTAATGTTCAAGATACAAAGGTCATCTTGGGCTCAAATTGAAGCTTAGGGACATGGGAAGTTTTGTATATACAAGTGTGGCAGTGATATTCACCATAAAGTGCTGGGAAATAATCATCTTTGTTGTTATTTGTCAAGCGGACAGTATTTTCTTTTGTTTTTCTTGGGATGTTGTGGTCATATTTAAAAGTACAATGGTAGCAAGCACTAGAATCCTATTTTGCTACTTACCCCTATGTGTCAGGATACTCCATGCCGAATTTCATATGTGTAAGACAATTTATGTAATTTTAGTAAATGAAAATTGCCATTAACATAATTTCGCCCCAAAAAAGGGGGTTTTGGGGCCCCTGAGACCAAACGGCCCCGAGTTGGGGGTGGTCAGTATGAACTTGTGATGGCCCAAGGTATATGCTAACAGGAAATCATAGTGAAAAAAAATTAGCAGAAAACATTATGAGGGCTGGGCCTGGCTCCCGGTCTAATATAGATAGGTGGCCGTCAATCGCATGATTATGAAATATCGGCCAGGTCCTACTGATCATCTATTATGATAGACAGCTGTAGTGTACACATAGATTCAAACATTTGATTACATTACAAATCTGTTCAATTTCCACCACAAAGTGTATTGGTGGAATGGAATGGTTGCAGCCGATATAAATATACAAATATCTTAGATAAATGAGGATATATGTATGGTTTAGGAGCATTTATTTACAGCGGAAGTTACTCCAACTATCACACCTATGAAACAGAGGTAAAACTTAATGAAAAAAGAAGAGAAAAAATGTGTTACAAATATTTCATCTTTGCTTTCATTGTATCCTTTCCCCAGACGCCCTGCAGAGGAGCCCCAGTCTGGTCCAGGAGGAACCAGAGCCTCCACACATTAAAGAGGAGCAGGAGGAGCTACTTCGAAGACCAGAAGAGGTTGATAGGCCAATGCTGACATTACTAGCAGTGAAAAGTGAAGGTGATGATGGTGAAGACAGAGACACAGAGCCTGTAGCCAGCACCTCAACTGAACACATGGAAACACAAGCTGATGTAGAGGACTGTGGAACATCACATCCAACTAGTGATGACCAGCTCCTCTCTTCACACTGTTCGAATCTGACATCACTGAAGACAGTGATGAGTGGGAGCCCAGTGTAGATCAGTCACCTTTAAACACACTGAAGTCACACAAGAAACATGAGGAAGGACAGAGATTGTTTTTGAGCAACAAGATGTCCCAGGACCTGAAATCATCGAAAGAAACTCACTCCATGCAGAGTCACACAGGGAAGAAAAGATTTAGTTGTACAGTGTGTTGCAAAATGTATAATAGTAAAGGAAATCTAAAGACGCACATGATTACTCATACAGGGGAAAAGCCATTTACTTGTATAGTTTGTGGCAAAGGCTGTATTCATAAGGGTCATCTAAAAATACACATGAGGACTCATACCGGGGAAAAGCCATTTACTTGTAATGTTTGTAGCAAAGGATTTAGTCAATTGATTACTCTAAAAACACACATGATGATCCATACAGGGGAAAAGTCATTCACTTGTACAGTTTGTAACAAAGGCTTTAGTCTCAACGGTAATCTAAAAAGCCACATGAGGACTCATACAGGGGAAAAGCCATTTGCTTGTAATGTTTGTAGCAAAGGATTTAGTCAATTGATTACTCTAAAAAGACGCATGAGGACTCATACAGGGGAAAAGCCATTTACTTGTAATGTTTGTAGCAAAGGATTTAGTCAATTGATTACTCTAAAAACACACATGATGATCCATACAGGGGAAAAGCCATTCACTTGTACAGTTTGTAACAAAGGCTTTGGTCTCATCAATAATCTAAAAGTACACATGAGGACTCATACAGGGAGGAAAGATCTTTAGTTGCAGTTTATGATGAACGCTTTGGTCCAAATGCACATAGATTCATGCACAGAGAAGCTGTTAGTTAAATGAAAACAAATGTTTTTTTTCAAAGGATCAATCTGAGTTGATAAATGACATCAGACAAACGTATGATCTAGTACTGGGCCTTATGACTTCAAATCAATATCACCATTATTTGCCTTGATTATTTCCGTTTAATTAACAGTGTTAATGCATTGTATAATTATTATAATGCATTACAACTATGAGAATTATTGTGGAACAAGATCCTGGCCAAAATAAAAAGTCTGAGTGACCTGTAATTATAAATGGCTTTATAATGTGTTATGATTATTGTTATTAAGCATTAGTATTTATGGGTTCTTATGATTATACAGTGTTATAAGCAGATTATAATGTATTATAAGTGTATTTATAAAGCATTATAGACAAAGGATCCATAGCAAGTGTTACCCTAATGTGGACAAACATGCCTAACATTTCAGCCTAGCGCAGCCGCTGTCAGACATTCACTGGTCTGGCACCGTTATTATGAAGCACCAACATCTCTGTTGTAATTCACATGTTAAGTTTTGATAATTAAATAACATTTTGCATTCATAACACATTCTATAAGCACTTCAGCTTTTCAGAAACAACACCACGTTGCTACCTACATGTAGGCTATACAACATACTATGATCACTACCTACATGTAGGCTATACAAGATACTATGATCACCAATACAAGGTTTGTTGATTTTAACCACTTAGAACTGGATTGAGTTAGCGTCTACTCCAAATCTCTTCGCCACAAATAGCAGATCTACAAGTTCACAATGTGTCACAAACGTGAGGCATTGTTAACTTGTAGATCTGCTATTTTTCCTAATGTTTCCCCCTAGAATATGGTCGCTGGGGTTCAAGTGGTTAAATCAGTAAATGTTTAACAGGCTGTGTGTTAAGGTTTAAAGATGCTATTTGTTGTGGCAGCTCAGGGGGAATGGAGGCAGGCCTGACAATAAAATAAGGCCTTTGTTGATTTGTTTCTCAAATCTGACAGTCTGAACAGGGCCTTTTAGTGAGCAGAGAGACCAAGGATGGAGAAAACAGAACTGCTTCATTACGTTGAAGGAAGTGATGTAGTTGAAAGATCATCTTCCAGATGGTTCCATGTTTCCTTGCCTCTACAACACATACAGGTTGTTGCATCTGTTGTCCTTCTGAACAAAGAGAACTGCCAATGGGGAGTTGGGGGCTTTTAACACATCGGGTGCCAGCGTTTTTTCATAACAACTTACCGTGGGTGCCAGCATTCTCCCCGTTGACTGCGCTTTGCTGTTTAAACCTTCCGCGTGCGTTACAAGCAAATCCACGCAAAAAAAAACACCGATTCATGTTGTCCCATGAGCCTGGCTACAGGCTGGAACCATAACATTACCCTGCCGAGTTACAACGGGGGGGGGGATCGCGCATCGCGCATGACCGTTTTTCCCCACAGGAAACAGATTTGGAGATATAGGCGTTTCAAAGTAGGAAATAGACAGGAAGCGGATGGGGGGAAAAAAAGTGTTTCCGGTAAGCGATCTGGCACTTCCTTCGCAGGATTACAATGGGTGCTCCCAGAGCTGCGCTAGCCCCGCCCGCGCGGAGAAAAACGAAAAAAACAAAAAGACTGAAATCACGGTTCAGACCGTGAACGGCACCGAAGCTTCGGAACCGCCACTAAGTAAACACACGGTTCAGACCGTGTTTGGCACCCGATGTGTTAAGGGTTCCTTCATTGATTTGCTGCCACAGGTGAGTCCTGGTTCAAAGTACCAATTGGCTGCAGCAATAAGATAACGTTTCACTTCTACCACCCCACCTAGCTCCAGTTGGGGGCGCTGTTTGTCTGGATGTCCTTAAGATAAATTACTAGTGGACATAATGTCATAATTCTAGTTTAATCTTAGACTGGAATAGACCTTTTCAATTATACAAATTAACACTGTGTTTCATTCAAGTCAAAGTAAACAGAGTGGGTGCTACTATTGTGCATGTTTATTTAATTAGTATCATTGGTGACACCTGTACAGGGTGTAACATTACACAACTATTTATATTAATATTCAGGCAGAAGAGAAGTGCTGAGGACACATCTTTTACTCAGACAGAGGAATGTCAGTCCTCAGAAATATAACAATGTGTAGAATCTGTATTTAAGCTGCTCCAACATCCAGATCATCATAAATATCATTACAATGTATATGTATCCTTGTAGAATCTGTATTTAAGCTGCCCCAACATCCAGATCATCATAAATATCATAACAATGTGTATGTATTCTTGTAGAATCTGTATTTAAGCTGCCCCAACCCCAACATCCAGATCGATGTCAGACTCCCGTTGCCTTCCAAGGCAACAGGACCCTGTCCACCTTTTCTTCTTCCATTTTCTTCCATCACTTTTCCTTCTCCTTTCTATTCTTCACTCTCATTTTCACATTATAATATTTCCCATTATTATATTACATAATTATTGTCATATTATTGTCATCTTTTGTATTGAAACAATCTCCTAAAATGCATATTAGTGTAAACTCATTCATTCTCTCACAGAGGAAATGTTACATTTCCACAATAATAACTAGCAGCTGAAGCTGTCTAAATATGTAGACACGTACAAATGTTTGGTACTTGTTTTTGATAATATCAACATTTTAATTAAGAATATAATAACCACACTTTGCGTCTATATATTTACATGTATTTATTTTTGTGAGATATGTGAAATTAATGTAATTTTTGTAAAACATTCATGTTATTCAAAAGAAAGTGGAAGGCAGTCCCTCCATCCATCCATCCGTCCTTTACTCAGTTACACACCTCCTCCACCAGGTGGCGAAAGGCAACAGTGCCTGGATCCTTTACTGCTCGTGCTTGTAAAACATTGACCCGGAAGTAAATGCGTGTTGTTTATTTTCAGGAACCAATCGTTAGCTCCGTTCCGTGAGCAGAAATTGGACTTCCGGTTTTCGAGCTAGCAGAAATAAGGTTTCCGGCTGCCTTCAAAATAAGATCGTGATTTTTTTATGTTTTTTAAAAGACACAAATCTATTTTAAAAATACATTTATGATGCATGCCTTTTAAATGGCTCATACCAAAACACTTCTAAGTTGCAAGTTTAAAAAAAAAAGACACAATTGTTTTTAAAAAATACATTTATGATGTACAGTATGTCTTTTTAAATGGTTGTTCCAGTTTGAAATTGGCTATTGACCCCCATTAAATGTGCACTTAGCACTGTTTTGCACTTTAACTGGATATTGATTTGTGTGTGTTACATATATGTATTGTTTTTGTATTGTTTGTCCATTGTTGTAATAATGCTGACTCTAGGCCAGATCACTCTTGGAAAATTATGATGATATAATATTGTTTATTGCAGAAGCAAATAAACAATGATAAAAGAGACCACAAAATACGCTACAAATAATAATAGTAGATAGTGCAAGTGAGATAAAAAAATAAATAAGGATTTGGGGTTTATAAAGTTGATCTCACCTATTTAAAAACTAAAATACAATACAAATACAAATGTAATCAGAAAAAAATCATTAAAAATGTATATTATTTAACAACATATATACAACATGGAAACACAGCATAAACGCCACACTCTCCGCTAAGCCAGACAGGTGTGTTTGGAAAAGTGGCGGGCCGTCCAGTGAGGTCAGGGGTCAGAAAAGGGCCTTTTTCAGTGCATAGACTTCACAAATTGGGCACTTGACACGAGACAGCTATTTGCCAGGGCACGTGTGACATACGTACGCATTCAGGGAGACCCCCTCTACAACTCCACACTCTCCGCTAAGCCAGACAGGTGTATTTGGAAAAGTGGCGGGCCGTCCAGTGAGGTCAGGGGTCAGAAAAGGACTTTTTTCAGTGCATGGACTTCACAAATTGGGCACTGGACACGAGACAGCTATTTGCCGGGGCACATGTGACATACGCACGCGTTCAGGGAGACCCCCTCTACAACACCACACTCTCCGCTAAGCGGGAGAGGTGTATTTTGAAAAGTGGCGGGCCGTCCAGTGAGGTCAGGGGTCAGAAAACAGCCATTTTCAGACCCCCTCTAAAACATTTTTGAAATAGTGAAAATAGACGATTTGCATGCAGATATACGTCAGAATCACTTGTCAGTGCACATTGTGCAAATAAGTGTCAATTGGTCACCTGGTAGTACCAGGTGACACTTTGCCGACTGGGACTGTACGTGTGGGACTGGGACTATTTTAAAATAGTTAAAATAGGCGATATACAAGCTCACAATGCTATTTACAATTTCGGCATTTAGGCATTTAGCAGACGCTCTTAATCCAGAGCAATTTACAGTAAGCAAGGTAATACATCAAATGCATAGAAATAGTAATCTAGGATCATATGTAAACCAAGAATCATCAGTCTAACAGCTTCCTATCCCCCAAAAAAATCTATAATCTCTACATTGAAACTATTCAAACTATAGGATGCCAGGTCAACAATGGCCTGGCATCTGTCTACATAACATGGTATCTAATTACATTTTAGCCTTTGCATAAGCCTGCAAGCCTGCAATGCGTTGCTGTCTTCTATTTTTGCACATTTGGCACTGCTGCTACAGAGTATCATACATGTTTTAAGAGGTTTATCATACTGTACATACCATTCCATCTGTGCTTTAATTTTATTTCTGTTATCTATCATTTAAAAAAAGACATTGGTTGTGTTAGCACAGTCTCTGTAGAAACAGGTCCCAACATTTCACTGCTTGTACCTGTATTGAGTAAGTGACAAATAAATCCCTCGTGATTCTTGTTCAGATTAGTTCCAGAGTTCTCTTTGAAAATGTCACACATTTTGAAATGGCTCCACATCCATTACCTGATTGATATTAAGCTGATACACATGTAATAGACATGCCACTAAAAGTATGCACTTAAAAAGTTTATTTTCATTCATTATTTATATTCTTTATAATTGTGAATGTAAAAAATTGTGGGGTTCTGCTATAGTCACTTACAAAACGTATACACTATTGTAAAGGGATAGTTCACCCAAAAAATTACTTATTTTCTATCAATTACACACCCCATAAAGCCTTGAATTCATGGAGATTTTTTGTTTTTGTTGCATTCCTAAGCCAATAATTTGATAACCGGCGTAAAGATGCTAATGGTAGGAGACGGCATTAGCTGCCGCCGGTCATCATATTATTGGCTTGGGAATGCGACAAAAACAAAAAAAAATCTCCATGAATTCAAGTCACCATGGGGTGTATAATCAATAGAAAAAAAGTCATTTTGGGGGTGAACTATACCTTAAATGTTAAATGACAGTGTTGTTTACTGGAGTCAAATTGGGGTTGTGTTAAATATACTGCAGTTCTCGCATTAGTTTATATAGTAATACCTATCACCGTCATTTGACTTTGACTCTGAGTGAGCAAGACTGTTACTTGAGTCAGCGTTTAATAGCCAGCAATTGTTTCTAATTATGACAAGCACAATAACACAAAATAATAGTGTAGAAGAGAGTTGCAGATTTTCATGGAACTTGGTAGAAATGATCTCTAGGCTGCCCTATGAAAATGGCTCAAGTTCACAATCATGGTCACAGTCAATGTTACATCAGTCATATCTCAGGAACGGAGAGAGACACAGAACGAGATGTTGGTGTGTGCCTTTATTAATGGTACTGAAATTTTATACTGATGTCAAACTGGGAAACTGAAGTAGAAGCAAGGCTTGTCCATAGCCATGTCTGTTTTGTGGGAGTATCCACACATATCTATCAATAACTGGTCAACGCAACAGTACTGTATACACAGAAGATGCTTTAAAACTTCCTGATGAGATTCTGTGGCACTTCCTGGGACTTGCATCCTCTTCCAAAAAGCCAATGAATAGGTTTGATTTATTATGGAGTCATAAGGAGGTGACATCAATAGAACTTTTTAAAAGGTATTTTATTTAATTTCATACGTGAAGTCACAGCAGTAGATTGGCTAATTTCAGCATGCAACCGAGTGTAAAATGTAGCATTACGACGCCATCAAGGCCCGCCAAAATACATTTTTGACGACAAAATCAACTGTAGATTTAGTCATCAACTGTAGATTTAGTCGACTAAAATCGTATTATATTTAGTCGACTAAAACTACACTAAAACAAACATTTCAGGTGAATAAAATATGACTAAAACTAAATTAAATGTTATTCAAAAGACTATGACTAAAACTAAACAAAGATTTGCTGTCAAAATGAACACTGCATCACAGTGACATGACAACAACAGGTAACCTCAGTCTGTGATATTAATCTACATTTTTTTGTGTTAAATTGTGACTGTAGCCTGAATGATCAGCGGTCAATTGTAAGCAAGAACAGATTGTTATAATTGTAAGTAAGTAATAGTAAGTGCCACGGCAAATAGCTGTCTCATGTCCAGCGTCCAATTTGTGGAGTCTATATGCACTGAAAATGGCTGTTTTCTGACCCCTGACCTCACTGGACGGCCCGGCGCTTTTCCAAATACACCTGTGCCGCTTAAAGAGAGTGTGGCGTTGTAGAGGGGGTCTCCCCGAACGCGTGAGTATGTCACAAGTGTTGGCACACGTGTCCGTCTGCGGTCCAGTGTCCAATTTGTATAGGCTATGCACTGTAAACGGCCCTTTTCTGACCTCACTGGACGGTCCGCCACACTTTTTTTTACACCTGTGCCGCTTAGCAGAGAGTGTGGCGTTGTAGAGGGGGTCTCCCCGAACGCGTGAGTATGTCACAAGTGTTGGCACACGTGTCCGTCTCCGGTCCAGTGTCCACTATTGTCTGAAAACGGCACTTTTCTGACCTCTGACCTCACTGGACGGTCCACCACACTTTTTTTTACACCTGTGCCGCTTAGCGGAGAGTGTGGCGTTGTAGAGGGGGTCTCCCCGAACGCGTGAGTATGTCACAAGTGTTGGCACACGTGTCCGTCTCCGGTCCAGTGTCCAATTTGTATAGGCTATGCACTGTAAACGGCCCTTTTCTGACCTCTGACCTCACTGGACGGTCCGCCACACTTTTTTTTTACACCTGTGCCGCTTAGCGGAGAGTGTGGCGTTGTAGAGGGGGTCTCCCCGAACGCGTGAGTATGTCACAAGTGTTGGCACACGTGTCCGTCTCCGGTCCAGTGTCCAACTTGTATAGGCTATGCACTGTAAACGGCACTTTTCTGACCTCTGACCTCACTGGACGGTCCGCCACACTTTTTTTTACACCTGTGCCGCTTAGCGGAGAGTGTGGCGTTGTAGAGGGGGTCTCCCCGAACGCGTGAGTATGTCACAAGTGTTGGCACACGTGTCCGTCTCCGGTCCAGTGTCCAATTTGTATAGGCTATGCACTGTAAACGGCCCTTTTCTGACCTCTGACCTCACTGGATGGTCCGCCACACTTTTTTTTACACCTGTGCCGCTTAGCGGAGAGTGTGGCGTTGTAGAGGGGGTCTCCCCGAACGCGTGAGTATGTCACAAGTGTTGGCACACGTGTCCGTCTCCGGTCCAGTGTCCAATTTGTATAGGCTATGCACTGTAAACGGCACTTTTCTGACCTCTGACCTCACTGGACGGTCCGCCACACTTTTTTTTACACCTGTGCCGCTTAGCGGAGAATGTGGCGTTGTAGAGGGGGTCTCCCCGAACGCGTGAGTATGTCACAAGTGTTGGCACACGTGTCCATCTCCGGTCCAGTGTCCAATTTCTATAGGCTATGCATTCCTTTGAACAGCATTTATCCATTTAGATACATTTTTTATCTTTTAAAAAACGTTTTTGTTACACAGAAACATAATATGTGTTGTATAGCTTTGTTTAAATGCTTAATTTATAGTGTTAACGTGCAAATGAACCGTTTTTCAATGGTTTCTTTTTACTCTAGAGGGTACTCTTATTCTGAAGAGATCGTCAACCGGAAGTCTTATTTCTGCTCCGTTATTTCTAGCTCCGTTCCGTCAGCAACGATAGGACATCCGGTTTTGGAGCTAGCAACAATAAGGTTTCCGGTTGCCTTCAAAATAAGATCACACAATTGTAATGTTTTTTAAAAGACACAAATCTATTTTAAAAATACATTTATGATGTGTGTCTTTTAAAAGGCGCATACTAGAACACTTCTAATTGCCAGGTTTTTTTTTTTAAAGACACACATTTATTGAAAAAATACATTTATGATGTATGTCTTTTAAATGGCTTAAACTAGAGCAGTGGTTCTCAAACCTTTTCATGTCAAGGACCCCCAAATTGATATATATTTGTATTATATTATTGTATCGTATTATTATTTGTATTATATTTGAAAATATCTTGTGCCAGGGACCCACAGAAGAGAAGATTTGTGTTGCAAATGAAAAAGTTCAAAAGAATTTCAAGATTTTTCAAAAATGTTAAAAAATGGCAGATCTACAAGCTTGCAGCACGGCACGAAGTGACGCGCTGCGAGCTTGTAGATCTGCTATATTTAAAATAGCGAACTTATAAACGGATAAAGTGGTTAACTACTTTTGCTGGGGACCCCCTGGAACCATCCCAAAGACCCCTGGGGGTCCCCGGACCCCACTTTGAGAACCAATGTAGGCCTACTATAGCACTTCTAAGTGAGGTTGTTCCAGATTTAAATTGGCTATTGATCCCCATTAAATGTGCACAGTTTCTGATCCTGTTTTGCACTTGGATATTGTGTTCATTTGTGTGTGTTAGATATATGTATTTTCTTTTTGAAAATGATACAATATTGTTTATTTGCAGGAGCAAAAGAACAATGATAAAAGCAACAATAAATATGCTACAAATAATAATAGTAGATGCAGTGCAGGTAAGATAAATTAAAAAAAAAGTATAGGGTTCATTAAGTTGATCTCACCTATTTAAAAAAATAAAATACAATACAAATAAGAATGTAATCAGAAAAATACATTTAAAACGTATATCATTTAACGACATACATACAACATGGACACAGTATAAAAAGAAAAGATTAAAGACATATTGGTAGATTTGTAGTATATGTGCTGTTCCATAACTGAGCGCCCCTGAACTTGATAGAAAAACCAAATGGTGGGCCGCCCAGTGCGGCCAGAGGTCAGAAAAGTGCCCCTAAGCCGGACGGGTGTGAAATAAAAAGTGGCGGGCCGTCCAGTAAGGTCAGAGGTCAGAAAAGTTTTTCTGACCTCACTTTCAGACAATAGTGGGCGCCGCACAGGAGACGGCTCCGCGAGGCAACACTTTGAACATACGCACGCGTTCAGGGAGACCTCCTCTACAATACCACACTCTCGGATAAGCCCGAGAGGTGTAAAAAAAAGTGTGGCGGACCGTCCAGTGAGGTCAGAGGTCAGAAAAGTGTCAAAAAGTGCCGCTTTCAGACAATAGTGGGCGCCGCACAGGAGACGGCTCCGCGAGGCAACACTTTGGACATACGCACGCGTTCAGGGAGACCTCCTCTACAATACCACACTCTCGGATAAGCCCGAGAGGTGTAAAAAAAAGTGTGGCGGACCGTCCAGTGAGGTCAGAGGTCAGAAAAGTGCCAAAAAGTGCCGCTTTCAGACAATAGTGGGCGCTGCACAGGAGACGGCTCCGCGAGGCAACACTTTGAACATACGCACGCGTTCAGGGAGACCTCCTCTACAATACCACACTCTCGGATAAGCCCGAGAGGTGTAAAAAAAAGTGTGGCGGACCGTCTAGTGAGGTCAGAGGTCAGAAAAGTGGCAAAAAGTGCCGCTTTCAGACAATAGTGGGCGCTGCACAGGAGACGGCTCCGCGAGGCAACACTTTGAACATACGCACGCGTTCAGGGAGACCTCCTCTACAATACCACACTCTCGGATAAGCCCGAGAGGTGTAAAAAAAAGTGTGGCGGACCGTCTAGTGAGGTCAGAGGTCAGAAAAGTGGCAAAAAGTGCCGCTTTCAGACAATAGTGGGCGCTGCACAGGAGACGGCTCCGCGAGGCAACACTTTGAACATACGCACGCGTTCAGGGAGACCTCCTCTACAATACCACACTCTCGGATAAGCCCGAGAGGTGTAAAAAAAAAGTATGGCGGACCGTCCAGTGAGGTCAGAGGTCAGAAAAGTGGCAAAAAGTGCCGCTTTCAGACAATAGTGGGCGCTGCACAGGAGACGGCTCCGCGAGGCAACATGATGCGAGCGGATTAGAGGACAGAGTCGTGGACCACCCCTCATCAGCCAAACAGCAAAAAATGTCGAACATTTCTGTAAGGTCTGTTATGCAATACCCTGTAATTGTTCCAATAAATTTGTTGCAAGTTACAAAACCTTGTCTTTTCTCGACCCCGCATATGGACCAGGGAGGACGGGTGCCACCTATTTGGCGGCCCCCCGTTCTCGGTGGTCCCCCTATGAGCCCACAGTGCTCGGGAAACCCGGTTCTCGGTTTCCCGAACACTTGTGGGACAAACCTACTGAATATATCCACACCAATGCAGGTATTAAATTCAGTGGTGAAACCAGTGCCACCTTTGTCCGCCAGAGGGCGCCCAAGTTGCACCTTGGCACAGGGGTCACGCCGGTTTCACCATCCATATCTCCCATCCAGGAGAGGGCGCCAGGACGCCATTTTAGTGAAGGGGTCTCACAAGATGGCCGCGCGGGAGGTAAACAAAAGAACTACAACTGTAGTCCAGAGATTGACGTCAGGGTTGCACCACGTGCGGAGTCATGTGACTTCCTCGAATCTCCCAGTCAGTCAGATAATGCCTACACTGTCTCTGGCGGGCACCTCGCGTATGGTCCCACCAGTACGATCGGCCACGTCACTAGTTTCCATGACAACGACCAGACGGTTGTTGGGACGAGTGACACAATCAACCCCCCACAACCCCCTAGCTCGCTGTTTAACGCAATGGAAAGATTGCCACCCGTCTCCTTGGGTGCTACGCACCATACAGAAAGGGTACAAATTGCAGTTTTCCGCGAAACCCCCTATGAACGACAGAGTGGTTTTCTCAAGCGCAAAAGGCGCAGCGGCGATAACGTTACGAGAGGAGGTTCTCTCCCTCTTAAACAAAGGCGCCATAAGGGAACTATCTCCCGACCAGAAACGCCTGGGTTTTTACTCGAAATATTTCCTGGTCAAGAAAAAGGGGGGGGGGGGTGTACGACCCATACTGGATCTGAGAGGTCTCAACAAATTTCTAACGAAATTGAAGTTTCGCATGCTGACGACCACGACGCTTTTACGCACGGTGCGCCAGGGCGACTGGTGGACCAGCATAGACCTGAAGGACGCGTATTTTCACATTCCCATTTACCCACCGCACAAAAAAATTCTGCGCTTCGGTTTCGAGGGGCGGGTGTACGAGTACATGGTCCTCCCGTTCGGAATGTCCCTGAGCCCCCGTGTTTTCGTGAAGTGCACGCAGGCGGCCATAGCTCCTTTGAGGAAGCAGGGAATACGCTTGGCGACGTATATCGACGATTGGCTCCTGGCAGGGAGCTCCAGCCAGGAGGTGACGAGACACACAGAGATAGCTATCTCCCATCTGACGTCGCTGGGTTTCACCATCAACTTTCAGAAGAGCGTGCTGACTCCATGTCAACAAACCTCTTTCATAGGGATTGCATTGGATTCGAACACGCTGATGGCACGTCTATCCAGGGAGAGGATAGACAGTTTTCTAGCCTGTGTGAGGTATTTTCGAGTAGGGAAGAAAATCACGTACAGGCTGTGCTTGCAGGCGGCGGGGCTCATGGCTTCAGCCATACACCTGGTCCGCCTAGGCAGACTATTTATGAGACCTTTTCAGTGGTGGGTGCGGGATCTCAACATTCCACCTACCATGGGGTCTCGGAAGGTTCTAGTGTCTCCACGCTGCATGGAAGCACTCGAACCATGGTCACGCGCACCTTTTCTGTCAGAAGGTGTCAGAGTAGGTGCTGTGATCTCACGGAAGGTTGTCACGACCGACGCCAGCATGTCGGGCTGGGGCGCCGTCCACGAGGGTCGTGCAGCCAGGGGAGTGTGGGACCACAGTTTGAGACTGGCCCACATCAACTACCTGGAGCTGATGGCGGTGTTTCTCGCGCTCAAGCGGTTCGAGGCGCGCATCAGCGGTTGCCATGTCCTGGTCAGGACGTACAACACTACGACCATGTGCTACATCAACAAACAGGGAGGCCTGGGCTCCAGAGTGTTGGACAACCTGGCCCGAGAGCTGACGATGTGGTGCGACTCACGCCTACTGTCGGTTTGTGCGGTCCACGTCCCGGGCCTCCAGAACGGCGGGGCGGACCTGCTGTCCAGGGGCAGGCTTCGGTACTCGGATTGGTCACTCAATCCGAAGATAGCGCGCCGGATTTGGACCAGGTTCGGCCGGCCACAGATCGATTTATTTGCCTCAGCAGAGAACGCGAAGTGCTCTCGCTTTTTCTCGGTGAGGACAGCGGACCTCTTGTTGGGACTGGACGCGTTGGCTCACAGCTGGCCGATGGAACTGCTGTATGCATTCCCGCCGCTGGAGTTGATCCGCCCAACTTTGGAGAGAGTCAGGCTCCAAGGCCTGACTGTACTGCTGGTGGCTCCGGCATGGGGCGTGTGGAGATCGGAGATAGCTCCTCTACTCTACGCCGAACCCTGGTCCCTTCCTCCAATCACGGATCTGGTGATGCAGGCAGGGACCGAGATCAACCACCCCAGCCCCAGGGACCTAGACCTGTGGGTCTGGCCCGTGAGAGGGCCAACCTAGATTCGTGCGGCCTGCCCCCTGACGTGGTAGCTACGATTCAGGGAGCCAGGGCCGGATCCACGAGGGCTGCCTATGACATCAAATGGAATGTTTTTGTGTCATGGTGCCAGGTACAGTCACCGGTGGTGGTGGCTTTCCAAGCGCCGGTACGCAGCGTCCTTATTTTCCTGCAGAGCAGGTTAAATCAGGGCTTGACCTTCTCGACGGTCAAGGTGTACTTGGCGGCCATTGCCGCCTGCCACGAAGGTTTCAAAGGTTACGGAACGGTTGGCAAGCACCCTCTGGTGCGGCGCTTCATGGGTGGCGCCAGACGGGCCAGGCCGACTAACAGGCCTCTGTTTCCGGCCTGGGATCTGGCAGTGGTGTTGAATGCACTCTGTCTTCCTCCTTTTGAACCCCTTGAGACGGTGAGCCTCAGGCTAGTTAGCCTTAAGACGGTCCTTTTGGTGGCCCTGTCTACGGCTAAAAGGGTCAGTGACCTGCATGCACTCTCGGTGAGTTCGGAGTGCTTGAGGTTCTCGGGTGATGGCAGGAGGGTTCTGTTGAAACCGAACCTGGCATTCGTTACCAAGACCGGAGTGGTGGCACCGGCTCCGGTCGAGTTGGTGGCGTTTCATCCACCCCCTTTCGCTTCGGCGGAGGATGAACGGTTGCATTGTCTCTGTCCAGTGCGGGCCCTGAGGCTCTACTGTCAGATGACTAGGGTCAGTAGGTCGTCAACACAATTGTTTGTCTCCTACGGCCGAGGTGACCAGCGGAAGGCGATCGCTAAGCCAACGCTTTCCAGGCGGATAGTCGAAGCCATACAGCTCGCCTATGCTAGCAGTGGAGCCCCGGTACCTGTTGGACTGAGGGCGCACTCGACTAGGGGATTGGCTGCTTCCTGGGCCCTCTCTAGGGGGGCTTTGGTCCAGGAGATTTGCACGGCCGCTAATTGGTCGTCTCCTTCGACCTTTGCAGCTTTCTACAGCCTGGACGTGGCGGCTTCCTCTGTGGCGCACGCAGTCCTGGGCGTGGCAGCCTCATCTACTTGAGGTGCCTTTCTCCTCCTGATGTGATCCCGTGGGGCTAACGAGCTGTTAGCCCTCGGGAGCAGGGGGCCCTGTTCCCTTGTTTTAAGGTTAGTAGGTGACGGACCTTGTCTTCTATTAGCTGAATAAGGCAGACTTCGGTCTGTCAGGGTATCTTGTATATCTTTCCTTGTGCCGCGTCTAGGCCCTGTGGGTCTGGACGCCCCGGAGGCTGGGGCCCCGCTGTGTGCGGGCCCCTGGGCCGGAGGGGGCATGTGCGGTTTTTCAGGGATTGAATGTTTTTAACGCTTCCGGGGGGTTTATAGATCCCATAGTGAGTGCCTCACGACTCAAAACGACAAAGAACTAGAGGTTACGTAGGTAACCCCGGTTCTTTTAGTTTAGGAGTGAGGCACTCACCAAACACCCCTTTGTTTCGCCACTGCGAACAGAGGACCTGTGGTAAGAGGAAGTACTACGTCACGACCGGGCCTTATATGTCCTTCCGGAAAGGGGAAGAGACAGCCGGACACGTGACATACCCTCTAGCCCAATGAAATGGGCCCCGGGAGCGTATTGTGTAGCTCTGTTGCATCGCCAGATGGCGCTGTTTCCCATAGTGAGTGCCTCACTCCTAAACTAAAAGAACCGGGGTTACCTACGCAACCTCTAGATTTTAACTATTGCAGTTTTATGAAAATTATTCATCTGCCCCTAAGACATACATGCAGACTCACATTTCTTTGAAACTTTGCAGAAAGGTTGAGGGTCATTCCAAATATCACTGAAACCAATGTCACTCCAATTGGCCAAAAGGGGGCGCTATAGCATTTTTTTTTAAATGCAAACTTTAAACAGGCAAAAGTCATGCCTCGTTTGGCCGAAAGTCGTGAAACTTGCTTACACTTGTGCCTTGACTCATGAGGAACACATCTATCGCTTTGACCAGTAAGCTCCGCCCTTAGATTGTCCGCAATTTTGAGCAGTTTGAAAAACACTTAAACCCAGGATTTTCCAGCTATTTGCGTGAAACTGTATCATCTGTGTGATCTCCTTTTTCACAGTTCCTTGTCTGTTGGTCCAATGGCGTCTCCCTAAATGAGTGCCTCACAATCTCAGGGTCGCCAGTTCAAGCCTCACTTGGTGCAGACTTCATTTAAGTTGAATTGCAAACAACATGACTGTATCAATGAATACATGTGCAAATGGTAAAGATAACCTGAAATGCTTATTTGAGAGTACGTTTTTTCAATGTATGACATACTTCATTCTGAAAATAGCCGATCTACAATCTCAAAACTTTTCAGATAGCAACGTGTTTCTGATAGGGGTGTGCCGATATATCGTCCCACGATATATCGCGATACGTTTTCGTGACGATATGTATCGTTTTGGGGGAAAAAAATATCGTTTTTAATTCTTTTTTTATTTTTTATTTTTTACAATCATTATAATCAGGCATACAAACAGCCCCGAGGTGAAAAGGGTGACAACATGTTTTTTCGGGTCAGGTGTCACACTATTGCCCTATTTGGATTGAAAACGGCTATTGTAGCTGAAAAGCTACAAGTTTGCATGTCTGAATAATGCAAAAACAGAATTATTTGTTTGCATTTACTTTTTTCCTCCCCCATATATTTTCATAATAAAAAAGTGAGTATCGTATCGTATCGAAGTTGTGAGCCAAATATCGTATTGTATCGTTTGGTGAAATTAGTGTAGCTATCGGCACACCCCTAGTTTCTGAGCTTGTAGATCGGCTGCTTTCACTGTTTTCGGTTGCGAGGAGACTTCAATTTCTCTATTGGTAAATGGTTTGTGAACGAGTGATCTTAGTGTTGGCTTGGTTCATGACAGAAGGCAAGAGTTTATGATCTTCAACAGACAACATCAGCCTGGACAAAGGTATAGCACTATAGGTAGTGTTGCAGCCTATTAGTCCGAAGGTTGAGAGTTCGATTCCTGTTAATGGCAATAGGTTGAGATGTCCAATCAATCCATTCTGTTTCCATCTCTCTCTCTCTCATCAATCTATTCCGTTTCCATGGCTCTCTCTCTCTCTCTCTCTCTCTCTCTCTCTCTCTCTCTCTCTCTCTCTCTCTCTCTCTCTCTAGTTTCCATGTCTCTCTCCCTCTCTCTCTCTCCAGTTTCCATTACTCTCTCTCTCTCCAGTTTCCATGTCTCTCTCTCTCTCACTGGCCCCGTATTATCGCTGCTTGCAGCTATATTTATTATTATTATTATTATTATCATTACAAAACATAGTTAAGCCCCATTTCATAAGTCAGCTATAAAAAAATAGAGACAAAAAAACAGTAAAAAATAAAACTATATGTTTGTATTGAAATGCTTTTTGCTATATTTCTTTTCAAATAAAGTATTTAAAAAGCAAGGAACCATAGAACCATCTAACGTGAGCTTTCTACAACATCACTTCCTTCAATGTAATGAAGCTGTTCTGTTTTCTCCATCCTTGGTCTCTCTGCTCACTAAAAGGCCCTGTTCAGACTGGCAGCCCAAATCACATTGTTGTCCTATCCAGATTGGAACTAGATGTATTTGATCAGGTCTGAACAGCATAAAACCACATGGAAACTGATTCTTGTTTGAAATTTGATTCAAATCTGATTTCTAAAGATGTGTCTCAGTCTGGACATTCTGACACTGAAGCAGGATTTATACTTTGTTGTACAACGGTATCTCTTGCTGAAAATAGCCGATCTACAAGTTCACAATGCGACACATTCTGAACTTCTAGATTGGCTATTTTTGAATGCACAAATCTGATCTGATTCACGCAAATAAAAGTGTGAACAGTCAGTCCTAAAGATCAGATTTGAGAAACAAATCAACAAAGGCCTTACTTTGTCAGGCCTGCCTCCATTCCCCCTGAGCTGCCACAACAAATAGCATACTTAACCCTTAACACACAGCCTGTTAAACACTTACTGATTTAACCACTTGAACCCCAGCATCCATATAAACATTAGCCAAAATAGCAGATCTACAAGTTAACAATGCCTCACGTTTGTGACACGTTGTGAGCTTTTAGATCTGCTATTTGTGGCGAAGCGATTTGGAGTAGACGCCAACTCAATCCAGTTCTCTAATACTACAGGTGTTTAAGTGGTTAACAACAACAAACCTTGTATTGGCCCATCATCACCTTTGAGTGTAATTGATCATAGTATGTTGTAAACCTGTGATGTGACAATAAACCTGATTCTGATTGTATAGCCTACATGTAGGTAGTGATCATAGTATGTTGTATAGCCTACATGTAGATGGTGATCATAGTATGTTGTATAGCCTACATGTAGGTAGTGATCATAGTATGTTGTATATCCTACATGTAGGTAGTGATCATAGTATGGTGTATAGCCTACATGTAGGTAGTGATCATATATGTTGTATAGCCTACATGTAGGTAGTGATCATAGTATGGTGCATAGCTGTAGATAGTATGTGGTGTTGTTTCTGAAAAGATGAAGTGCTTAGAGAATTTGTTATGAATGCAGAATGTTATTTAATTATCAAAATTGAACATATGAATTACAACATAGATGTTGGTGCTTCATAATAACGGTGCCAGACCAGTGAATGTCTGAGCTGACAGCGGCTGCACTCAGCTGAAATGTTAGGCATGGTTGTCCCCACACTGTATAATTATAAGAACCCATAAATACTAATGCTTACTAACAATAATCATAACACAGTATGAAGCCATTTATAATTTATAAGGTCAAGTATCACAGAGCTTCATAATTACAGGTCACTCACAGACTTTTTATTTTGGCCAGGATATTGTTTCATAATAATTATCATAGTTGTAATACATTACAATTACAATAATTATACAATGCATTATCACTGTTCATTAAACGTCCTAGATCATAGATCATACGTTTGTCTGATGTCATTTATCAACTCAGATTGATCCCTTGAAAAAAAACATTTGTTTCTGTTTAACTAACAGCTTCTCTGTGTATGAATCTATGTGTATTTGGACCAAAGCGTTTGTCACAAACTGCAGCTAAAGGTTTTTCCCCCCTGTATGAGTCCTCATGTGTCTTTTTAGATTATCGTTGTTACGAAAGCCTTTGTTACAAACTGTACAAGTGTCTGGCTTTTCCCCTGTATGAGTCCTCATGTGTGTTTTTAGATTACTCAATCTTGTAAATCCTTTGCTACAAACATTACAAGTGAATGGCTTTTCTCCTGTATGAGTTCTCATGTGTATGTTTAGATCACCCTTATGAATACAGCCTTGGCCACAAACTGTACAAGTAAATGGCATTTCTCCTGTATGAGTCCTCATGTGTCTTTTTAGATCACTGTTGAGACGAAAGCCTTTGTTACAAACTGTACAAGTGAATGGCTTTTCCCCTGTATGGGTCCTCATGTGTGTTTTTAGATTACTCAATTGTACAAAGTCTTTGCTACAAACATTACAAGTAAAGGGCTTTTCCCCTGTATGGGTCCTCGTGTGTCTTTTTAGGTGAGCCTTTTGAATACAGCCGTGGCCACAAACTGTACAAGTAAATGGCTTTTCCCCTGTATGAGTCCTCATGTGTGTCTTTAGAGTTCCCTTACGATTAAACATTTTGCAACACACTGTACAACTAACACTTTTCTTCCCTGTGTGACTCTGCATGGAGTGAGTTTCTTTCGATGATTTCAGGTCCTGGGACATCTTGTTTCTCAAAGACAATCTCTGTCCTTCCACATGTTGTGTCTTGTGTGACTTCAGTGTGTTTAAATGTGACTGATCTACACTGGGCTCCCACTCATCACTGTCTTCAGTGATGTCAGATTCAGAACAGTGTGAAGAGAGGAGCTGGTCATCACTAGTTGGATGTGATGTTCCACAGTCCTCTACACCAGCTTGTGTTTTCATGTGTTCAGTTGAGGTGCTGGCTACAGGCTCTGTGTCTTTGTTTTCACCATCATCACCTTCACTTTTCACTGCTAGTAATGTCAGCATCGGCACATCAACCTCTTCTAGTCTTTGAAGTACCTCCTCCTGCTCCTCTTTAATGTGTGGAGGCTCTGGTTCATCCTGGACCAGACTGGGGCTCCTCTCCTCTTCAGTGGAAACCTCCTCTTTACACACAGGGAGGTGCAAGACGTCTGGGGAAGAGATACAATGAAAGCAAACATGAAATATTTGTAAGCATTTTCTTTTCTTTTATTTTTTCATTAAGTGTTACTCTGTTTCATACTGTAGGTGTGACAGTTGGAGAAAACTTCCGCTGTAAAAAAAAAAAAAGAAAAGCTCCTAAACCATCGATCTATCCTCATTTATCTAAGATATTTGTATATATATCGGCTGCAACCATTCCATTCCACCAATACACTTTGTGGTGGAAATTAAACAGTTTTGTACTGTAATCAAATGTTTGAATCTTTGTGTACACTGCAGCTGTCTGTTACGGCCAGTGGCCCTAATTATTGTTATTATCGTATTTGATAGGCTACGTTATTATTTGTATTTGTATTATGCTGTTGCTTTTGTACTTAATTCAGTTAGAGTCTTGGTCCATTCTATGAATGGGAGAGGAGAGTGGGGCGTAGGCTTGATTGCCTGATTGAAGTAATTCATTCATGATTCAACGCGGGGGCGTTGACCGTCGACTGATCAACCCCACAGATTAGTCGCTTCACTCTGTCTCCATGGCGACAGGGGCGGACTGGCCGTTTGACACAGCGGGTATATGCCCGGTGGGCCGACTAGTAAAGGTAAAAAAAAAATCCCCCGTTTTAGGATAATTACGGTAATTCCTGGCCGCGCGGCTGGCGCTCGCCACAGGTAATTACGGTAATCATGGGCTGGACGGCCCAGAAAGTTAAAGGATCTCATGTCATTGGCCCACTAGCTTGTCTCTCAACTGAATACCTGGCCCAGTCACAGGGCTACAATGGCCCAGGACCAGGAGTACCACCCCCACATGTTGCTACACTTTTTGTAGCAATTTTTGTAGCAACAAACAAGTTTGCTATCAAGTTGCCAGACGGGCAGGTGTGCATTTTGAGTGGGGATGCAACGAGATATCTGTCCTTAGACACTAGAACCTGGCCAGAGCGCTCCCCCTCCCCCTCCTTCTCTCCTAAGTCGCCCCCACCCCCCCCCCCCCCCCCCCAACACACAGGGTTGCAAAATCACTTTTGGAATCTAGCGTGAAGCGATAAGTTTGTGAGAACGTGGAGTGGACAGTGTTGCCATATTGTGTGAGAGAAATGAGCAACCAGGTCTAGGAAAACACATGAGCAGTTTAAATCTTTCTACAAGCTCACAACGCGTCGCGATGAGACGCGGTGTGAGCTTGTAGATCGGCTATCCGCAACCACCAATTTTTACAAGCAACTTTACAGAAAAGGAAGCCACTTATAATAAGCCGACATGGCAACACTAGGAGTCGACGATATCTATGGAGAACGACTTCTTTAGCCATGAGTTTTCTCAAGTCCCCCAAAACAGGCCAGCAGCTTGGTAAAAAGGAAAAACACGAAGGACACAGATGGAACAAGTGACGGTAGAAAGAGTAAATATGAATCCGAACGGCGCCAGCGTAAGTTTGTTGATGAGTGGAATGTGGAGTTTCCATGGCTGCTGCAGCACAGCACAGAAGAACATGGTGACGTCCTACTTTGCAAAGTGTGCCGTGACTTCCCTACCATTGCTGGCCGGTGAGTTCAGTTCAGTCTATAGGTAAACATGGCATGATAATGGCGATTAAACTGCTGAATATATTTATATATAATGATTGTGTTTTCAGAACGTCGTCGTTGTTTAATGGGTGCCAGTCATTCAAGGTTCAAGGTT
This sequence comes from Gymnoscopelus microlampas, assembly GCF_963454915.1. Taxonomy (NCBI): domain Eukaryota; kingdom Metazoa; phylum Chordata; class Actinopteri; order Myctophiformes; family Myctophidae; genus Gymnoscopelus; species Gymnoscopelus microlampas. The sequence continues at coordinate 701,677 of NC_139950.1, read as the reverse complement.
CAAGGTTCAAGTTTATTAGTGTCCCCGAGGGGCAATTTGGTTTGCAGCATATAGCATCAAGTACAGTACAACAACATTAAAACAGACAGTAAAAAACAGTACAAAACAGAACAGTAAAACATCCATAGCCGGTACATAGAGTTCACATTAGGTCATAAAGAGCAAAGTGTAAGGTGCTATTCAGTCAGTGCAGTGTACATGGCCATTGAAAAGAATACGTGGACAGCAAGGAGACTGCTAGGTGCACGTATTAACTAAAGGCTATCTCCTCCTTGGCTTCTCCATGACCGAGTTCAGACTGCCGATAGAAATGGGAATAAAGGACAGTTTGTGCCTGTTTGTTGTGGCACTGGGGGTCCGCAAGCGACGGCCCGAAGGAAGGAGTTCGTATTCGGTGTTAAGTGGGTGAGCAGTATCTGAATGAATCGACTTGGCTTTTTTGATCACTTGTCTATTAAAGAGAAGTCCAAGGCTGTTCATGTTTGTACCGATTACCTTGGAGGCAACTTTCACAATTCTACCCAGGGAATTCTTGTCCTTGACACAGAGATTACCGTACCAACAGATAATAGAAAAGGAAAAGACAGATTCTATGTAGGCACTGTGAAACTGTTTCATCAGAGTTTTGTCGATATTGAACTTAGCCAATTTTCTCAGACAGTATAGGCGTTGCTGGCCTTTTTTATACATCATGTCCGTGTTGAGGTCAAATTTCATTTTACCATCGATTATTGTACCCAGATATTTGTAATTTTTTACAATCTCTACTGTCTCTCCGTTGGTCAGGCTCTTCCGGGGAGATTGTGGTGACAGTCTAAAGTCAATGCAAAGCTCCTTAGTTTTTGAGACATTCAGCTGTAAGAAAGCATTGTCACACCATGACAGGAAATCATCGAGCACTTGCCCATGGCCATTTTCTTCATTGCCAAGCAGGCTGACAATGACCGAGTCGTCAGCGTACTTGACTATGAATGAATTATGGAAATGGCTAAGGCAGTCGTTGGTATATAGAATGTATAGAAGGGCAGATAACACACACCCCTGGGGCGAGCCAGTAGAGGATGACAGAAGACTGGACAGTGTATTATTGACTCTTACACATTGTGATCGGTTGGTAAGAAAGTCGAGGATCCAGCCCACCAGACATGGGTCCAGACTGAAAGTGCTCATTAGTTTCTCAACCAGAACATGTGGCTGGATCGTGTTGAACGCTGATGAAAAATCAACAAAAAGCAGCCTGGCATGGTTTTTCTTTCCCTCTAGATGTTTGTGCACCAGATTGAGTAGAGTGGCAATTGCATCTTGGACGCCTCTGCCTTCTCTATAAGCAAACTGAAGAGGGTCTAATAGGCTTTCAGTTTTTGCTACAAGTTCTCGCTTGACTAGCTTCTCAAACTGTTTCATAACAAGGGAGGTAAGGGCCACAGGTCTGAAATCATTTAGCGTTTTTGGGTTGCTGTTCTTGGCAACAGGGACAACAGTGGACTGTTTCCAAAGGAGTGGTACGATCTGTTGACTTATGGACATATTAAATAAAAAGTAGAAAATGGGACCAAGCTGGTCGGCGCAGGTCTTTAAGAGGCGACCCCCGATGTGGTCAGGGCCTGCGCTTTTCTTAGAGTTGCATTTTTTAAAACACTTGATCACATCCTGTTCCTTGAAAAAGGAACTGGTAGGGGGGGCAGACAGTAGTCTGTTTTTGATCTCAGCGTGATTTTCACTAAAATCATGGGCATCAAATCGGCCATAAAAGTCGTTGAGGTCCTGAGCTAGTTGCTTATCACAGCTGTAGTCGGCTAATGCGACCTTCTTCCTACCATTGGCTTTCGGGCCAGTGATGGTTTTCATGCCATCCCAGGCGGAGCCCATGTTGTTTGCTCTGAGTTGGGCTTCTATCTTTTCTTTGTATTGCGTTTTTCCAACTTTAACCTCTCTCTTTATTTCTTTCTGCAAATTTCGCAGTTCTGGAGTATTTCCCTCTCTAAAAGCTTTGTTCTTTTTCTGAAGAAGTGATTTGAGGGGTTTGGTTATCCAAGGTTTGGAATTTGGGTACACTTTGATAATTCTATCTGGAATTACAGTGTCTTCACAATACAGTGACCAACTCGTGACAGCGTCAGTTAACTCATTTATGTTGGCAGAAGATGCCTTGAACATATCCCAGTCTGTGGATTCTAGTAGACCTCGAAGGGTCTCACAAGCGTTGTGGTCGTTCCAATTCTTAACGCATATTTTCTGTACTTTGCCACGCTTAAGTGCAGTGCGATACACAGGGAAAAGGTGTATACAAACGTGATCAGAGGCTCCCAGGGGCGGAAGGGGAACAGATTTATATGCGTCTTTGACGTTACCATAGCACATGTCGAGGATGTTCTTGGCCCGTGTCGGGCAGTTGACATACTGATAGAAGTCTCTGAGTGTCTTTTTCAAGGAGCAGTGGTTCATATCACCCAAAACGAGATTTGGTGCATCAGGGGAGATTAGCTGTAGTTTCTGTACAACCCGCAGTATGTGCTCACAGGCATTAGCTTCATTAGCCTTTGGATGGATATATACGACCGTAATAAAAATCTGTGGGAACTCTCTCGGCAGGTAGGCTGGCCGCAGAGATACAGAGAGCAATTCAACATCGGGTGTACAGATACTCTCCCTAACAGTGATCGATTTGGCATTACACCAACGTTCGTTTACATATAAACAGACCCCCCCGCCAATTGACTTGCCCGTTACTGCGGCGTCTCTGTCCAGGCGAAAAGGTGTCCCGAAGCCGTCGATCTCTGTATCTGCTGCTGAGTCCTTCTTGGAAAGGAAAGTCTCCGTGAAAGCAAGAATACACGAGTCTCTGACGTCGTGGTTATGGCGAACCAGCGCCTGTAGCTCCGTGGTTTTGTTCCGAATCGACTGTACGTTGTAGAGGATAATAGAGGGCAGCGGGATGCGGGATAGTGGTTGCTTTTTCCTCAGACGTGTACCGCCTCTTCTCCCTCGCTTTCTCGTACTCCGCAGTGGACCTCCAGAAGGGTTCCGGACGATGGGTCGCAGTAGATCCGCTGGATTCGGCCGTATCAGGTCCGCGGGTGGCTCCAGTGTGTTGCTCCAGCGAAGCAGCTGCTCTCTGTTGTATACCGTCCTGGCTGGCGGTTCTGGAGACAGCTGCGATTGCTTCAGGCTCCACGATAGCTGAAGCACCAACAACAGCAAAAGTAAGACCAGTAACTCCATTGTTTAGGAAGAGCAAGGAACAAAACAAAAGTGCGTGGATATATACCGCCGGCAGGCAGAGAGTTCAGGCTCTTGGTGGAGATTTCCTGCTCTGATTCTCTGTGGGTCTAGCTCCTGCTAGCCGCTAACTGGCGGCTATTTTGGGCTGAAAGTCCTGCTTATTCGGCGACCTCCAGGCCCCAGGCTGGGGCAGGCTGTTGTCCTCCTCCGATGTGGACGGTGGACGGTCCCGTAGAGATTTCAGGCTCTTTACCGAAGAGTTTTCCTGCTCTTTCGGCAACCCGAGAAAGTTTGTTTGTTTACACTCAGGTCTAGGCTAAGGGCTAGCCACACTGAGCGACCCAGATCTAGGCTGAAAACGAGCCACACTGGGATAGCAACAAGACTTCGCTGTAGACTACTGTGTCTCAGAGGTCGGCAAGGACAAAAACAAACAAAAAGAACGAGAAGTAGCCGTAATAGGCCGAAAAACATCAAACAAACAAACACAAGTACTGCCGTCGTCTACGTGCTGCCGGTCGCTGCGTGCGCATGCGCCCTGACTGTTACTGAACATTCAGTAACATTCAACAGGCATTCAACTCTCAAGTCTCACACTGAAAGCAAGCGCCATGGGCTGTGTGAACGTGCTCAACAGCAGGCACGCCAGGGGAGTGAAGCACCGATACCTCCGGTAATAAGGGGTGTCCTCCGGATGGAAGAGAAACTACGCCAAAAACTGGTCAACTCAATGCATGTTGCATAGTATGTCACAAAGAGAGAGAGAGCAGCCATTCACAGAATTCACCCACCTCCGTGCCCTGGTTGCCAGAACAGGGGGCAAGGTGTCTCAATGCTATAATAGTAATAATGCTTGTAAAAGTTAAATTGATTGAACAATGCTTACCACAATGCTTGTTTCAACTGTTTTGTGGTATAAATACATTTAACAGCATATTGAAAATGTAAATGTACCATAGATTGGTTAAAATCATGTTTTATTCATTAAAATCATGTTTTATTCATTAAAATAATAGCTCAGATGTGTAGCTTTATCTGAATCAGAATCATCTTTATTGTCACATCACACGTTTACAGGTGTAAACAGTGCAAGCTCCATCGTTTTGATTGCACCTGCTTAATCACCTCTGCTGCAAATATTCACTGTGCCCTGATAGCTTCAGTAAAAATTATTAAAATGTTGCTGTAGCAGATACAGCCCAGATTTAAAATGAAGTGGTCTATGTCAGGTACTTGGCTGAAGGGGGCCCCCAGAATGCTTTCTTGGGGATCCAAGGAGTAAAACATGCTCACGCAGAGGGTGTCTTGGAGGCTGTGGAAACCTGTGAGTATTTGATTTGCTTTTGTAAAGCAGTGTTATGTGAATGTTATTGTTTATGCTAAATTAAGTCATAAGGACTCAATACAAATGATGTGCTTCTTGTATCATAGGCATGGAAGGGGCTGGATTGAAAGCCAGACTGGTGGGTTTTGGCAGTGATGGGGCTGCAGTGAACATGGGGTCCAAGTCGGGAGTGGCAGCCCGTCTCAGACAGGAAGTGGAACATTTGGTCTCCATCCATTGCATAGCCCATAGGCCTGAGCTGGGTGTGGTGGGGGCTATTCGTAACAACCCAAAGATGGCCAACCAGCAGGAGATGCTGGTTCATTTGTATGATCAATACCACTATTAATTCCCCTAAAGCAATAAGAGAGCTCTACAATATTGCTGAGGCACTGGAGGAAAAGGTCCTAAGGCCCACTACTCTCCGTGGCGCTTGCTGGTTGCCATAGATGCACCGTGCGACAAAGGTATTAATTGTTATGCTTATAATTATGTCTAAAGGTTATTTGTAAGCGAGGTGCTTACAGTTACAGTATTTAGAACAGACTGAAGGCTTCAGTCTGTTTTGTCCACACCAGCGTGCAAGGGAGCATGAGCAGAGCCATGCACATAGGAGTTGTGCAGAAGCATATTTCTTGCAGGCTTCCAAAGCCAATAAAGAGTGTGTTAAGTGGGAACTAGATATCTGCTCAGAGACCAGGTCAGATAGAAACGACAGGTTATGGAGTGTATAGTGGATGTAGTGAAGGTTATAGCTACAGGGGGCAGAGAATGAGGCAGCATATGCCCTAGAAGACAACAAAAGACCATGGCGCTTTTTTAGAGCTCATTCTTCTCCTGGGAAAGTATGCTGTGATCCTGAAAGACCATCTCACTAATTGAATTGAGCATTAGTCAGTCTGGGGCAAAAGGCGGAGGTTCCCTTGTCACATTTATTTCAAAAACAACAGTCCATTCTGTCAGAGATACAGATTCAAGAATCAATTTCCAGTGACATTCAGGATGCTGGGATGTTCTCAGTTCAAATTGACACAACACAGGACATCACCTCTCCTCTCAGGATCAAAATGCTCAGTTATTCTGAGATATGTAACTACTGTGGTTAATGAGAGGCTTATTAAAGTGGTCAAGTGCAAAGAGTCTACTGGACAGTACTTTGCCGATATGCTGACAGAGGTCATCGCCAAGCTGAAATTGGACATGAGCAAGTGTATAGGAAGTGCGACAGATGGAGCATCTAATATGCAAGGTCAATAAAAAGGCTTCTCTACCCTGTTGTCCGCACAGTCCCCAAATAAGGTATATGTATGGTGCTGGCCGACACAACCCAGACAGTCATTGAAGGTGTCTCACTGCTTGCTCTCCTCAATGACATTGCAGTTTTCATCAGAGAGTCATACAAAAGGATGACTATGTGGAAGAATGAAAACCAGGACAAGCGACACAGACGACTTTCTCCAATTGGAGAGACACGGTGGGCCAAGCACAAGGCCCTGAAGAAGGAGGGGTGGGCAAATAAGACATTGCATGAGCAGGATAAAGAACCTGAATTTGAAGTGGAAGCCGCACTGCCGGAGAAAAGGCAAAGAAAGTAAAAAGTCTTAGCTGGAGAGACGGCTCATGATGAGACACTGTCTGATGCAGACCGAGCATATGAAGTCAATGTGCATAATATAATCAAGTGATGGACACAGCACTTGAGGCCATCCACAGAAGGTTTCTGTCTCATGCTACCCTGTATGCTCACTTAGCAATTCTGGACCCCAGCTAATTCTCTAAGCTCAAGACTTTTCCGTTTTTGTGGTGGTAGTAGTAATAATACATCATCACCTTATTAAACTAATGGCCTAAGTCATTTTTTCAAGGTTTTCAGGAAAAATAAAAAACTGATCCAGAACAAAACTATATGATATTTCTTAATCATTTCACCCAAAATGTTTATAACAAATTATGACTATTTAATTAGAAATAACACTGTCTGTCAGTTATGTAACATAAGAGATTGAAATAGGTTTAAATAGGATTAAATCTGACTTAGGCCAAAATAAAAAGCAAAACAAATTACAAAATGGCCTAAATCAGTAAATAATTTGGCTTAAGTCACAAAAACATGTGACTTAGGCCAAATAAAAGGCCTATTTTGTCCTAAGTCACACTAGGGAGTTAGGCCATTATACTAAAAGGGGCGTGTTTTATACTAAAAAGGGCGTGAACAGCATGATCCTTTTCTATTAGGAGTTGGGCGATTTTACCAGAGGTGGCCAGTGTCATGAGGAGCTGATTTAGGCAAAAATATCATTTCCTCAAAAAATGACTTAGGCCATTAGTTTAATAAGGTGACGACATTATTATTATTATTATTATTATTATTATTATTACCCTTATTATCACCCTTATTATTATTATTATTATTATTGTTATTCATGTATTGGTTGCCAATATAAAGTTCTGCTTGGTTTCAGTGTGTCCGTGAAAAGTGACTGGTCTCTGGATCACCCGTGTAACTTTAAAGAAGGTGGTCCTCATCCAGACTCATCATGGTGAGAAAATCTAGACAGCTGATTTAATGAACTAGATTTAAAGGCCGCTACGTGGCCTTCAAATCCAGTCCTATATTGCGCTGATCAGAGCAAGGGTCACGAGGTATTGCCATTTGAAGTGTTAAACACTGCTGACGTACCCCATATGTGTACAATTTAGTTTTTTTTTTTGTGATGATTCTCGGTCATGCCAGACCCCTGAACAGCACAGACAAGTTTGGTGCGGATTGGAGCAACAGTGTGCCTGTGGCCTGCGTGGGGGCTTGATATGGCAACTGGTGTGACTATTGTCATGGCAGACCCCCGAACAGTATTTGTAAGTATTTGCAAGTTCGGTGCGAATTGGAATGCGCCTTGCAAGTCTGCATGTTGCGTTTGCGACATCCACCGTCCACCCATTGGGCAATTTTTATATAAATTTAGGATAATGAAGACTATTGATAATAATAGAAGTTATGGAAGTTATTTTTGGGGGCACGGTGGCGCAGTCGGTAGCGCTGTCGCCTCACAGCTAGAAGGTCCTGGGTTTGATTCCCGCCAGGGACGCTGTGGGCGCTGGGGGCGTGTTCTCTCCTCCACGTCATCGGCGCCCATACCCTAGGTGGGGTTGGTGAAAGGGCCTACTCTGTGTGGAGTTTGCATGTTCTCCCCGTGTCTCCTAGGGTAGTTAATACCCTCACAAAAACATGTAGTAATCCTGGTCACTATACTGCCTCCCCTGGTCAGCCGGGGCGCCTGATGGAGGAGAAGGGAACTGGTTGGAATAACGTGTTCCTTCCACGCGCTATGTCCAACCAGGGAAACTCCCCCCTGTCGGGTGATAAGAAGCGGCCTGCTTGCTCCTCATGCATTGAAGGAGGCATGAGCTTCAGCTTGGGCTCTCCCTAGGCTGGCAGAGGGTAGGTAGTGCCCAGGATTACATAGGCAATTGGCACTGGGTGAAAAAATGTGGGTTACAAAATCGTGGGACAAAAATTATAGAAAAAAAAAATAATAATAATAGAAGTTAATTGTTGTTGATGATTTTATTTTTTGTTTTACAAATATTTTTTATAGTACATGCTAAAACAAAAGATATTTAGGGCGAATTCAGACTATGGTCCCAGGTGCGCACCCCGGACCACTTGGCAGATGTTGTGATAGTGTGAACGTTGCATACCGTTCCCCGGAACGGATCACCGTACCCGGGACTGCCTGGGGAGGTAGTCTCGGATCTGGATCATGCATACTCGAGTACGGAACGCTGCAATGTGAAGGCATCTGTACCAACAGAAGGAAGTGGACTGCAAATCATATATCATTTATATATTTTTATAACGACACATTGTTTTAGCTGGGTTATACCTTCTCATACAGTAGTTCTACTTGAATGTTGACAAGAAATAATAATCCTGCTAGAGTTTGAGTGCGAGCCGTGAAAAAACATAAACAAAAACACATTTGTAGCGAGTGATGCCGCTAGGATAAAGATACCAAGGATTAGTCTGAGACGTCACTGCTAAGTTACCAAGGATGCGCCAGTGACGTCACTGTCATATGATAATTACATTGCAAGGTTTCAAAGACCAGCACACACACTGCTTTGGTTGTGTATTGTTGTTCTTTGATTGTGTATTGTTGAGACGACGTTACATTGCAAGGTTTCAAAGACCAGCGCACACACTGCTTTGGTTGTGTATTGTTGTTCTGTTATTATTATAACTCAAGACAATGTTAGGAACACAGTCAAACTTTATTATTCACTCTAAACCATAGAGTTAATAAGATCTAAACTCTGAGAAGTGACTCTTTTTCTGTGGTGTCATTCTCTATCTCTCAAAGCCCCATAGTGCACATTGCCCCCATGAGGCACATGAGTACTATTACTGTTGTATGAAGTGTACTCGGGTACGTAAGAATCTTGGCCAATGTGGCATCAATCGGACCCAGTCTGAATCCACCCTCAGTAATTGAGGCCTATGGCCTGCTCGCAGCGAAATACTGTATGATGATGATTGACCTATATTTTTATTTCTGCAAGCTATAGGCTTTGACTAATTGGATTTACAGTAGGACAAGTTTGCATCTGTGTTACTCCTGTATCATTTTCAGCGCTTCCGTTGCACAGACTGAATGACAGACATATTTGAACATTGTGCCAACAGTCTGTCTGGAGAAACTAACGTGCAGCTGCATGGTTTTCAGGCTCCAGAAGGAGAGATCAGACTGTCCCTCTCCCAGCTGTGTGTCCATGAAGCGTGGTAAGTCTATGGATCGACCCATGAACTTCAAAAAACAGAAGATCTCTCCTGAGCTGAGGTGAGGAAGCTTGGTCATCACTGAAGACTTTAAAATGTTAAGCTGTGTTCAGATATGGATACCGTAATGTTTTGGGGAAACTAATTAACATAAGCTGCCGGCATAGGCAGTAGGACAGGAGTTCGCACAGTGAGTACAGTACTTGCTGAGATATTACTGAAAGCATGCGAGATAAGGCATTTGTGATGAGAATTCAATAGGATCCATCTGCAGGCTGGCAGTCCACACGTACAGGAGTATTTTTTAACGCATATTTTTCGTTTTTAATATCCGCGTCTACAAGGTGTATTTTAGGTGTATTAAGGTGTATTAGGTAAAACACCGCTGTCTTCGCGAGATCTATTAACAGCCGGTCAATAGTCTCGCGTGGCCAGACTGTTGCCTCCCACAATTTTCAAATGTTTCCGGTCATACAGTCTGGGACTCGGAAGCTCTGATCATGAAAAAAAAAAAGAATATAAATTGGATGTGAAGCCTCCTCCCCACTTCCTAATATAAATTTAAATCATCTAAGTGTATTTAGCTTGCTGCTTAGCAGAAATTGAAATTAAAAAGTAAAATGTAAAGATATTTTAAAACATATTTTCGTGAATGGAAGTGCCAGTTTCCTCTCTCGGATTTCGGGAGTTGTAGTTCCAGACTCTATAATAGCATTCAGAGATTGTGGAATAGTTGTGGAATAGTTGCCTGACAGGCAAATATACAGTCTACAGCTCTTCTTTGGATTTCTCAATAAAATTATACATTGAACAATGAGCTTGATGATTAAAAAACAGAAGATCAGAGAACAATTAAATACCCTACTGTAAAGATGGTTTACAGACAAATACCAGGATCCAAAGGAGGATTTTGAGGATCCAAAGGAGTTAGGTTTAGTCAGAAGCGCTTTTTAATACTTTTCATTGGTTCAATATTTGTAAAAACCCACACCCAGACGTAAAGGTTTATAGCACTGATGTTTTTATCTATTTATCTTTATTGAAAAATGGCTGGTTTCTGCCCGAGACCGGCGATATATTGAACACATGTCGCACTCAGAATATGCAAACAAGGTCATGATGTTGCCGGCATGGTGTTCACATTTGGGTTTGGCAAAGTCTTTGCCTGCAACGTTGTAGGTCCCAAGCAGGCATGAATGCCGAAACAAGATTACCGCCACTCAAAATTCAACACACGTTCACACATGACACCAAAATCAGGGGTTGACACTAAGGTCTCAGAGGCACTTGACCGTCGGGCAAGTACAGGTTTTGCTCTACTTACCCAAAGGTCATGCCCACTTGGCTGAAAAGTAAATCCTATCATTATAAAATGATTCATTAATTTTAACACTCTTTTTTTACTTTCTACTTGCATGCTTGAAACTTACATAAAAGGCATCAACCATCAAATCTTAACTGCAATCGATAACTGCCAAGTGGCGATAGACTGAGCGCGCTGCTACTTGTAGAAGGGTAGCATTGTTCTAATGAATGAATAATATTTCTCCACTCAAACGCACTTGCCCGTCGGGTAACCTGAAAGCAAATAAAACGTTCAGACAAGTGGGGACTTGTCTGAACGTTTTATTTACTTGCCACGGGCAGTCGGGCATCCGTTAGTGTCAACCCCTGAAAATCTAATATGCCGACACATTGCCTGCGAATCTTGTACTATATCTGAACGGGGCTTTATAGTATTGTTTCTGTCTTTCTCTCTGCACCTATATCTTGTTCTCTCTGTCTATCTCTGTTGTTCTCTCCAGTGAGTTGAGCTCCAGTCCACTGACTGCAGACCATGTCACATGCTCTATGTGTTCTTCCATCCTGATGGACCCAGTCTCCATCCCCTGTGGACACAGTTACTGCAAGCACTGCATCAATACCTACTGGTCCCAGCCAGGCCCTGCAGGAGACTATGTGTGCCTCCAGTGTGAGAAGAGTTACCCAACCCGTCCTGAGCTCTCTGTTAACGTAGCATTGAACTGGGCGCTGCAGGCTCTCCAGCAGACAGGCTTTGGTCCAGCTTGTGATGTTTGCTCCAGCAAAACACGCCGAGCCATCAAGACCTGTGTGACGTGTAAAGTATCCTACTGTGAGAAGCATGTCGGGCATCACTACACTGTCCGAGGAATGCAGGAACACACCCTGGTCCAGATCAGTGAAGATACAAGAATGTATCTGACCCACGGGCACATTCTGTGCTAAGTCCTGCCCCAGGATCTAACCACTTTGGAGGGACACATGCTCAAAGATTCCATTATTTCCATATTGGACCGTTAGATGGCAATGGTCAATGTGCAAATTGGCAAATTGGAGGAAAGTAAACTTTCCATAGAGTGATTGGAGGAAACAATCACAGAAATTTCCCTTTCATTTGGAAATCGCATGAGAGCGTATTATTAGACCCTTGCCAAGCCAAAGTGCAGTAACTACAGGGAACAAAATCACTGAAAAATTGGTTTAAAAGTGATTCAACTGGTCAGCCAAATGAGATATCGGCATATAAGTGATATTAAACTAATTGTACATCTGTTCTTGAGGTAATTGTTCATCCCCCAAAATCACAAAGGCTAATTTGACCTTTGGGATACACAAATAAGTGGGTGTGTCCAAAATCGTAGTTACTGCACTTTGGCTTGGCAGGGCCGTCTTGGTTTACTTATGTAATATCCATAGAGTGATTGGAGGAAAGGAAACTTTCCTTTTCCTTTTCTCCAATCACTCTATGGAAAGGAAACTTCCTGAAAACATTATCAGGAGCAGTGTCTTCCATAATGTGATGAAGAAGACGGTAGTTTTTGCCTACCAGCGTGTGTCCGTATCGGAGGCAGTGCCCTCCATATTTGACTGTAGAGGGTGGATGTTTTCATTATCGGGAACAGTGTTTCTCATAATGTATGTGTGATTTTGTTACACTAATTGTCTGTTCTTGAGGTAATTGTTCATCCCCCAAAATCACGATGTATAATGTATAAGGTATTGATACCGTTAACTTTCGGTGGATTTTATAATGTACATTTTTCTTTTTTTCTTTTTTTATCCCTCGATTTTTGTAACCCTTTTTTCACCCGGTGCCAATTTGCTAAGTGATCCTGGGCACTACACTCCCCCCACCAGCCTAGGGAGGCCAGGGCCGAGCTCATGCCTCCTTCTATGCATGAGAGCCAACTGACCTTCTTGTCACCTGACAGGGGGGAGTTTCCCTGGTTGGACGTAGCGCGTGGAAGGAACACGTTATTCCAACCAGTTCCCTTCCCCTCCGTCAGGCGCCCCGGCTGACCAGGGGGAGGCAGTATAGTGACCAGGATTACTACATGTTTTGTGAGGGTATTAACTACCCTGGGAGACACGGGGAGAACATGCAAACTCCACACAGAGTAGGCCCTTTCGGGCTTAAAAGTGATTCAAATGGTCAGCCAAATGAGATATCGGCATATACGTGGTATTACACTAATTGTACATCTGTTCTTGAGGTAATTGTTCATCCCCCCAAATCACGAAGGCTAATTTGACCTTTGGGATACACAAATAAGTGGGTGTGTTCAAAAACGTAGTTACTGCACTTTGGCTTGGCAGGGCCGTCTTGGTTTACTTATGTATTAGTTCATTTATTACTATTTACTATTTTGAGATGACCTTGCAGGTTTAAGGCTAACATTTAATTTCGATAGTGTGTTATGTAGACAAATGCCACATGGGACACATGTTGAAAGAATCAATTGTTTCCATATTGGACCGTTAGAAGAAGGCAATGGGCAATCAAAGATACTTGAGTAGCCTACATATACTTTTGTATAATTGTCTTTTGGTATTGTCCTGAAAATATGGGATACATGTCATATCCTGATGAAAATCGAACTGATCGAAACGTTGACAACAATAAATAAACAGCGCGTATACATCTACTGGTGTGCAGACTTAATTTTTCTATTTGATGAACTGTTTGTCCTGCACCTGTGGGTGCGGGAATTGAGTGGATCATGTGCGTGCACTATGTATATTTTCATACCCTCACTTCATTTACTCGCAGGGTCTCTATTTGAGCGAGGTTTCGCGGTTGTGTCCCGCCCCAAAACACGTTTTATTGTTTTTTTTGTTATTGATTGAATACTTTATTTAACAGATTTGTAAACAGTACAGAGGTACGATTTTACAATGGTTGTGAAAAGGATAACACAAAAAGCCCTATAGGGACTTGTTTTCATTGTGGACCTGGTTAAGATCTGCACGCTGCTTTGTCATAGAGTTAAAAAAAAAAAAAGTGCTTTGTGCCTATTCGATAATCGATATACATCTATAGGCTATTATCTTTATTGTCAGATGTTTTATTAAGAGTGGAGGAAATAGTTTGAACTATTGTTTGTCCTGCACCTGGGGGTGTGGGAATTGAGTGGATAATGTGCGTGCACTATGTATCTTTTCATATGTTGAGTGAGACCCTCACTTCAATTAGGCCACGTTTATTTCAGTCAAACATAGTGATGCCATAGAGGTTGTTTAAGAAGACTCATATAAGTGTTGTGTTTGTGGCTATGCGTAGACTATCATGTGCAGCATTATGGAGAAAAGAATATCTGAAGGAGCGCGTGTGAGCGTGCGTGTGTGCGTGCGTGTGTGCGTGTGTGTGTGCACGCCGCACTGTAGCTTATTCCTTTCCACAATTCTGCTCCTATTATTTATTCATTTAATAGTTAATCTGATTGGTTAAGGCTACGTCGCAACGCAATGGCCGACCCTCCATATTCGCTCCATATCAGGACAGTTTTTCGCTTGGCGTCGCCGTCAGAACGTTTGCTCGTTGGCAGTGCGGATGGGGTGTAACTATCTAATAATAAATTGAAAATGATCTACAAGCTCACAATGCGTCGGATCGAGCTTGTAGATCGGCTATTTTCAAAAGATTTGTACACATTTTATACATTTGAAAACTTGTGAAATGGGATATTCTGCATAATGAGTACTTTCTACTTTTGGTACTTTAAGTACATTTTGATACCAATACTTTTGTACTTTTATTGAAGTAAATTTAGAATTCCGGACGTTTACTTGTATTTCTATATTGCAGTATTGATACTTTTACTTAAGTACAAGATTTGAGTACTTTTTCCACCACTGCTGACTAGTGCCGGCCGTAGAAGTACGTGCAGTGACAAATATCACCGTCCCCACCCGGCTACCCTCCCCCGAACACGGGTCAATTGTGTGTAGACACTCGACAATGCCGGACGCACCATGGGGTGGATTCAAACCCCCAGCCTCCGCTGTGGTGGGCATTGGGCAGGCACTTTGCACTTTACCACTGTGCCACCCAAGCAGAGGCTCTTTATCCAGAGCCACTTACAGTGTACAAGCTATAAGATGCCAGGTCAACAATTTACTATTTAGGCATTTAACAGACGCTCTTAAGTGGCCAAAATACATTGTGATATGTGATATTACCCAAACATTTCTGGGCTTGTCGTTGACCGAGCCATCCTGCTCATCCAACTTAGGTATTTATCACACTTAAACAGGTAAGCTACTATACACGCCATTATGACGGTGAGGATTTTATGACAATCTGCAAACTATGAAATCACCATCACACAAGCACAGTGCAGGCTGAATACAGGACTCCATTGCAAAAAGAACAGGCTAAATAATTGCAAAAGAAAAAGTCTGTTTTATTGTAGGTGACAGTGCATTTTCTGCAAAAACAAGCAACCAAGAGTATACCTAGCGCTAAGGTAAAAGTGCAATATACTTTCTTAAACAGATGAGACAAAATAGCAAAATCAAATGAGCAAGAGCTAAAACAAATAAGTGCATCGACTAAACAAGATCCAATAAAACAAGACTCCACTACTGTAGAATGGACTACGATATCCTTAGTCACAGATTACCTATATAACATAATGGAAGAGCCAGTGAAAGAGTAAGTGAAATGTCATGTACTTTGTTCAACAACCAAAAACCATATCATTAAAATAAAAACAAATGCAGCTGTCATAAAATAGATGTTTAGTAGCGCTGATCCGGATAATTAATATGATCGTATGTACACCAGTTATTGCATGTCATATTATTCTACACTATATTGTAATAGTTGATATTTTATCCATAATCATTACTTCAAATATTCATATATCCTACTACTTTAATTAAAATGCCCACGCTGTGGTGTACGTCCCGGGTTGGCCAGCACACAAGCACTCCACTTACATTACATTTACAGTCATTTAGCAGACGCTTTAAGTGCATTCAACATAGGTATGGAACGAAACTACTAATCACCAGAAGTCTTAAGTGCATTATCTGCAAAAACAAGCAACCAAGAGTATACCTAGCGCTAAGGTAAAAGTGCAATATATCAGCTACCTACTTTCTTAAACAGAAACAGATTAACAAAATCAAATGAGCAAGAGCTAAAACAAATAAGTGTATCGACTAAACAAGATCCAATAAAACAATACAACAATAAAACAAGAGTTCGTACAACTAGTTAACAACAAGTAGGCCAGGCAAAGAGGAAGGGTAGTGTTTCCTGAAGAGGTGGGTTTTCAGCCTGCGGCGAAAGATGGGCAGTGACTCTGCTGTCCTGACTTTCAGATTCTTCGCAGTCCGAGTTGACGTCACCACAGCATTATCAATGGTGATGGCCATGTCTCGGTGCGGACAGCCCTTCCCTGGGAGGAACATCAGCTCGGTCTTGTCCAGGTTGAGCTTCAGGTGGTGCGTCGACATCCACTCCGAGATGTCAGCTAGACACTTGCCTCCAAACTTGCCACAGACTATTGATCCGTGCTCTGGCTAATGCCGATAGGCTTCTTTCCCCACCTTCAATGTATTTACATATTGTACAGTTAATATAAAACAACATTCTTTTTATTCAGGCACATTTGAGCCACCTTTTTGTTTGGCCGCTAGGCCCACCCTACTGCGCATGTGTGACATAGGCGCAGTGTCCCATAAAAGGGACAAGGACTGACAATGGCCATATCAGTTGGATCACTGGTATACCATAGCTGTTATTACCTCTAGTAATAATAATAATAATAATAATAATAATAATAATAATAATAATAATAATAAGGGTAATAATAATAATAATAATAATAATAATAATAATAATAATAATAATAATAATAATAATAATATAATGATGATGATAATGAATATAATAATATTATTATTATTGAAATAAAGGTATAGTCCCCACTACTTGGGGTGTTTTGTCACTGAATATGTATAGCCCATGTCTATGTCGACAGTTTGACAATGCTGCAGTAGCAGCATGTGAATCACAGGCTATTGGCCAAATGTATTACACTTTTATGTCATGTGTCCAAATATCACGAAAATAACTGAACCCTAGATCAGATTAGACACCAGCAGAACGGGGCTCCAACGTTCAAGTTCCTTCGATCGCTAACGTTGGGCAAGAGGGATTGATTCTCTTGTTGTCGCAGGACTGCGACTCTCCTAAAAAAAGTCACACACACACACACACGCGCGCGCACGCGCACACACGCGCACACACACACACACACACACACACACACACACACACACACACACACACACACACACACACACACACACACACACACACACACAGATAGTCAAGCTAAATTGTGTGGGTGCATATGTGTGTGTGAATATTTGAGGATACAGGATATTCCACTGTATTACTGTTTTACTTCTACTCAACTACATCTCAGAGGCAAATATTGTACTTTTACTCCACTCTAATATTTGAAAACTTTAGTTACTAGTTACTTTGTAGATTTTGATTATTATTACAAAACACACATTAACCACTTCAGCCCTATATGCTTTTTGGCCATTTGAAAACAGCCGATCTACAAGCTCACAAAGCGTTGCATCGAGCTTATAGATCTGCTATTTTGAAAAGATTTATACATTTGAAAAGTTGTGAAATGGGACATTCTGCATAATGAGTACTTTCTATTTTTGGTACTTAAAGTACTCAAAAAAGAGAAAAACATGCTAAGAAACAAGGTTAATGGCATGCTGTTGTTAGCAGAAAAAAGCTACCTCGATGGCAAAATTGAGGAAAATCAAAACAAACCACGTGAGCTCTGGAAGCTATTCAACAACCTACTAGGCTGCAGCAAGAAATTGAAAACCAGGTTTACAAACATAAACCTCAAGGTGAATGACACTCTCATTTCATCCAAACGGGAAGTGAGTAAAATCCTCAACATATTCTTCACGACCGTGGCCTCAGAGTTAGTTGAAAAACTACCTCCTCACTCTGGGAGTCATGGTGGAGAGTATGTTGATTCATTTTACGATAAACAGGGTGTACGCAAAGACGATTTTAAACTCTCCCCTGTGTCAACAGATGAGGTGTTTAAAAAATTGAGTGCACTCCAACAACACAGAGCCACAGGTCCCGACAACATCCCCGCTAAATTTCTAAAAGACTCAGCCGCCTCCATTGCCCCAATCATTACCCATATAATAAACCTCTCCATCATACAGGGACGGGTCCCTAACGACTTCAAAAAAGCAAGAGTGACCCCTCTGTACAAAAAAGGAAACCAATTAGACCCTGGCAACTACCGCCCTATTTCTATTCTTAGCTCCATCTCGAAAGTCATGGAAAAAATAGTCTATGAACAGGTTGATAAGTACCTTGCCGAAAAAAATCTAATTTACGAATTCCAATCTGGTTTCAGAACAAACCACTCCACTGACACATGCCTTCTCTATTTGAACGACTCTATCAAACAAGATGTCGACAAGGGCAAATATTGCGGCATGGTCATGCTGGACCTCCAGAAGGCTTTTGACACCGTTAATCACCCAATTATGATCAATAAGCTCAAAGCAATAGGCTTTGACGACACGTCGGTGAACTGGATGAGATCCTACCTGGAAGGGAGGGAGCAAGTGGTGGAAGTAAACGGCACCCAGTCCCCTCCCCTCCCAGTGACTTGTGGTGTTCCTCAAGGAAGCATACTAGGACCACTACTGTTCCTGATATATGTGAATGATATGTCTTCAGCTTGCCACTGCAAACTGTTCCTGTTCGCAGATGACTCGGCTCTGCTGGTCTCGGACAGGGACAGGCTGCAGGTTGAGAAAACCCTCAGCACTGAACTCAACAAGATCTGCATCTGGCTCTCCGACAACAAACTCTCATTACACCTGGGCAAAACTGAATCCATCCTCTTTGGGTCCAACCCTAACCTTAGAAAGGCTGAGAGTTTCACGATCAAAGTGGGTGAAAATGTTATCACAAGAAAGGAGGAAATTACCTACCTGGGTTCCATCTTGGAGGCAAACCTCTCAGGTGACAAAAACGCTGAAAAGACGATCAAAAAGGTCCACAAAATAACACGGAGGATGTGGAGGCTTGTTCATAAAGTCAGTAAGAATACTCTAAAGATTCTTGTAGGGGCCCTCATACAAGGTCATTATGATTATGCATGCACTTCATGGTATCACAACACCTCCAAGGCCCTAAAAACAAGGCTCCAAACATCCCAAAACAAACTTGTAAGGCTACTTCTTGGCCTCAATTACAAAACCCATCTAACCCCTGATCATTTTGCTAGGCTTGGATGGCTTAGGGTTGAGGACAGAGTACAGCAACTTGCTATGGGCCTGGTCTTCAAGATACACCACAACATTGGGATCCCCCTGTATTTGTCAAAATACTTCCAAAATGTTAATCAAGTCCATGATCATAACACCAGAGGCAGCTCCACAAACCATGTTCAACCCAGATTTGGCACAACAAAGGGAATGAACTCTTTTTCATGCTATTCATCTAAAATGTGGAATGCCCTACCAAAAGGAGTAAAGGAGTGTAAAACCCTACTCACTTTCAAAAATGCCCTAAAGATACACCTTCAGGAGGCTGCAATTCAAAAATGGCCCCTGTCCAAGTCCTAACCTACCCCATGTCCTAACCTAACCTACCCCCCCCCCCTCTCTTTCTTTTTTGTACATTTTTTTCACCCTTCATACCAGTAACCTGTAAACTGATTGTATGACATTCTGTATAGTAGTGTGTATATCTGTCTGTCTCTTATATGTCAACATGATTTGTGTGCATGGGGATCTCATCTTAAACAAGCTACGTGCTTAACTGAGCTATCCAGTTTAGTAGACCTTGTATTGCAAATTTGTACTTCCATGTACTGTTATGTACTGTCATGTACTGTTCTCATGTCTTACTAAATAAAGTACATCAATCAATCAATCAATCAATCAATCAATCAATCAATCAATCAAGTACATTTTTATACCAATACTTTTTTACTTTTTACTCAAACACATTTTGAATGTCAGGCTTTTACTTGAATCGGAGCATTTCTATATTGCAGTATTTACTTAAGTGAAAAATGTGAGTACTTTTTCCACCACTACTGCTTACTTGTGATCGACTGGAAGGATGGTTCCCCTTTCGTGTACAGATGATGTACCATTCTCTTCTTACCTGTAGAGGGCAGCGTAACATCATTGATGAAGAGCAATCTCACCAACACTCAAAGTTTAAGTTGTTATTGTTCACATCAGTTGATTAAAAAAAACATAAATTATCCATACATTTGACAAATTAATAGTAGTTTAAAACAGTCCCCATAACTTTGGGAAAGTATGGGGTCCATTCTTTCAATTTGTCCAGAATTTAAATCCATCCCTGATTGAGGATATCCTACGTGAAACAAAAGTTTCAGATTGAAGAATTAGATATTATTTCTGGTAGAATGTCCCCTCTACTTCTATCTCTGGTTAGTAATCGCTTGTATATATGCACACACACACATGCAAGTGATTACTTAAGCAATATTTACACGAGAGGGTGTGCTTTACCGTCATTATTGGCACGCCAGTGCGGTCAGGAACAAGGCGGAGCCGAGTTCCGCAAGCATCACTGAAGTGCCAATAATGTAGGTAAAGCACACCCTCGAGTGTAATATTGCGATTATACAACAGTTACCAACAAAACACATCCAAATGTATTCATATTGTGGGGCAATTCATAATAAAAATGCTTCGCTATTATCCGTTTTCCTGTAAATAGAAGAGTTTAGTCCCTGTAGCAGCGCTTTGAGGCACCGTCTCATCAACACAGCTGATTCCAGTAGGCTATATGCTCCGTCCGACTGTGTCACGTGGCCAGAATAACTGATCTACAAGCTGACAACGTGTCGCGATGGCGACGCGTTGTGAACTTGTAGATCGGCTATTTTCATTCCTAGACTTCTCTAATTTATTGAGTTCTTCATTTGTCATTGGAACATATGTCTCATTTGGTTTCGCGTTCTCCTTCTCATCCTCTTCTTCTAACCATTGATCAACCGTAAGTCCACCAAATAAGTCAAAACTAACAACATAGTCCATTTTGCATAGCTGTTTGTTCTCCGGTGGCGGCGGTGTGTCAGGCTACCGTCTGTTTGTTTTCCTACCGTGGGGCAGCGTGACGTCACAGCACAGCTGTGCCATATATGGTCTAATCAGGTGTGGACTGCAGTGCAGAGTGATTTATTATGTGATTAGGCCCGTGCTATCATGCTGGTTTGAAGCACGGCTAGATAGCTATTTCAACCAATCAGATTGCTTGGTCGGAACTACCTGTTGTATAATAAACAATAACATACAAGTGATTATTGTGTGTGTATGTGTGCATGCGTGCGTGTGTTTGTACCAAACAAAACCCATTACCTTCTCAGACAGTAGGCAGTGAAAGACAAATATCAGCGCCCCCTGTAGACTATTGAGGATGGTGAAGATGTAGACCACTGTCACTGTCCCGTCCTCAAACAGGAACGCCCCAAACACCCACGTCAGACCCAGCACACACAGCAGAGCTATAGCTGTCAATGTGAACTTTCTAGAGGGGAAGCAAAGGGAGAAGAGATGAGACAACCATATTAAAAGGAGAATTTCGCCAGAACGTTTTCTTACCTTAATTATGATGTTATGATTTCCTAGGACGAGTGTTATAGTACAGAACATTCATAACTAAATAACGGGTCCGCCGCAGGTAAAAACCTGCACCTATGTAGCCATGGTTCATGGTGCCGAGTCCCCCTGGTTTATAGCAGTGTTTGATTTTTGTTACATAACATTGCCAACTCTCACATAAACGTTCAGATTTCAAATATAAAGTGCTTACCCCTGAGCCACGAATGTTACAAGGCGACCCGGACCGCGATAACCGATAAGTACCCGTATTGTTCAATAAAAAGCATTTTAATCCGATCGCCGGCCATTTTCTCCTAATTGTCTCCGATACTTTCAACCATGCAACACTAATGGTTGGGAGGTGTATTGCACTCTGATACATTACAAAAAAGAAAATGGCTGGCGATAGGATTAAAATGCTTTTTATTGAACAATACAGGAGATATGGGTACTTATCGTGGTCCGGATCGCCTTGTAACATCCGTGGCTCGGGGGTAAGCACTTTATATTTGAAATCTGTTTATGTATATGTGAGAGTTGGCAATGTAAAAAAAAGCGAACACCGCTATAAACCGGGGGGACTCAGCACCATGACTGTCATGGTATGACAGTCATGTTTCAGGGCTAGCACCTATGGTGCTTGCTTTAAATCGAGTATTTTAATAGCTTTTTTTTTCCCGCGAGAGATCTGATGCTTATAATGACACAACACTATACAACGTGTCGTTCTTGAATGTCCCTCACCTTAAAGGAGAATTTTGGACTAAAGTTTTATTACCTTTTCTATGATGTTATTATATCTTAGGATGAATGGTACAGTAGAAAAACTTCATAACTCCACCCCTGGTCCGCCACAGCTTAAAAAAGGTGCGCGGATAGGCCTTAGGTTAGATCACATATTTTAATAGCTTTTTTTCTTCTTTTTTTTTGAGAGAGATCTGACGTTCATAGTGACACTGTCCAAAAAAAAAACAAAAAAAACAGAAGTCTCGCTAGACGAGATTTCAATCTCGAGATTTCAATCTCATCTAGCGAGACTTCTGTTTTTTTTGGTTGCATAGTGTTCTGTCACTATGAACATCAGATCTAACCAAAAAAAAAAAAAAAAAGCTATTAAAATAGGTGATCTAACCTAAGGCCTATCCGCTTAAACTGTAAGTGAGATTCCCCATTCTAGTGAATGAGGCAGCTTAGAGGGCTTTTAGGCTGTGGCGGACCAGGGGTGGAGTTATGACATTTTTCTACTGTACCATTCATCCTAAGATATCATAACATCATAGAAAAGGTAATAACACTTTAGTCCAAAATTCTCCTTTAAGCCGCGCTTTTGGGGGTGGCAAGACTGAAGGGTTCATGAGCTCCGGCACCTAATAGTTTACACATTAAGCACTGGTCAGGCATCATAATACATTAAAAGAGCTCATTGTGTACTTTTACCCCACCACTAGAACACTGCATTCCCAGAATACAGGCCTGGCGGCTCCTATAGAAGCTCCAGAAGTAGGACGGGAGACGACAGAGTTGAAATCAGGCTCTAGACTAGAGTTTGTCATCTGTAGAAAGTCCACGGACGGATATGAAAGATTATCTCTGCACCAGCGTTTTGTAACTGCAGCACACATTGCATTTTATGTGAGAGCTTTGTGTGGAGGGAGACTGGGAGAGAGATGGTAGTGACTGGAGGAGAAAATAATTCTATTTTAGATCAGTGGTTCTCAAAGTGGGGTCCAGGGGGTTCTAAATGAACCCTTACAGGTCTGTAAGTCTGAGAGTGTACAAAATGGTTCTATTTGTGGACTAATTCCATTTCAGCCTAATTTCAACTCTATACGAACGCATATGCGCGTGCGTCCGCACCCCAGGGGCGCAGCCATGGTTGGGCCTGGGTGGGCCGTGGCCCACATAGAGAGCTGGCCCACCCAATCGATTTTGCAAAAGTCTGTAAAATCAGGCAAAAATAAGAATTAAATAACATAACCCTAACCCAACCCTAACCCTAAAACCGAAATAAAGTAACAAAAAAACGCCCAAAATCCACGCAATAACCACAAATTTCCGCTTCGCGTGCACGCACAGGTCGGGGACACATGCGTGCCCACCCGCTCCTGCTCAGGCCCAGCCTATACTAGCGCTCTGGCTGCGCGACTGCCGCACCCACACACACACACACAGGCACACGCGCGCACACAAATGCACACATGCACATGCACACACACACACACACACACACACACACACACACACACACGCGCGCGCGCACACACACGCACGCACACACCCATACTGACTTAATGTCATGCAGGTTGGAGTGGTCTTGGTTGGGTCTGTGCTGTCGTGGTGTGTCAGAACCAGAACAGCGCGGTAGGTTCTGAACCAGCTTCCGGACGGTGACAATGAAGAAGAACACGTTAAGGACGATGATGGCAAACACAGGACCAAGGAAACTCCAGATGAAGCCGTGTTCCAGTGACAGCCAGCAGCTAACAGGGAGGGACGACACAGGGGTTCATGTTAGGGCGGCTAAGAAAGAACACAGTCATGTCAATTTGCACAAAGTGTCAAAGCGGTTTACAGACAGGACCACATTTAACAATGGAAACACAATGACAATGACTGTAAATGACAGAGGATTCTGTTATATCATACTGCGTGCGTGCGTGCGTGCGTGCGTGCTCTATCTATCTGTCTATCTATCTATCTATGTATATTAGAGATGCGGGGATCGCGGTTTTAGCTGCAGTTGCCGCGGATAAACACAGCAATGCTGCCATTGGAGAGAACATTTAGTGTTTTTTTTACAATGAAGGCACCGTTGCGGGTCCGTCAGTTGAAGTCAAGGCATCAAGATATCACAATATTTGAGTGTTACCTGTTTAAATGTGCATTCAAACAATATAGGAATGTTCACTCTACTGTAGGAGATACAGACATAGGCAGACGCACGCACGCACGCACGCACGCACGCACGCACGCACGCACGCACGCACGCACACAGGCACACACACACACACACACACACACACACACACACACACACACACAGACGCTTACTGTCGTTCGGTGCCATATCCCATAGGCCTGCTGATGGCAGATATCACCACTATGACCAGGGGTGTTCCATATCCCACAGTGTACATGTAGCGATGTCGAATGGTGGCATCAAAGACCACCTGCACCATTTTGTAGAGCAAGACCCCTTCTAGCAGCATCCAGCAAAATGTCCCCAAGAAGAAGTAATGGAGCAAGGCCGCCACAAGCTTACAACCAACCTGAAAGACAAAACTATTTCACCCACGTTTTCAACAGCAAAATTATTACCAACCCGATCGCCATAGGAGACGTTCTCATTGAACGTTTTTCAACGTTTCTCAAAATCCGTGCATAGCCGCCTCGCATCTCCCCCATTGTGACTAAACCATTTCGGAGGCGCGCAGTCTCAAGGGAATTGTCGCCGTGTGAAGGACCACCGAGCGAGCTAAAGCGAGCGAGTTGCCGTCCTGAACATTGCGACATTCCGTTGAGCCTACTCAGCGCCGTTTGAGTTACGTACCGATAGGCACAGAATCGTAATTTTGTTGTGGGGACTGCTCTACTTCCGGGTTTTTCCGGGTTGCAACTGGTTACGCCCACCGTGGGACTCCCCGTACATATGCACGGAATTCGGGAGTTTCTAGGCGACTATGCACATAATGACATGCACAAATCCGTGCAATGTACAGTATACTAATTCTCTGGCGATCAGGCTGATTATTACAGTGTGTGTCTATAGGGAAGGAATGGGGGGAAATGAATGCTGCAGGGTCCTAGCACTCGAGGATATTTAGGAACGTAAACGTCACGTACACATCCTGACGTCAACGTCAGAAGCGTTATTCATTAACGTCAAACTACATACGTAAGTATGAATACATTTCTGATCCATTTCTAGTGCCTATGTCATTTTGGTGTTTGCATTAAAATAATGTTTAATAGTGTTTAGAGAACTTGTCAAAAACACACATGTATGTGGAATGGTTATTGTAAATAATGTTTCAAAAATAACTTTTGTCTAGACTCTTAAAGGACAACTTCACCTATTTTCAACCTATCTTCATATAATTGGTCCTCACTAATACTCATGATAAAATGGTACCATTTTTTTCTACTTGGTCTGTGTCTCATAGGAGGGCTGTGGACAGTACAGAAACCTGTCTACCAGTGACATCATCATTAGGCATGATCTTTTTTTTCCAACAAGATTTCACATTTCTTATTTAGATCTTTATTAACACGAGAACGATGGCTTCTTTTATTGCATTGCAACTTTCCAGGAATAGAAAGCCTGCAGTTTCTATTAGCTTGGATTCCCCATTGATGATGTCACTGGTAGACGGGACTCTGAACTGTCCACAGCCCTCCTCTGAGACACAGACCAAGTAGAAAAAAATGTACCATTTTATCATGAGTATTAGTGAGGACCAATTATATGAAGATAGGTTGAAAATCTGTGAAGTCGTCCTTTAAGACAGGGGTCATCACCATGCTGGCTTGGGGTGGACATTCTTGTCAACATTTTATTTTTGCCACAGACATACAATATCAGTGGACAATAATATTACCAAAAACACAAAGAGAGCTAGCCCTGAATGACCCTAGTATGTCTGTAACTCTGAGAGTGTGCAAATGGAACCAAATGGGGGTCCGTGCAACTAAAACATTTGAGAACTAGTACTAGTTGGACTCCTAATGTGCCATAGTGTCGTAGTAAATCAGTGTCATACATATTCTGAAGAAAACCTGGAGACTTTCAGTAATTGGTTCTTAATGATAAAAATAAGAACATTATAATGGTGTGTAAAAAGAAAATCCAAAACTTTCCACGGGCGAGGCCAAGTCTTTGCCACGGACACATTTTGTCCGTCTACGGACATATTGATCTTAAGGTCATACAAACCTCAGATTCAGTCTGTGAAACGCCAGCGAGGAAGATCAAGTCAGCGGTAAATAGGCAGATGCAGAGGTGGAGGTGGATGGTGGTGCGGGTTCCCTTAATGGAGCGACAGAAGCTGAAGGTGAAGATGCACACTGCCAGACACAGCAGAGAGACGACAAGACCCAACATGGTCAGCACCTCCAGCTCAAAGAGCTCCTGCACAGGGAAAGAGAGCAGGTTTACTGGTAATAATAAAACATTTTATTTGTAACGCACTTTAGATTTGAAACAAATCTCAAAGTGCTACAGGTTAAAAACAAAAACAAAACAACAATAATAATAAAACAGTGAAATGAATAAACTTCAAATCAAAGTCAGCAAAACACAGTAGAAGTTTAAAAAGATAAAACAACTACATCTCTGTCTAGGCAAATGCCTTGTTAAAAAGAAAGGTTTTTAGGCCCCTTTTAAAAGTGTCAATAGACTGTGGTCCGGGAGGGCATTCCACAGTCGGGGAGCAGCTGAGCAGAAGGCCCGATCCCCCATGGTGCGGAGATTTGTTGTGCGGGGCTCAAGTGCGTTTGAGTTTCTAGAGCGGAGTGAGCGGGTGGAGCGGGTGGAGTTCGGGGGTTTGAGGAGTTCCTTTAGATAGGAGGGGGCATTGCTGTAGATGCACTGATGGGTGAGGAGGGAGACCTTGTACTCGATCCTAACGGAGATGGGAAGCTGGTGTGTGTGTGTTTACAGTTTACAGTTTAGGCTTTTAGCAGACACTCTTAATCCAGAGCGATTTACAGTAAGCAAGGACACATGATAATGCATCATAATACATCAAATGCAAAAACAAAACAATCTAATAATAAAGTAATACATAAGTAAACCAATAATCTAATAATAACTAATACGTACATAAACCAAGAACCTATCATCAGCCTACATTGAAACTATACACACTATAGGATGCCAGGCCAACAATGACCTGGCATCTGTCTACATAACATGCTATCTAAGTTATATTTTAGCCTTTGCATAATCCTGCAAGGTCGTCAAGGCTAGGGCAAGTGCTACGGGCTGAGATGGAGTCTGAAGAGGTGAGTCTTCAGATTACGGCAGAAGATTGGGAGTGAGTCTGCAGTTCTAACTGCAATGGGGAGTTCATTCCATAGTTTGGGAGCAAGAAGGGAGAAGAGTCTGGGACGCGTGGAGCGTTGTCCCCATAGACTGTATAAAGAGGTTGTCCCCGATGTTTTAGCGAAGGTTCTGACAGCTTCCCTGTGTTAGCTGATCTGAGAGAGCGGGAGGGGTTTTAGTGTTGGATCAGGCTTTGAAGATACGGGGGTGTCATACCTTTGGTTGCTTTGTAGGCCAACGTCAGTGTTGTGCGTGCGTGCGTGCGTGCGTGCGTGCGTGCGTGCGTGCGTGCGTGCGTGCGTGCGTGCGTGCGTGCGTGCGTGCGTGTGTGTGTGTGTGTGCGTGTGTGCGTGTGTGCGTGCGTGCGTGAGACCCGTGCCTAACCTCCAGGTGGTAGAGGGCCATGAGCACAGCAAAGCCTTTGAGGTGTTTAGAACGACACACGGTGTGTGTGGCGTTGGTAGATTGTTGAGTGCAGCCATCTGTGGCCCAAGCCCCTTCCTCCCCTTCCTGTCCTTGTGGTCCAGACTTCCAGTATGCACAGATGAACTTCACCTTAGAAGTATTCTTCTCCTCCTAATACACAATAAACACACCCATTATTATTATTATTTTATTTTTTTTAAACCGCTGACAGGATGATGACAAGGTAACAACCAGTGGTGGAAGAACTTAAGTACTCCATTTTTTACTCAAGTAAAAGTATCAATACTGCAATGTAGAATACTCTGTTAGTCCTGAAAGTCCGGAATTCAAAATTTACTTCAGTAAAAGTACAAAAGTATTGGCATCAAAATGTACTTAAAGTACCAAAAGTAAAAGTTCTCGTTGTGCATGGAATGGAGGGTCCATTTGGTTCCATTCCATGCACAATTTGTACACTCTCAGAGTTACACACCCGTAAGGGGCCATTTGGAAGCCCATGAGGGTCCCTGGACCCCAACTGTAGACCCACTGGTGTAACAGAGTGTTTCCAGTGGGCCAACATGCACAATATCAGCACCCTGACTCTGTTTGACCAGAATGGAACAGAGCCTTCATTAGTATCATTGGTAACACCTGTGAATGTCTTCATAATATGGCTGCTGTGAATAGAGCCTATTGGCCCACCTGCAGGTGTCTCATAGTGAGAATGACAGGCGTGTCCAGCTCTGTGGACACTACCACTGACACCACTTTGGAGTAGACCTGGTAGTTAGGATCCACACCATCCTCCTGTTGTCCTCTGAGAAGCTGAAAGGAGTGGTTAACGGACTTCTCCAGATTCGTGTAGCTCACCAACCCAGCGAGTGCAAAACCTGTGAGAAATCAGCAAGTCTTTGTTGATAAGAATGATGTATGCATGCATAGGCGGCGGCAGGGGCCTCACGGCCATTCACTGTGTGTGCGACGTGACACCCTCACTCTCACAGATCCGTGATTTCATACCCCCCACTTTTTGAAAAAAAAAAGATATATATATATTTATTTTTTTTGATAATAAATCGGTAAAATCAGGCAAAAATAAGAATTAAATAACCTAACCCTAGCCCTAACCCTAAAACCGAAATAAAGTAACCAAAACAAAAAAAAAAAAAAAAAAAAAATCTGCCCAAAAAACGCAACATTTTGAAAATACAAAATTTGTTTACATTTGACAGTTACAAATGTTTTTCACGAATTTTCAAAAATAGCAGATCTACAAGCTCATAGCGCGGCACTCGGTGCCGCGCTATGAGCTTGTATATCTGCTATTTTTGAATAGCCAAAGTGTAAAATCAGGCAAAAATTTGAATTAAATAAATACCCTAACCCTATAACCAAAATAAAGTAACCAAAAACCAAAAAGAAAGTAACAAAATCCGGCCATGTATGTATGTAGCATATTTCCATATATGGGAAAGCCCACATTTGTGCCCATATATGGAGCTGAGTGATATGTTTGCGCCTGATGCCATGACGACACATTGAGGTTATAGTCCAGGGGCCAACACTGATATTTTCACAAATTGGTACCACCTAAGGTGACCGTAAAGTTTTTGTATTTTTGTCTTCCTACATGTCTCTAGTTTATATTTTGGTATGATAACCCTTCCAATCTTGTAGCTTAATGGCAGTTATCACTACCTACCGGCTAATGTATCCGGTAGGAGACACAAAGTAGAATCTTTGTGTCTCCTACCGGAAATACACCCGGGCATAAAATTATTGTGACA
Organism: Gymnoscopelus microlampas; assembly: GCF_963454915.1. Lineage (NCBI taxonomy): Eukaryota > Metazoa > Chordata > Actinopteri > Myctophiformes > Myctophidae > Gymnoscopelus > Gymnoscopelus microlampas. The sequence goes on along the minus strand of NC_139950.1, from coordinate 672,149 downwards.
AAAAACAAAATATATCCATGTATTCAAGGCTTCATGGGGTGTGCAATTGATAACTTCTCAGATTTTTGGTGTTTGCAAAAAGACTGCTTTCCATAAGCTTGTAAAAGTTGACCCTCCTTCGGTCTAGGGTGGTCATAGCTGAATGGGTAGAGAGTCCCCCTGGGAAACTTAAAGAGGAGTTCACCCAAAAAAGATTTATTTTCTATCAATTGCACATCCCATGAAGCCTTGAATACGTGGATATATTTTGTTTTTTTGTCGCAATAATTTGGTTATTAGGTGGTACCAAAATATGGCTTGGCCCCTGGACTATTAGACAACACACTCCATATTTGGGCCTAGCTGTATTGGGAACTCCTTATATGGTTATGGCTGAGCAGTGGCGTCGTTAGGGGTGGGCTTCGGTGGCTATAGCCACCAATGTTTTGTCCAAAGCCACCAATAAAAAAAATTAAAAAATTAAAAGTTTTTTTTTTTTTTTAATTATATATCTATCACCCTAACCTAACCCTACCCCTAACCCTAAAACCGAAATAAAGTAACAAAAAACGGGGAAAAAAGCACCCTAATCCGCGAAATCCGCGGGGAAAAACGCGCACGCGCGCGGGAGTGCATGTGCCCGTTGCCTGCGGGGCTAAGCCCCCGACCTACAGTAGTAGAGACCTAGCGACGCGTCTGTGGCTGAGTCACGGTGACATGAGCGTGACATCAGAGGTCCCCATGCCCACACCCGACTGGCCGATTTTAATCTAGGATTGGATTTACCTGTATAAATGAAGGTCAAATAAAGAAAAAATCAGACAGAAGCAGACGCTGGCCCTCCTTATTGTCTCCGCCAGGAGACAACTTTCCACTTTCCGAAATAGTGTGATCTGATTGGCTAGTGACGTATAGCGGCCTATAAATACATGTGTCACTTTGAAAGAGTCTTTCAAAAAGTTAGGTAAGACAGGAATAATCACGAAATGGCTGAGAAATGGCGGAGCAATACATTATGTAGACACACTGGTGTCATCACAATATGTAATATAAATAGCTTAGACAGGATTAATCAAGAACAGTACATTCCAGTACAAACTGAGATCACAGTTAATGACACAGTGCAACTAACTGGACGGATAGGACACATACACAGACAGGAGGATAAGACACTTACACAGACAGGACGGATAGGACACTTACACAGACAGGACACTTACACAGACAGGTCGGATAGGACACTTACACAGACAGGACGGATAGGACACTTACATAGACAGGACGGATAGGACACTTATTCAGACAGGACGGATAGGACACTTATACAGACAGGACGGATAGGACACTTATACAGACATTGGGCCGGATGCATAAAGGGATTTGCGACCATATTTTGTACGTACCGGCATTTAGGACAAGTCGTACATATCCACCTGATGCATAAAGATTTTTTGGTCTGTGTTTTGTGCGTCAGGTGCACACGTTCTCAGGTCAGCCCCGAGGCTGGCGTACCAGGGCTGAAATGTGCGTATGTCTTTAGAATGCTTTATTCTTCATGTCAAAATCAATTACAACAGTGGCAAACCTCAAATAAAATGTATGTGCCCAACATTTGTCAACACATATATAAAAAAAAATAAAAATAAATGTCAAACGATATATTGCTTGTAGCCTATGCATAATATAGACATGATGTAGATTCCACCACTTTTTATTTATTTTCTAGGCTATATGAGTCGCAGCTGAATTATTAGGTGTGTGTTTGCCAGCGGGCCATCTCAGCCAAAGTGTCACGTAATAATGAAAATAGGCTATGATGCCTTAATGAAACTGCGGAGGGACTGACTGCATCAGTGTCCGTGTCGCGGTATTAATTTGTAAAGCCTACTGTAGGCTACTGTATATTGATCACATGAACGCCACACACAACAGCCTAATAAATAGTACCATCTGATGAGAAAAAATAAAGTGGATGAAAGCTGTGTCCAGAACCATTCCCCATTCCGACGTAAAGCAAAGCAAAGTTTGTTGTTTACCCAGGGTGTCGGACTAAGCACAAAGCTTGTTTCCAGCCGGACCCTGCATGGAAGCCTTGCTCAAGGGCTATTCAGCGGTGATTCATGATTGATGTGATGAATTGGGGAATCGAACTAGGGACCTTCCGGTATCAAGGCCGCCCCTCTAACCACTAGGCCACCGCTGCCACTACGTAGGACAGTGATATCCAAAATGAACTAATTTAATCAATAAGCTCTGGTCCATAATCGGATAGAAGCGTTCCACTTGTATGCCCTGGATTTATTTTCAACATCATCTTTAAGGTGCGCAATGTTCATTAGAAAATGCTTATAATATCCTTTCCACGTTTTATTAGCCTTTTATTTGGTAATGGGGTTAAACCTTGTAAACTTCTTTATTCTCATTACACATGAGAGCATTTATTACGTGATCCGCTTCCAGACAGAACAGTAAGTTGTCAAGGCGATGCGACACCGCATATGTTATCTTAGACGAGAGACGGCAGAGTTGAACTTGGATCAGCGTTGCCAGATGTTGTGAGAGAAATAAGCAACCAGGTCTAGGAAAACAAGCCCAAAATAAGCAACTGGCACTTAGGCCATTATAAGCACTTTAATTAAACCGTTGTGAGCTTGTAGATCTGCTATTTATTTTTAAAATCGTGTAATAAAATTTGGAAGATTTGGAAGGTTTTTTAAACATTCTAACAACACAAATCTGCCTCCAGCTCACACAAAACATTTTCAGATGGGGCTTATAGGGATAAATTAGCATACATATTAACTTGGGGGTCCATGACATGAAAATATTTGAGAACCACCGATTAAAACAATTAAACAATTGTGAAGCAAGCCCAAATAACCAACTACACTTTAGAAACAAGCCAAAAAAACGCATCCCACAGCTCCCAATATTTACAAGCAACTTTACAGAAAAATAAGTCCAAATTCGCTTATAATAAGCGGACATGGCAACACTGTTTGGCACGGTTCAGCACGGTGACGTTGAAGTTGGATGCTGTTGGATGCAGCCTTCCAGAGAGTAATCATCACACCTGGTCATACGCACTGGTCATACGCACGTCTCTGTCATATACGACACCCCTTTTGAATAGCACGTCCATTAGTGAGTATCAGAAATACGACCTCCTTTACGAACTTCATTTACACCATATTTACGACCCTCGTTATGAATCGGGGCCATTGTGTCATGTTACTATGACACAGTAACATGTTCTATTTTTTGTAAGAATTAGAACATAATAATTAGAACATTACCAACATTCCCAACACAAGTCTGCTGGCGGAGACTTGTGCTCCGAGGAGCACTTTTTCTAGTTATATTTGTTATTATTTTGTAATATTGTGTTGTGTTAGCGCAGTCTTTGCGGAACATGTCCCATTAGCATTCTGCTGCTACCTGTATCAGTAGCAGAGATATAAAGGAGAGGAGAGGAGAGGTTACCAGCGTATGTTCCATTCCAAATTAATGTCTGCCAGTCAGTGTCTAGAGTAGCACTGTGACTGCTTAGATGAATTGGTCCAGTGGGCGGAGTCTTTCCCCTCCTCACAGCAAGCTCCGCCTCTATTCAAACACAAAACCCATTTCAGTGAGTCTATGAAACGCATGAAATCTCTAGAACGCATTATAAACCGTATAAGAGTGTATAACTATAATCATAACACATTATTAAACATGTCATCATGACTTACAGTATAAGGTCAAACATAAATGCATTGTAATCTGCTTATAACACTACATTTACATTATAAGCAATCATAAGTACACATAATGCGATCATAACATTATAAAGCCTTTTAAAATGACATATGAAGATCAAGAATCATAATGACTTCATAATTACTGCAGTGCTCACTCACAGACATTTTATTTTGGCCAGGATCAAGTGTATTATGGTTCTCATACTTATAATGCATTATAGTGTGATTATAAGTCACTAGAAGTGGTCATTGGTTGCTTTAATTAAAGTGTTAAAGAACAACACAAAACGTTTCCACCTACACCTCCATGAAAGTCATTACTTTACATTACCAGAGACCACTTATAGTTGTTCACACTATAATGCATTATAACAGTGATTATAATACATTATAACATTATTATAATGTTTTACATCTATGCTTGCCTACTCGAAGTGCCTGAAATGTCATATAGAAAGCACGGTGAAGCAGCATTCTGCTTCTACGGGCCGACGGCTTGGAATAAACTCCCATTGCACCAAAGACAGGCACCCTCTGTAGACAGCTTTAATGCCATTATTATTTTTTCATTTATTTTAATGCCATTATTTTTAAATGTTGCCTTTTCTCTTCTTTTTGCGATGTTGTTAACCTATTACTGGTTTTCTGTTAAGCACTTCTGCTTTATTTATGAGTGCTATTTATATCGTGTTTTTTGTTTTACCTTACCTTTTTCTCATTAAGTCCTTCCTATTTGTCTAATCTGTAAGAAAGTAGGTAGCTGATATATTGCCCCTTAGCGCTAGGTATGCTCTTAGTTGCTTGTTTTAGAAGACAATGCAGACTTCTGGTGATTAGTAGTTTTCTTGCCTACCTATGTTGAATGTGTGTGTGTGTGTGTGTGTGTGTGTGTGTGTGTGTGTGTGTGTGTGTGTGTGTGTGTGTGTGTGTGTGTGTGTGTGTGTGTGTGTGTGTGTGTGTGTGTGTGTGTGTGTGTGTGTGTGTACCAGTCTGGTTTGTCTCTATGTGGGTGTAGTTGTCTTGGAGCTGAGGTCCGATTAGCCTCACAGCATCGTCCACTATCTGAAGCAACCCAGTCACCTTGTCACTGTTGTCACTGTTGTCACTGTTGTCGAGGTGAGCGGGGGAATCCAGCAGGCCTTCCACTGCTGTAAACATCTACACAACAGATACAAGGAGTGTGTGTGTGTGTGTGTGTGTGTGTGTGTGTGCGCGTGCGTGCGTGCGTGCGTGCGTGCGTGCGTGCGTGCGTGCGTGCGTGCGTGCGTGCGTGCGTGCGTGCGTGCGTGCGTGTGTGTGTCATCCATGATTGCTACCTTTAGTAGTAGATCTCCATGACTTGGCTTTCCTTCAGACAGGTCAGTGCAGCTGTTCCACATCAGGGACAGGATATTAGACAAACCTGATGAAGACTGCAGACAGACAGACAGACAGACAGACAGACAGACAGACAGACAGACAGACGGACAGAGAGCAAACATGTTTATGTACGTACATACACACACACACACACGCACGCACGCACACACACACACACACACACACACACACACACACACACACACACACACACACACACACACACACAGACACACACACAGACAGACAGACAGACAGACAGACAGACAGACAGACAGAGAGCAAACATGTTTACGTACGTACACACACACACACACACACACACACACACACACACACACACACACACACACACACACACACACACACACACACACACACACACACACACACACACACACACACACACACACACACACACACAGACAGACAGACAGACAGACAGACAGACAGACAGACAGACTGTACATATGGTGATCTAATGATTGAATATACTGTAGATACAACTCACCTGTGTACTGTCTGCTTTGAACTGGTCACACTGTACCTCTGCATGGAAGACATTAAACTGATCAGAGCTATACAGTAACACATCACTATATGACTATGCAATTAAATAGTTGCTCATTGCTATAGAGTGTTTGTTCAGTAACAGGAGTCTCCATGTCTCTCCAGTTCTTTATTAAACAGAACATGCATTTTCAGGTCGGGATACCAATTTGATCCAATCAAGATAGAGAACTCAGTCAGGATCAGTGGTGAGCTGTGGATTTTTGAACTAAGGGTGCTGTATTTTATGACGTCACGCGCGGAGGCATGTGCACATAGCCTGCGCTATGCTAGTTGAAAGCTCAGTGCTAGTTGAAATACTGTATTCAACATGTGATTATTAATGTAATTATATGTATTATTATTTTGTTGCATTGTTAATTTGTTGTTTTTATTTTTGTTTCAAATTAATTATTTTATTTTCCTTTTCATTTTATATAAAAGCCCTTTACATAGATTCACCCACACATAAGTAAAATAATCAGACAACTTGTCTTTGTCTTGTCTCAGAGAACTGGGTCCTCTGCTAAGCGATCCCCTTCACACCTTGCAGTGCAGACTGTTGTCTCTCATTGTGAGAGGAATGTAAACACATTCAATTCAAGTCCGTGTCTTTTCTCGAGTAGCCTAATGTTATGCAAAGCAGCCAGGTAGACGCTATTGAGAACGGCTCGCCACTGACGGCGCGAACCTTGACAGGCTACTGTTTTTAAACTTTAAAGACCGCCGCTGACAGTGCGTGCATGTGGAGCACGTGCGAGCCCCCAGCCCCCACAGTGTCAGAACTAAGGGTGCGGCTCCCGCACCCCCTACAGCTCAACCCTGGTCAGGATACAGATTAAACAAGTTACATTGGAACTGGAACACAAAAAATTAAGCTGATAAATGGGTACTCTCTCCTGATTGGCTGAAATCAGATACTGATTTCAGATACAGATATCTGGAGCTCCCTCCAGATACCTGCCAAATCAATCACAGACAGACAGACAGACAGACAGACAGACAGACAGACAGACAGACAGACACACCTGAATCCCATCACTCACACTCACACACATACAGGCACACCCAAGCCTAAACCACACACATGGACGGACTATGCAAAACATAGTCTCGGCCACGCCTTTGGCCTGGCGGAGACAAAAAGGAGGGCACCTAGTATAGAGCCCTGGGCGACTCCAGTCAACAAGGGTTTAAGTTTTTTATAATGGTGTCATGGATCTCACCTGAGCATGGGGTCCTTTCGTTGCCGTAGTTACTGTACCCGGCCGAACAATTGCACCAGTAGCTCCCTTCATGGTTCTCACAAGTCCCCTTCACGCCACAAATGTCTCCATCTTCCAGACATTCATCTTTATCTGGATGGTGTAGGAGGGAATGGAGGTAGTGCGTCACTTTACATTTCTTTATTGGAACAAGGCTTCACATATCCTCAGAAACAGCTATTTTAACGCAACAAAATGAATTGCCACCATTTTAGTTCATTCTGATGGTCTCTGTAAAATAAAGTCTCTGTGTTGTTAAGGGTCAAATATGACCCGGCAGAGAAGTGTGGCTCAATTCCCCCCCTACCATACTTTTACTTCTACTCCATTACATCTCAGAGGCAAATATTGTACTTTTACTTCACTTCAATTGTTTGAAAAGTTACTAGTTACTTAAATATAAATTATGATGTTATGAAACATACATTAACCACTTTAGCCCTATTTTATACCTAGGCTATTTGAAAATAGCCAATCTATAAGCTCACAGATTGGCTATTTCAATGGCTATTTCAATGCTCACAATGCGTCACGATGCAACACATTGTGAGCTTGTAGATCTGCTATTTTCAAACATTTTAGTACTTTTACTTTGGTACATTTTGATGCCAAAACTTTTGTACTTTTACTCAAGTACATTTTCAATTCTGGACTTGCTGTAACAGAGTATTTCTATAGTGCAGTATTGGTACTTTTACTTAAGTAAAGAATTTGAGTATTTTTTCCACCACTGGTTGCCAAGTGAATTACATGAAACATAAACAACAACAGAACAACATAAATAATCCATGACAGACAATGAATCGTATTATGGAGCTTACATGAACAGATCACACCAGCATCCCTAGCATGGGAGAAGCTATGAGGAACTCCATATCCCCAGTGACCGCAGGCATCAAGGAACCTCTCATGGCCCAAACACTTCATACCACCCAACCAGATTGTATCAAGGCCTTCACCAAAGAACGCTCCACCTTTGGCTGTCAGAGCTGTTCCACAGCCCACCTGTCTACACGCTACTTGAGCATCATTGAGATCCCAGTCATCATCATATATTGTTCCCCACTGGCCTTCATGATAAACCTCCACTCTACCAGAGCATCCATCAGTACCATTCACAAGTTTTACCTGCGGAGAACCTGAGGACAGAAACTTAGTTAAAATATATTACAACATGACATAATAATAATAATAATTATTATTATTACCCTTATTATTATTATTATTACCCTTATTATTATTATTATTATTATTATTATTATTATTATTATGTACTGTTTATGCTTTAATTTACAAATGATTACCACAGTAACCCTAAAGAAAAGCTGTATGTGTATAAAAGGCACAGAAGGCCCAACAGATAGATGTAATGCTTATCAAAACCTACCTGTACACTTCAGAGCAACATTGTCACATGCTGCAGGGTGGGTCTGAAGTGAGCAGTCTGCGATAGAGGTCTCATTACCCAAACACCTGCTTGTAAACCCTCTCAGCCCTTTGCTTTCACCAAAGTAAGGTTTTACTTGGGGACTGGCTGGATCTCCACATTCTAGCTCTCTGCACGTCAACACAGCCTTGCTTGAGCTCCAGTCATCATTACTACACAGTTTCACCCACTCATTGTTGTGGAAGACTTCCGCTCGACCAGAGCAACGGTCGGTGCCGTTGACCAGCCTGGCTTTGTCTGGAAATCAGTAAAAAACACATTGAAAAGTGTCAGAAATGCAAAGGTTCAAGGAAAAGGTTTACATGACTTGACCCTGAAAATATGTTTTCAGGCTCCAGTAGTGGCTAGAAAAATGGAGCAGTATAATTTAACAGCACATGACTTCATGATGAAGTGTAACCTGACCCTGCCAGATGGGGGCGGTATTGAGTAACCAGGTTCCCCAAATAAGCTGTGAAACAATGTGTGGAGCAAGCTCCTTGGATCTGGTAGCGTCAGGTTAGATGAAGTGTAGAAACTCCAACAGCAAACTGGTTACTGTGTGTAGAATAATATCATTCATTAACTCCTGTTCAAATTGACCTATTGAGTCTCTACAAGTTAGGATATAGTGCTCCAAAAGCCACTATGATGGTTTAATACCTAGTCATCCAAAGAGAACTGATGTCTTTTAAAAACATATTTTGACAATGTATCTCAGATAAACTGTAATCCAAGTGAATTACATGAAACATAAACAGAAGTGAACAACACAAATAATCCATGGCAGACAATAAAACATGGAGCTTACTTGAACAGATCACACCAGCATCTTTAGCATGGGAGCAGTAGTTATCATGACCTCCATATCCATAGTGACTGCAGGCATCAAGGAACCTCTCATGGCCCAAACACTCCATAACAGCCAACCAGATTTTACCAAGGCCTTCACCAAAGAACGCCCCCGTTTTGGCTGTCAGAGCTGTTCCACAGCCCACCTGTCTACACGCTACTTGAGCATCATTGAGATCCCACCAATAATCACATATTGTTCCCCACTGGCCTTCATGATAAACCTCCACTCTACCAGAGCATCCATCAGGACCATTCACAAGTTTTACCTGCCGAGAACCTGAGGACAGAAATATAAAGTTAAAAGATTAATAATAAGAATTATTATTACCCTTATTGTTGTTATTGTTATTATTATTATTGTACATTTCATGTTGCAATAACAATAATTATTAAAAAATGATAATAATACTAACGCCAGTACTGTTCCTGATTAATCCTGTCTTACCTATTTATATTACATATTGTCACGTGTCACTTGACCAATGTTAGCTTGGCTGATGGAAGCTCACATCAAAAAATATAAATGATTTTTTGAAGTGACACACCTATTTATAGGATTTTATTTCATCATGCGTATCGCTAGCCAATCAAAAGCATTGGTGACAATGTAACGGGACCAAGAAAGATACGCTGCTGGTTCCAACTGGCGTTACACATTTGTTTTATTTAGTTGCTGCAAAATAGATCATAAACGGTTCAGTATCACACACTGTCTCTGAACATTCTGCATGTGTGTTCTTCACTGAACAAACTCTCACTGACATTTTAAATCACGTTAATAAATCCAAAACATAACCATTACTTAATATTCAATCAAGTCACAGTACTATCATTCACATTAGTTCTTCTTCTTACTTCTTTCCAAACTAAATCACTTTCCTGTTTAGTATAAACCCAACATTCATATAACATAACATATCACATCACATTACATAAGATCACAGTATCACATATCATCACAGAAGTCACAGTAATATCTCACTCCAGCCCAATTTAGCACACAATGCCCTGTCATGGCTTCTGCCTTCTGCCCATGCTACAGCTACTAGAAGCAGGCCTCATGCTAGTTGCTAATCATGGCTACCTCACTCTGCATGTTTCCCAAACAACCCTACACACAGTTTAAATACAATCCCAAATACAATCCTACTATAAATCATCCCATAACATAATCCCCACAGCATGTGCATTCCCAGTATACAATCTCACCTGCAAAATAGATATAAACGGTTCAGTATCACACACTGTCTCTGAACATTCTGCATGTGTGTTCTTCACTGAACAAACTCTCACTGACATTTGAAATCACGTGAGAGTTCAGTTCACATGAGTCACACAGACATTCTGTTCCCAATCCCAGGTAATACTTTGCCATCTACTGGTGATACACTGGTACTTCAGTTACACTCATGCAATAATAATGAACTCAATACAAAAAGAACTCTTTCCTCACAGCAAAACTTAGCAAATCTTCACATTCACAACATGTATACAAAATCAAACTTTTATATTGTCAGCAACTATATTGTTGCGCCACACTCTCCCCCTCAAACTTAAATGTCTCCGGACATTTACTTAAGAAGGCACAGCTATTTGACACATTGACCTTTCCCTCTGAAATCCCATACGTTGTTGATCTGGACCTGGCACATGACATGGAAATTAACATATTCTGTACTTAAGACAGTAATGCCCATAAATCACTTTGTACCTTGCAATCAGACCACATTATACATCATACAGTTTCAATTTCAGTAAACTCTTTATCTTTTCAGACAATTATCCCCATGTAACAGAACTCCAGTTTCGGCCTCTCAGTTCTTTTAGTCTGTTACCATTATTTTTCAGTTTACAGGATCAGTCCATCATGTTTCTCAGGTAATATCTTTACCTTTCAGTATTCTCAGTAGTACATTAGTACTCAGTGTCTCTGTCACTGTCTCTAATAATGTGTGTATTCTTTCTTTTTCTTTTTCTCTTCAAGAGTCTCTTAACAGGCAAATATCAAATGTCACTTCAAGTGTCTATGAAAGTCTATCTTCATTTGTTACTACAATGTCTGGCATGGTCCACGGTCGCCACAGTCTCTCGTAGGCTGAAGGCATACTCACATGCAGGTTATCAACTCCAACCTCGACCACCGATGGCTCACCCAGGGTCCCGTAGGTCAGCATTCTCGGGCGCCGTCTCTCCCTCTGGGGGTAGGCACTCACGGCTGGTGATGCAGGCTCATCTTCCTCCGACGTTGGCTGCTCTGATGATTCTAGCAGACGATCTCCAGGCTCTGAAGCGTTGTCATCTCTGTCCTCTGCGGCTATGTAGTCAACGATGTCTTCTTCTCCTACGTCTTGTGGTGCTGGCTCTTCCTCACGATATTCCAACTCTGGCACAAAGGGCTCTGCCTCTGGGTCTAGATTTACAGTTCTTTGGCTCTGTTGCTGGTGATTAGGGAAATGGCACACAAGCTCACCCTCATCACTGCTTTCACCGTCAGAGTATACAATTTGCTTGTCAGTCTTTTGTCCCCTTTTTCTCCTCTGTGTGGGGCTGACTCTTTTCTGCTCTGTGTCTGGTTCAGGGTGACTTAGGGGTAAACTGTCACATGGGAGTAGGAGGTTTCTGTGCAACACTCGACATTTACCACCTCCCTCCGGTACCACCTCATAAACAGGGCTGTCACTGCTCCTTCTTTTCACTACGACATGGACTCTGTTTTCCCAATAAGATCGTAGCTTGCCCGGACCCCCTCTTTCTGACAGATTACGGACAAGCACTCGTCCACCGGGTTGAAGGTCAGCTCCATGGACTCTTTTGTCATAGCCCTTTTTTCCCCGGGCAGCTTCCTTGGCAGATGTTTTAGAGGCAATCTCATATGCTTGTTTCATTCTAGTTTGCCAGTTTTCAACGTACTCTGCATAGCTCTCTTGTCCTTCTGTGGGCGGTATGTTGAAAAGCAAGTCTATTGGCAGACGGGGAGAACGGCCATAAAGAAGGTAATAGGGGGAGAACCCAGTGGCCTCACTGCGTGTGCAGTTGTATGCATGAATCATCTTGGCCAATGAACTTTTCCAGTCTGCTTTTTCTGTGTCTGTGAGTGTTCGGAGCATTGACAGTAGTGTCCTGTTAAAACGCTCTACCTGTCCGTTGCCTTGTGGGTGATAACAGGTAGTATGAGAGCCTCTTACACCACAGCATCTCTGCAGCTGGTCCATCAGTCGGTTCTGGAACTCTCCTCCCATGTCGTGGTGGATTTTCTCCGCAAAACCATAATGAAGGGCAAAGTCATTAAACAACTTGTCAACCACAGTCTTTGCACATTTTTTTTTGGTGGCATAGGCCTGTGCGAAACGGGTGTAATGATCCATTACTACTAGGATATACTGGTACCCTTGTTTGCAGGTCTCTAAGTGGAGGAAGTCGACAGATACTATTTGAAAGGGGCGTGTTGACACAATGGGCATGAGAGGGGCTCTGGTTGCTTTTTGGGGTCGTTTTGTCTTCAGACACTCACAGACTTGGGTGACAAAGTGGTCTATGTCACTCTGCATACGGGCCCAATAAAACCGGTCTCTGATCAGGTTGTGTGTTCTGTCGACTCCAGGATGTCCCATTTCACGGTGGAGCTCCTGAAACACAGTGGGGTGGTGTTCTCTGGGCAGGACAAGCTGACATTTGTCACCGGCTTTTCTATAGAGGACACCATTGTCATTAATATACAGTTTATGCCATTGCCTCATTAAGGCTCTTACATCAGCTGACTCAGTTTTGAGTACCTTGTTGGAAGGCTGCTGGTTGTTACTTTTGTGATGGAGGACTCGACCAATAACCGGGTCTCTCAATTGGCTTTCTCTGATCTGCTCTGGTGTTAGAGGTTTGCTCAGAGTGGGTGAATCTCTCACTACTGTTACTGCCTCCACAGATACTGGCATGGTCCAAATGAGAGGTGTATCTCTCTGTACTGTCACTCCCTGCACCGACGCACTGATAACTTCCTGGTGAACCTCCTCTGTGCACTGTTCCATGAACTTGTTTATGTCTATTGGCATACGGGATAGGCCATCTGCATCAGCATTGTGTTTACCTGGGCGGTACTTTATAGAAAAGTTGAAATCTGATAACCTGTAGCATTAAGCTTAGCTGTTGAGAGGACGTAAGTCAGGGGATTGTTATCAGTATATACTGTGAAGTGGGGGGCATGATACAAATAGTCTCTGAAACGCTCACATATGCCCCATTTCAGTGCTAAGAACTCTAACTTCCCTGAGTGCATGTGATAGTTCTTCTCGGGTGGGCTTAGTGTTCTGGAGCCGTATCCAATAACAACCATTTTACTGTTCTGTCTCTGATAAAGCACTGCACCCAGTCCCTCCTGGGACGCATCACAATGCAAAGTGAAAGGCTGGGTGAAATCGGGGTAGCCAAGAATGGGGGGCTCAATCAGCTTATCTATGAGAAAGTTCAGTGTCTCTTGGTGGCTATGTGTCCACTGTATGGGAGTGTTAGGTAGGAGGTTACCTTTATTTTTGTTGGTGCCACTCTTTCTGTTTGTCTTTGTCTTTGACTCCGCAGGCGATATCTTGTCAGGAGGTGACGATAGCAGCTGGTACAGTGGCTTTGCAATTTTGGAAAAGTTTGGGATATATGGCCTGTAGTATGATAGAAAGCCCATTGTTCGTCTCAAGTCTGAAACTGTGACAGGTACCCTCTCCTTTAAGGCCTGCACAGGGGCCACTTCAGCTGGGTCCATCGTGTAGCCCTCACCCGAAACCATCCGTCCCAGGAATCTGACCTTTCGCTTGAACACATCACACTTGCGTGGACTGAGCTTAACTCCATGTTTTTGGTATCTCTGGAACACAGTTCTCATGTGGCTGACATGGTCTTCAAAGCTAGAGCTGTGAACGAGATTATCATCAAGGTACGGTTGACAAATATCATCCCTCAGACCCACTAGGCACTCTTCCATGTTACGCTGAAACTCAGCGGGGGCTGAACTCAAGCCAAAGGGAATTCTGGTCCACTGATAAAGACCCCAGGGTGTTATGAAGGCTGTGAGGTGTTGGCTTTCCTCACTCAGGAACCCCTGGTGGTAGGCTTTCCCCTGATCCAATACTGAGAACCAAGAGCTGCCGGTGAGGGAGTCTAGCATATCTTGGATTCGAGGGATTGGATGGCAATCAGGGATAGATTTTCTGTTCAGCTCCCTGTAATCGCAACAAAGTCTCAATGTCCCATCTTTCTTCCTCACACACACCACTGGTGATGCGTATGGGGATCTTGACTGGACAATCCAACCACGATTCAGCAAGTCCTGTAGATATTCTTTGACCTCGTTATGCAGTGGTTTGGGGACTGACATGTACGTTCTCTTTACTGGAGTGGGGTCCTGAAGACTAATGTGTAGTTTCAGGGAAGGGATACTCCCTATGTCATCATCGTTGTAGGCAAATGCATGACACTCCTCTCTCAGTAACTGTCTCACTAATCCTCTCTGTTCATCAGTTAGGTGGGAATGATTGACAGGGGGATCCCACTGACTTGGTTTCGGTGTTTTTGGTTGGTTGCAAGTGGTGTCCCTTTTCTGTTCTCCTGTCTGTTTAGTGTCACTCTGTTTACTGTCCTCCCTTCCTCCCTCTTTATTGTTGACATCACTCTCTATCTGTTCCACTCTAACTGGATAGGCAGTCTTGACTATTTGGAGGTGACCCAGGACTGTGCGTTTATCTAAAGTCATGGCCTGCTTGCTGACATTTGCAATGGGGACCGGCACATACATTGACCTGTCTGTGGGGATACTGACTAACCCCTCTTCAATGATGATCCCCTCAGGTAGTGTGGGCTCTTCACAAGGGACAAGTAAAAGGTTTTGACCTTGAAACTGTGCTCCACTACTAGCTTTGACATAGACAATGCTGACCTGTCCGGCTGCTAAGTAAACCCTCTTCTTCCCCGTATGCACAATTCCCACTTCTTCACTTAATTCTGGGGACTGAACGAGCCTGAGCACTGACTTTGCTGCTCTGAAAGTCACAGAGAATGCCTTACTCACTTGGAGAATGGTTGCTGACCTTTTCTCTGACATCATCTCCCCATTTAACACTGCCTCTATTACATTAAAGCCAATTATGGGCTCCTCTGCGACATTTGGGTCACTTGACACTAGGGTGGGGACTAAAAGTGGCTCTACATGGTCTACATCTTTGCCTAGTCTAAACTCCACCTCCACCCAACCCAGGAAAGGTATCTCAGTTTGGTTTGCTGCAAGTCCAATTACTCTGTCTGCCTCCAACAGTTCACTAATAGGTCTCACCACACGATGAGGTAAATTCACCTTCCTCCATTCCTCATTAATAAGACTAGACTGAGCACCCGTGTCCCATAATGCTTCTACAGGAACCCCATCTAACTGACAATGGACCATACATCTCTTACCTATGAGGTCTAGGAGTTTGGCTTGGCGTCTGGGTGCAAGATAGTTGGCGGGGCTCTGGAACGGGGAAGTTACTTGGGTGACAGCTCTCTGCTCAGTGGGACTAATTTGGTTCTCATGTCCATGGGCTACTGAGAGTCCCGACTCAGCAGCCCTCTCCCGTTTCCCTGCTGTTCTCTGCCTTGGCGACATCCTCTGGAGAGGTGCCCCTCGAGGCCACACTTGAAGCAGTGTCTGCATGACTCTCCAATCTGAGCTTCCTGACAGGCTCTGCATCCTCTTGGTCTGTTCCTGGCGTAGGTTGAAGTTCTGTCTGTTTGAGTCTTTCTGTTAGCCTCTGCAGTTTCCAAAACTAGTTTTTTCATTTCCAACAGCTCTGCTCTGAGTCCTTCTATGAGGTGACTGGTGCTGGAATCCTGCTCTGTGCTGTGCCCCTGACTTTTCTTACTTTTGGCTCTGAACTCAGCGGTGTTAGTGGGGTCTCTCTGATCATCTGGTGGCTCTGTTTCTCTCCTGAAAGGGGGTTGATGGGTATGGGGGGACAACTCTGTATGGATCTCACTGAGTCTAGGGGGCTTGCTCATGACTGTTTTCTTTAGTTTTTGCTGACGTTCCTGCTCCAGATTTGCAGCCTCATTTATTCGCTCTATTAAATCTTCATCTGTCACACTAGGGCTGCTAAGGTAAGGCTTAATCTGGAATTTCACCGCATCACTATACAATCCTGTTTCAAGTGAGCGGAGGAATTTTCTCTGGATTAGTTCGGGACTAAACTGCTCACCCTCATTTTCATTACTCAAGCTCCACATTAACTTCTCCTTCAGTTCAATTGCTCTGAACAGGAACGTTTGGGCTGATTCCTTGGGGTCTTGTGTAATGTTCATCAGTCGGTGTAGTAGATCTGAAGATGAGTCGACTTTGTAGTGACCTGTGAGAATAGTTTTTAATTTGGGCAGGGTCAAGTCTCTTTTGATCTCCAGCATATCCCTCAGATGTAGGCCTGGGGTCACTGCACGTGTGACAGCTTCAATTATCTCAGCTTCCAAATGACCCTTACGTTGTCCAGACTCTATTTGGTTGATTAGGCTAGTGTAGGAGATTTTCTCTCTTTGGCCTGGTTCTCCAATCTGACCACAGATGCGAAATTCCCTTCTAAGAGTCACTTCAGGCAGTGACAGTGAACGTGGTGACATAATTACTGCATTGGTATCCACCGCTGGTTCTGTGGGCTGCTGTCTTCCTTCCAAAACGACGATCTCCTCTTCTAGTAGTCGACGGGCATCCTTCTGTTCCTCCTGCAGCTTGAGATATTTCTCTTTCAGAACATCTAATTCACTCGGTTCTTTAGGTACAGTCTCTGACTCACTCGGTTCCTTCTTTTGCAGGTTCTTCATCCATGACAGGACATGCTGTAAGTACTGCTGAAACGCCTTGCTCTCCTCTTCATCCTCCACTTCATCCAGCGTCTTCTCAGCCAATCTGATGAGGGCACGACGAGCTTCCTTCTCGAACCCTCCTGTTGGCTCTGAGCACTTTAGCTGTTGAC